>NC_137101.1:12849982-13034982 GCF_949357685.1 Gobio gobio
AGAGAGAGAGAGAGAGAGAGAAAGAGAGAGAGAGAGAGAGAGAGAGAGAGAGAGAGAGAGAGAGAGAGGAGAGAGAGAGAGAGAGAGAGTGGGGGAGAGAGAGAGAAGAAGAGATCCAAGTAGAGAAGCCCCAATGACCTCAAGAGCCAGAGAGTAAGAGAGCCAGAGAAAAAGAGATAAAGAGCAACAGTTCCAATTTTCGTTTATCCCTTTCCCTGACCATGTGACTGAAACCAAATGTATTCATTTAACCTGACCAATCAGACCAAACTCAAACATGACATTCTGACAATCAGACCAAACTTCCCCCACTGTAAAGGTGTGACCCCATGTGGCCTACATGCCTCTCTATTGTCTACCAGATAGCCCTTCTGATAAGGTCATGGGGGTTAACAACAGTAAAGCAAATTTCTTTGTTGGATTTCAAATATCAAATATCTTTGATTATTTTCAATTCCTTCACAGTGCAATGGGGTCACAAAAACAATGTGATTTGTAAAAAAGAAAAATTTAACTTTTGGAAAGCCATCAAAGCAAAGTTTTTTTGTGTGTCAAAAATAGATTCAGTAGATTCGTTCAGTAGATTTCAATGTTACATAAAAGATTGTTGGACAGCAGTTGAAACTTGAAACTGCAGCCCACTTAAAAGCTTTGAAAGGATTTGAGGCAGTGGGTGTGGTTTCAGTTACACTGTTCCTCCCTGTTTTCCTGGCTCCTCCCCCACATCATCATAGTCTATTAGAAAACAGAGTATTATAAATGAACATCAATATTGGCAGTGAAGTTAAATGAGCTATCATTATCACAGAAATGTATATTATAAAGGAATTATAAAAAAAACTAAACGTAAATTCAGTGTAAGGTAAAAAGGTGTCAGTAACGTACCAAACCCGTCACTCATATACTCCCTGACATTCTTCACATCATCATATTCCTCGTGAACACCCTCTGATATAAATGTTTCTATTATGAATTATACATTAATTACATGAGTTCATATGCCACTTTAATTTGAAGACAGACAAACAAACAAAAAACTTGTAATTTGAGAGAGAACCCACACCTGCTTTATCATTGGAGAATTGACTTACAAGGATGACATCATCATAGTTTTCTGGCAAGTCTAAATAGACAAAACATATTTTGAAACAATGCATATGTTTAATTAAAGTGCATTTAAATCTATATTGTTAAAACCTGTAGAAATGATAATAAGAAATAAACCTGTATCACGAGATCTCAGTCCAACAGTGATTATATCATCATAATTCTCAGGTGTGACTTGCTGCTCTTCTGAATGAGTTAACAGCAGGAAGGAAATAAACAAAAACTGCTTTTACTATTCAGAGACCCAATATTTCATTTAATTTAGTGAAATCAGTTAAAGTCACTGACCTATTGGCCCTTCAGTGGTGATGTCATTATAGTAGTCAGGGGAAAAAAGGGGAAATGAAAGGGGGAAAAAGATTCAATAAATCCTTATCTGAATTAGTATGTGATGAATGGCTTACAAAAATTAACCTGCAAAGTGAATGTTTTAATTAATTTAACATCCAATAATTTCTGTATGTAGCAGATAAGATTGTCACATTTGTGACCTCTGACCTGAAAGAAGCTCATCAGCATCTTCATACCCAGAATGCTGTTCTTCAGAAAGCACACTTCCTATTATGGAGTAAATCCATCAGACACATTCACAACTGTAAATCAGCCAAAATCCCCACTTCCTTTGAATCACAACACTAAAACTATCATTCCAGATAACACACAAAAGCTATTTATTCTACTCTCCCCTATGAATAAAGTCATTACCCTGTTGATCTCCACAAATCAGACTCTATGACATTTACTCACCCATGTGAGTGAAGAGACTGCGTCTTTTAGTGGGTCTGTGATGAAGCTCCTCATAAACGGCCTCAGTCGTCGTCCTGTGTCTCCTCTTAGAGAGAGCTGTGAGTGACAGACAAACCTGCTGTCAGTTCACAACACATGACTGATCACACACTGAATAAGACACAATATGACAGTCTCTGGATCTCTCCTACCTCTCCTCATCCCTCTGTTCTGCTGAATCAGTATAAGCAGTGGCACTAAGAGCAGTAAGAGCACAACTCCCAGTACAATCACAAGCACGGAGAGAGACGCTGCTGGAGGAGTTTGTGGAGGAGAGACTGATGTTGAGCTTGAGCGCACTGTCTGAGAAACTGGACGAGAAGCTGATGTTGTTGTGGCAGGAGCAGGAGTAGTGGACACTGACAAATCTGTCAAAACAGACACAAACACATTCAAAATCAAATCAAAGTAAATAATTGATTTAACATTCCTCAGTTTTTTGCTGTGACCTGCACAGGTGAGTCCAGCGTGCTCTTTATGGGAGCAGTCAGTGTGGTTCTTCAGGGAGAGAGGACAGTCCCACAGGTGAATCTCATTCCCTCTGCACTCGACTCTGTTCAGCCACACAACACCTTCACCAGCACCAAAGGCTGAATTCCCATCAGCCCTCAGTGCTGCTCCACAACCCAGCTGCCTGCAGACCACCTGAGCATCGCTGATGTCCCACTGATCATCACAGACTGAGCCCCACACAGCGTTATGATACACCTCCAGCCTCCCAGAGCACCGGCCCTCCCCTCCACTCAGTCTGAGAGGAACATGCTCTAAATCACACACACATCACAGACAAGGAGACAGCAGAGTACTATAACAACAGAGGGGCCAGCATGGGTGTGTGTGTGGTCAGGTGTATATCTGAAGATGAAATCCTGTTGGTTCCCCATATTATAACAATCTTACATTGCATACAGCTCTCATAATTTTTAGTTTGTTTGTTTGTTTATATCAAATAAACTAACCTGAACACAGTCTCTGGTGGGGAGATGTGGAGCATATCAGATAGCTTCGAGAGGACTCATGACTCTCCTGTTCTGTAATTAAATGTTAATTATACATAACATTTCAAGCATATACTCAAAAACATTCATGTTAATGGACTGTATTGTTTAGTGATGGCTCTTACTTGAGCAGGTGATTTTGGCCACTTCATCTTTATTGCAGTAATTCTGTCCCCAGGGTAAAGATGGACACTGCCACAGATTTGAATCATGTGGTCGACATGTTACTTTATCCAGCCAGTTAGGAGCTGATTTCACTCTTGGTGTAGAATCAGACAAAACACCAGATCTTCCACAGTTCAGCTCTTGACAGATCAGACTCACTGTGTCTGGTTCCATCTGGTTTACACACACATTACCCCAGGATCCATTGTAGAAAACCTCCACATTCCCTTCACAGCCCTTGGTTAACCTGATCTCTTTAAAATCTACAAGGAAAAAGATGTTCAATAAAATGGAAATTCAGGTTATGTAAGGATGTCGCCCTTGGCTGGACTTGAACCCGGGTCTCTGGTGTTCTAAGTGTGGTGTGTTCTCCACTGAGCTAACTCCCAGACAATGGAACCCAAGAGCAGAAGAGTAAAGAGTCAAGAGACTTGAGTCTTCCAAAAAATAAAAATAGTCTTTACTTGAGAAACCAAAGCACAAAGTACAAATGAACTAGGAGAGCAGAGCTTCCATAAAACAGAGAAACAAAAATAGACACAAGGGTCAAAAAATGTACAATAAAGGCACAAAACTTATCTTGAGATCTGGAGACAGGAGAACATAGGTTCAAGACTGAACATAATGGCAAGGAACAAGCACACTTATAAAGGGCAAGACACAGGTGAAGGGAATCAGGGCTAATGAGGAGAGTTCTGAGTAACCATTAAACACACTGGCACCATCTGCAGGAGTGGAGAGCACTGAGCATGGGGTTAAAGTGCCATCTGGAGACCTGGAGGGAGCATAACATGGACGCTTAAGGAGGGCACCCCCTGCAGGCTAGGAGTGGAACGGCATCCTAGAGATTGGATCATTACAGGAGCCCCTTCCCTAGGAACGGCACCTGACGTTCTTCTAACGTTTCCCTTTGGCTTGGCGAAACTCTGAGATGAGAGTCGGGTCTAAAATATCTCGAGCAGGAATCCAGGACCGCTCCTCTGGGCCAAAGCCCTCCCAATCCACCAGATATTGAACTTTCCCACGAACCATGCGAGAATCCATCAGCCTGCGGACCGTGTAAGCTGGCTGGCCATCAATGATGCGAGGTGCTGGGGCGGGTTTCTTAGCTGGAGACAGAGTAGAACAAACAACGGGTTTTAAACGGGAAACATGAAAAGTGGGATGAATCTTCATGGACCTGGGCAGAAGAAGTCGATAGGAAACTGGGTTAATCTTCTTAAGGATTTTGAAAGGGCCAATGTATCGTGGGGCTAGCTTGCGGGACTCCACCCGCAATGGAAGGTCTCTGGTTGAGAGCCATACCCTTTGTCCCAGGCGAAGCGAGGGTCCTACCCTTCGGTGTCGGTTTGCCTGCCTCCGCTGTTGTCGGGCAGCCCTCAATAAGGCAACGCGTGCTCTTTGCCAGGAACGCCGGCACCGGCGGAAAAGCTGTGTGGCAGCTGGAACATCATCCTCTGGCTCCTGTCCGGGAAATAGAGGGGGAGGGAAACCATACTGACACTCAAAAGGGGACATACCTAGTGAGGAATGGTAAAGGGTATTATGTGCAAATTCAGCCCATATTAAATGGGAGCTCCATGTGGATTGGTTGTCTGCAACCAGGCACCTCAGTGTCTTTTCAATTTCTTGATTTACCCTCTCAGTTTGGCCATTTGACTGGGGGTGGAAGCCAGAGGACAGGCTGATGGAAGATCCGATGAGTCGGCCAAACGCCTTCCAGAACCGGGAAGTAAACTGCGGTCCCCGATCAGAAACCATATCCTGGGGAAAGCCGTGGATTCTGAACACATGCTTCATCAATAGTTCCGCAGTTTGGCTAGCTGTGGGGAGCTTGGACAAAGGTAGGAGGTGACAAGTCTTAGAAAATCTGTCTACCACTACAAGGATTACCGTGTTTCCTTGAGACTGTGGCAAGCCTGTAATGAAGTCCAAGGAAATGTGGGACCATGGGCGTCTTGGAATGGGCAGAGGGCGCAGCAGGCCATGAGGGTGGGTCCTTGGCTCCTTGTTCTGAGCACAGATGGAGCAAGCGGCAACAAAAGCCCGGACGTCCCTCTGCAATCTAGGCCACCAGAACTTCCTCTGGATGTGCTTGCATGTCTTTGTGATCCCAGGGTGTCCAGAAGGGAGGGAAGCATGAGCCCACTGCAAAACCTTAGAACGTAGAAGGTTAGGAACAAAGAGACACCCTGGAGGGCCATTACCTGGACCTGGCTGCTGCCGTTGAGCCCTCTTGACTGCCGTTTCAATATCCCATTGAATGGGAGCTACCACTCTGGAAGTGGGGAGAATGGGTTCTGGACAACACTCCACTTCTGGTGGTTCAAACTGCCTTGAGAGTGCGTCTGGCTTGAGATTCTTAGAACCTGGGCGATAGGAGAGAGTAAAGTTAAACCGATTAAAAAAGAGGGCCCATCGGGCTTGTCGGGCATTCAATCTCTTTGCCTGCTGGATGTAAGTGAGATTTTTATGGTCCGTCCAGATGAGGAATGGCTGTTTGGCCCCCTCCAGCCAGTGCCTCCACTCCTCTAAAGCCATCTTGACAGCCAGCAGCTCCCGGTTCCCAATATCATAATTCCTCTGTGTTGAGGTAAGCTGACGAGAGAAGAAAGCGCACGGGTGAAGCTTGTTATCGCACTTACTTCTCTGTGACAAGACAGCACCTACTCCTACGTCAGAGGCGTCCACCTCCAACACAAAAGGTAGCTCTGGATCAGGGAGGGTTAAGATTGGGGCAGATGTAAAGAGCTGTTTTAGTCTGTTGAAGGCATGATCTGCTCTGCTGGTCCACATAAATGGCCTAGTTGAATTCCTGGTCAATGCGGAAAGAGGCTCGGCAACAGAACTGAAGTTTCTAATGAATCTTCTATAAAAATTGGAAAAGCCCAGAAAGCGCTGTACCTGCTTCACTGAAGTTGGTTGTGGCCAATCCAAAACTGCTTGAATCTTGCCTGGATCCATCTGAAGGCTGCCTTTTGATACTGTGAAGCCGAGGAAGGAAACTTCTGGAACATGAAATTCACTCTTTTCCAACTTTACATAAAGCTTATGTTTCAGTAGCTGGGCCAGGACCTGTTTGACCTGCTGAACATGCTCTTCGTAATTTCGGGAGAAAATCAAAATATCATCCAGATAGACAAAAACAAATATATTCAGCATTTCTCTGAGAACATCATTAATAAAGGCTTGGAAGACAGCTGGTGCATTGACCAGGCCAAACGGCATTACCTGGTATTCGTAGTGGCCTGTCGGGGTGTTGAATGCCGTCTTCCACTCATCCCCCTCACGGATTCTAACTAGATGGTATGCATTACGAAGGTCAAGTTTCGTAAAGATGGTAGCCCCTTGCAGAATTTCAAAAGCTGTGGACATAAGAGGGAGAGGGTATCGGTTCTTGATGGTTATATGGTTTAAACCCCGATAGTCTATGCAGGGTCGGAGACCCCCGTCCTTCTTTTCAACAAAAAAAAAGCCGGCCCCTGCAGGTGAGGTGGATGGACGGATGAATCCACTGTCCAAGGCTTCTTTGAGATATTGGTCCATGGCTAATCTCTCAGGGCCAGAGAGGGAATAGAGCCTTCCACGTGGTGGGCAAGTACCAGGAACTAATTCAATAGTGCAGTCATAAGCTCTATGAGGTGGTAGTGTAGCAGCTTGGGACTTACTGAAGACTACCTTGAGGTCTGCATACTCCTGGGGGACTCGGGATAACTCAGGATAATGAGCAAGAGACTTGGTAGCAGTTGGCTTCATTTCAGGAACGGCCATGACTTCTGTGGATTGTGTCTCAGAAATAAATGCAGATCTCCCCCTGGAGATGTCTAGTGAGGGTTCTGAAAATGTCTCTAATAACTTGGAAGAATGGCAGAAGGCATTATCTAAAATTTGGCAGTCAGATCCCCAGGTCCTAACGACCCCTTGGGACCAGTCAATGTGTGGGTTGTGTAAAGTCAGCCAAGGGAAGCCGAGGATTAGAGGAAGTTTAGGAGAATGAATCAGGAAGAACTGTATCCATTCCTGATGTTGGCCCACCTGTAGCTGGAGAGGTGGAGTACATTGATTAACTTCTCCTGAACCCAGAGGACTGCCATCCACTGCTGTGATGTTAAGGGGTTTCTGGAGAGTCGCTGGCTGGATAGTGAGTCTCTTAGCCATCTCATAGTCCATAAAACTCCCAGCAGCCCCAGAGTCAACAAAGGCACATACTTGGTGATGTTGGTTACCATGGGTGACAGTAGCTTGGATTGTCAGACCTGAGGTTGCTGAGCAGGGGAATGTTTCTATTCTCGCCCTGGCCCCCCTCCTCCTGGGCGAGAGTTGGCTTTTCCCGACAACTCAGGACAGGCAAAGCGAAAGTGACCTGGCTTGCCACAGTAGAGACAGCATTTCTCCCTTATCCGTCGGTTGCGCTCGGTTTGGGAAATTCTGGTTCCGCCCAGCTGCATGGGCTCCTCGGGGGCACTAGGAGATGAAGGCAGCTTAACAGCGCTGGCTGACTCGAAAAATCTAGTCTCCTGTTGTCGCTCCTGCTGGCGTTCCCTGAGCCGATGATCTACCCGGATAGCCACGTCAATGAGGGACTCGAGGTCAGGCGCAGTGTCTCGGAAGGCTAACTCATCCTTGATATCAGGAGACAAAGCATGGTGAAAGGTAGCCCTCAAGGCCCGTTGATCCCACCCACTCTCTGTGGCAAGAGTGCGAAACTCTATAGCGAACTCTGCTGCACTTCGAGTACCTTGAGAGAGGTGTAGCAGGCGGTGATCAACATCCCCCCTGCTGGCTGGATGGTGAAAAACTCTTTTCATCTCAGAAATGAATGTATGGCAGTTAGTTGTTACTGGAGAACTCTGGTCCCACAAAGCAGAGGCCCAGTCCAAAGCTTTACCCGTTAGGAGTGTAATAATGTAGGCCACCTTACTATTCTCTGTAGGAAAGCTGCTGGGTTGAAGCTGGAAGGCCAGGGTACACTGGGTAATAAACCCTCTGCATCTCTCGGGACTGCCATCGAACCTCTCTGGTGCTGGTAACTTGGGCTCTGATGGGAGTGGGAACATGGATCTGTCTGGAGGACCAGGGGGTGACTGAAGTTCTTGGGATGAAGCGGCTTGAGACTGGAGACTCAAAATCTGGAGAATCTCTGACAGCGCCTGGTCATGTCGCTGTATGGTTGTTGCTTGATCTGAGAGGGCTGCCAAAATACGGTCCACATTAGAGGGTGGTGAAGGTCCTTCTGCTGGGCTCCCTTCCATGGTTCAGTCTTGCTGTAAGGATGTCGCCCTTGGCTGGACTTGAACCCGGGTCTCTGGTGTTCTAAGTGTGGTGTGTTCTCCACTGAGCTAACTCCCAGACAATGGAACCCAAGAGCAGAAGAGTAAAGAGTCAAGAGACTTGAGTCTTCCAAAAAATAAAAATAGTCTTTACTTGAGAAACCAAAGCACAAAGTACAAATGAACTAGGAGAGCAGAGCTTCCATAAAACAGAGAAACAAAAATAGACACAAGGGTCAAAAAATGTACAATAAAGGCACAAAACTTATCTTGAGATCTGGAGACAGGAGAACATAGGTTCAAGACTGAACATAATGGCAAGGAACAAGCACACTTATAAAGGGCAAGACACAGGTGAAGGGAATCAGGGCTAATGAGGAGAGTTCTGAGTAACCATTAAACACACTGGCACCATCTGCAGGAGTGGAGAGCACTGAGCATGGGGTTAAAGTGCCATCTGGAGACCTGGAGGGAGCATAACATGGACGCTTAAGGAGGGCACCCCCTGCAGGCTAGGAGTGGAACGGCATCCTAGAGATTGGATCATTACAGGTTATGCTAAATCTAAAGCATCACCTAAAATAACTGGTTAATAAGACTAATGAATGCTGCCTGCAAGCACTGATAGCATCTAAACCATTAGCCTACATAATAATATGTTTTAAAATGTAGTATATTTTGTGAAAAACAAATAAATATATCGATGGTAAACATTAACAGTAGTGTACTGTTTACCTGTGCCTCGTGTTGACACATAGGCTATCTGTTTTAGGTTTTGGTTGCATGACTTCATGTTACAACACGTTATACACTCCTGGGCAAAAAAGAAAAAAAAGAGAAAAGGGCAAAGTGTATGGTCAACTATAACTATTCTGAAGTCTACAAACTCCTAAAGATGGAGAAAATCCATATTATCAGCTATTAAAAGGAGCATGCCAACTTTTTGGGACTTTAGCTTATTCACCGTATCCCCCAGAGTTAGATAAATCCATAAATACCATTCTCATCTCCATGCCTGTCATAACTCTGTCTGGCACCTCCCACCGCTAGCCTAGCTTAGCATAAAGTCTGGAGGTAAACGGCTCCAGCTAGCCTACTGCTCAATAAGTGACAAAATAACACAAACATTTTCCTATTTACATGTTGTGATGTGTATAGTTACATCGTGTACTAAGACCGACGGAAAATGGAAAGTTGTGTTTTTCTAGACCGATATGTACCATGAGTGCAGCAGGCGCAATGATATTACACAGCACCTGAAAATAGGCTAACTTCCGTCAACATAACCAACGTGACAACCTGCTTGGACAGAAAGTGTGCTGGGGACTATTTTCAGGCGCTGCGTAGTATCATTGCGCCTGCTGCATCCATGGTACGGCAGCAAAGTTCCTAGATTATTACGCAGGTAGTTGCCAGCCATTTTGGTGATTCTGCCTTCCAGGTGGAGGTGGGAAGATCGTTCCACCAGCAAGGAACAGTGAAATAAAATCTGTGGTGATGGTACCACAAGCCTTTGCTCCTTAGGTGAGCAAAGGCTTCTGGTGGGGGTGTAGACTAGTAGGAGCGAGTTGAAGTATGTGGGTGCTGAGCTTGTGGTGGATCTGTAAGCAAGCGTCAACGCCTTGAACTTGATGCAAGCAGGAAGTGGTAGCCAGTGCCAAGAGATGAAGAGAGATGTGACATTTGCCCTTTTGGGTTCGTTGAAGACAAGACGTGCAGCTGCATTCTGAATCATTTGAAGCCTTTGGATCGCACACGATGGAAGTCCAGCCAGAAGCGCATTGCAGTAGTCAAGCCTAGAAATGACCAGGGCCTGGACGAGAAGCTGTGTTGCATGCTCTGTTAGGAATGGTCTGATCTTCCTGATGTTGTGCAGCGCAAACCTGCATGACTAAGCTGTATTTGAAATGTGGTTTTTGAAGGACAGCTGGTCATCAAAGGTTACTCCAAGATTTCTGACCGACCCTGAAGGTGCAATCAAGGATGAACCTAGCTGGATGGTGAAGTCCTTTTGTGGAGTCGGATTGGCAGGGAAGACGAGAAGCTCAGTCTTCTCAGTCAGCTCGAGATTCGTGCTGCTCCTTTGGGATCATCTGGTTGAAATTAGAGGTAGAGCTGTGTGGTAGTTACAGTGATGTAGTGTAAATAGAGAAGAGGAGAGGAATCTTCCTCCACGAATGAAAACATGGCTTTCAATTCTTCTGTGCGCTTTGAGGAGGATGAGAAGTGACTAAAAATCTTGTTGACTGTGGTTTCAATGTCAATGTCCAGTCTGTCTGTGTTTGCCATAATTTACACTTGCATTATCAGCAGTGTATGCAGCAATCATATCAAGCTGTAGGTTTGTTATCTGGCGGTGTATTGAAGTAGATGATTCGTCACTGTCTTCATAAAAATCGAGCAGCTTGCTTTTTAATCCCAGCTCTGGCGTCCAGTATCTCAGTGACAGTGGGAACAGTTTTGTGCTGCAATGATTGGACGCGTCAGAAGCCACAGAAAAAAAGGGCGTTTGTGATTTTTTCTCACCTGGGAGCTGATCCAGCGGTGTTCTTAATTCTCTTAAACAGCTCTCCACAGAGGAAGGTGCAAGCAGGTCTGTTATTATGGATGCTGCTTTCGTTCGACCACATGACATTTTCTTTGCGAACTCAGAGTCTGGGAAAATGACCGGGGCTAGCTTACTTCCACAGTCGGATGACCTGTATGATTGCGCATGCTGCACACTGTGATAAACACTGGTTACCTCAGCTGCTGTGATTTTATCAACCTGGCTATCCTCCTTGGATAAAAGGAACGATTCCATTGACTTGGACGTTTCTTTCTGTTGTTCCCTTTTCTTGTGCGATTCGCATGTGCTGTGACGCCTAACGTCATATTCTCCTCCATGTGAAGTAGAAAAGCTGCTTTTATATAGACTGCAAAACACTCTCTCTGTATCCCCTTCTATCGGCCTCACCCAGGTATATGTCCTTGCCCAGTCTTTACTAAAAGAACATTTTCTCTTTTTTGCTGCCATTATGTCGCATTGTAAAAAATGTCATTTACCGAATTTCAAATTATCCATTTGTTTCTGGCAGGACGCATGCGGACGAATCACAACTCCACATTTTGATTGACAGCCATCACAACCTACTAGTGACCGTGTTTAGTCCTTTCTTTTCAACCATTGGATATGATTTATTAACAGCTGTTGTATTTGTGTAAGGCGGGTTACTTCTGACAAAGCGCTATTAAATATAGGTGAAAAACTACACCGCAAAAGAATAAATAAAATGCTTTTAAAAAGGCAAAAGAATGCATGCACATTTTCTTAATATGATAATTAAAAACCAACAGACAGATGAAAATGCTGGTTACATTACACTGAAATGTATGCTGGTGTTTCTTGGCTTCGTCCGATCTGATCTGCACGACAGGAGATGAAAGATGAGTAGGTTACTGCACTTATTTTGTTCATGTTTACATGGCCTGTCCTTCAGCATTTCATTTAACCCTTTCCTCTCTGGTGAATTTTTGCAAAAACAAGTTCAAAACATGAATCTTGAGTGTTTTTGCTTTCAAACGATGCATAGTTTGTGATAGTTGATTGAATATTTTTCATAAAACAAAAGTAAATAAAAGTACAAACATGCCCCTGGAATACCAGGTTTTCTAAATAGGAATGATCAGATGTTATTTTTCCAACAAGACAATGTTCCTACTTACACTGCAAAGATTATCCAGAAGTGGCTTGAGAACTAGTCTATCAGGCTCATGTTTCCTCATTGCTCAAATTGGAAATCTATAGTGAATAGTTTGAGTTTAATGTCTCCCATTAAACTCAAACTAACTAGGAGACATTTTTCAACTACTCATGAACTGTTTAAAGCCATCAACATTGAATGGAACAACACTGAATCTTCTTCCTGTAAAACTGTCAGCAAGTTTACCCACAAGGCTTAAACATTTAAATAAAACAAAAGGAAATGTAATCCTGTACTAAGCATTTATATGCACAATTCTTGCTAATTTTATGATTAGTGATTTGTGGTTAAAACCATTAAAAGCTAAATATTTTGCAATTTTGGGCTTTACTTGTTTTTTTGCCCAGGAGTAAATGTGTGACTGAAATATCCCACAAAATATAATACGGAATATACATTTTTCATAACACTGAACTTTTTACCAGAGCACACAACTCCTACGTCCTCCTTGTGTTGACAGTCATGTTTTCCCCAGCCTGGAGAAGAGCAGTTCCACAGGGACGTCTCATTCCCCTCACACTCCACCTCATCCAGCCATATGGGTCCAGAACCAGGACCAAACCAGGCTGGTACCTGCTGGTTACTGAGGGCCACTCCACACTGCAGCTGTCTGCACACCACATGGGCATCTTTAATATCCCAGGAGTCATCACACACTGTCCCCCATGAGCCGCTGTGAAAAACCTCCAGCCTCCCTGCACAGTCTCCCCCAGAACCCACCAGCCTGATGGACCCGCGACCTGATATTCAGAGAGAGAAAAACACATTATTGATCACTAACAACTGAAGAATCTGCCCAAATGTTGCTCTTCTCACCAAGGCAGGTGATTGACAGCTGTTGTGTGGAGCTGCAGTTGAGAGTTTGTGGAGAGCTGCAGTTCCCCAGATGAGATTCACTCCCAGAGCACTGGAAGCCCGTCACACACTCATGACTGTGTTCAGGACTGGATGAAGAGGAGCCGGAGAAGTTCAGCACAGAGCCACAGCCCAGCTGTCTGCAGACCACAGAGGATTCAGTGAGACTCCAGGAGTCCAGCAGAACTCTCCTCCAGACCTGATGGATGGAAACTTCCACCTCCCCCTCACACTGTCTCTCTCCAGACAACCGCACCAGACCATCATGAACAGCCAGAGAGGAACCTGAGGAGAAATTCTTATGTTTTAATAAAATAAGAATTGTTAGAACATTGTAAAAAAAAAAAAAGTAGCATAATGCTCTCAGTGTCATATAAGCTTACCAGAGCAGATGACTCCAACATCTCGTCTATGAGAACATTCAGCTCGACTCCATGAAGAGATGGAACATTCTGAGAGTTTTGTTTCATTCCCGTTACAATCAAACACATCAGCCCAGATTTCACCACTTCCCTCTCCAAACCAGTCTGATCCCACAACAGACACAGCAATCCCACAATTCAGCTGTCTACAGAGGACACTGGCAGCTCTCATATCCCAGCATGCATCACACACTGTGCCCCATTTACTGACAAACTGAAGCTCCACTCTTCCAGAACAAGAGTTTGAACTGTCCATCAGTTTGGCCTCTGTGTAACCTAAATAATGAACATAGAGGTCTATAATGCAGCTGTCAGAGAACAGATACTGTATCCAATGCAAACAAAGAGATACTGAATATTTATAATTTACCAGAACAGATCAGTCCCACATTATTGTCATGTGTACAGATTTGTTTCTGTGATAATGATATTGAGCAAAATGAAATCTGAGACTCATTTCCTCTGCACTGAATCTCTTGTGTCCACATCTGAGCGTCTCCTTTGCCAAAAGCAGCTTCTCCCAGCACCTGTACAGGAGCTCCACAGTCCAGCTCTCTACACACAACCTCTGCATCCTGCTGGTCAAAGGCAGCGGCACACACTGACACCCACGTCTGATCATCAAGTATCTCTAACCTCCCAGAGCACAGGTGAGATCCATTAACAAGTCTGGAAGGTTTATGACCTGTTCATATTACCGGAATGACAGTGCACAGTAGACAAAAACACATGCTTGATAGTTAAATACAATAACCATACAAACATTTAGTTTTCCAAACTAAATATTCTTTATGTCACAACAAATTAATGGGCAATCAGTTAAATTACTCACCCGAACAGATGACACCGGCATCAAAATTGTGAGTACAGCTATGAATGCCCCATCCTGCTGACCCACAGTTCTTCAGTGTGGACTCTGATCCAGTACAAAATGCACCAGCTATCCAGATTGGTCCTGATCCTTGTCCAAAGTGAGCCTCACCCAGAGCATCTACAGGTTCTCCACAGTTCAGCTCTCTACACACCACTGCAGCTTCAGTCATATCCCAGGCACGGTGACACACTGTTCCCCACTGACCTCTATGAAGAACCTCCACTCTACCAGCACAGCGACTGTGGCCACGAACCAACCTCACACTCTTTTTATCTAAGTGACAGAAAAATACAATTTTATGATGTTTAAAATATGTTATGAAAAATACTTTGATTGTTGCTAAATATCTCTGCAACATTTTAGCCCAATTTTAATTATAATAACTGTTCACTACCTTTCAAGTGATGTTTATGCTGACATATAATTAAATAACAGTTTGTCTTTTCAAATCTTTTATCACGTCGTGATGATATTGTGTTGATATTGTGCAATTTGTTTTGCACTTCAGAATTTTCATTAAGTGAACATTGTGAGCATCTGGGCCGGGTTGCATAAAAGCCCTTAAGTTAAGAAAACCCTTAGTAATATGTTTAAGGGTACCCTTGGTGAAACATGGGTTGCAATAAAAACCTAAGGGTCCACTTAAGGAACTTTAATACTGTCATTAAGTATTTTCTCTTACTTATTTGAGAGTTCCTTTAAGTTATGTTATGCATTGCAACAAAGTGCTTAGTAACCCTAATAAAATTAAAGGAACACTCCACTTTTTTGGGACTTTAGCTTATTCACTCTATCCCCCAGAGTTAGATAAGTCCATACATTCCATTCTCATCTCCGTGCATCCCATAACTCTGTCTGACGCACCCACCGCTAGCCTAGCTTTGCACAAAGACTGGAGGTATATGGCTCCAGCTAGCCTACTGCTCAATAAGTGACAAAATAACACCAACATTTTCCTATTTACATGTTGTGATGTGTATAGTCACAGTGTGTACAAATAACAAGGTTACATGAGACACAGCCATATTGTAAACGTATACACACTGGGGACTATATTCTCAGAAGGCGCAGCACTGCTCTACTTCTGCGGAGAGCGGAGTGATTTGCT
The DNA here is from genome assembly GCF_949357685.1 of Gobio gobio. NCBI lineage: Eukaryota > Metazoa > Chordata > Actinopteri > Cypriniformes > Gobionidae > Gobio > Gobio gobio. The sequence continues at coordinate 12,865,311 of NC_137101.1, forward strand.
CGCAGGACCGGAGAAGCCCCGCTGTTACGTCTGTCAACAAAACTAACGTGACAAGGAAGATAGTAGCGAACGTGACTGTTGCATGGCTGACTTTGAGGAATTGTCAGAGGATTTTTACTTTGTATCAAACCAAAATCCAGAACCATATCGTTTTGAGCCAGAATACACAGACAAGGAGTTACAAACTTTGGAAGCTGATAGACAAGCCGCCGAATTACCTCTGGCACCGCTCATTTGTTACTGTGACAGTCAGAGCGCGTTCGTGACAACACAATACTAACATTACAGGGGATACATGGAGCACAGGAACAACAGCAATACAGTAGTGACCACCCTATTCATGGAATAGTGTCACTAACGTCACATTAGATCTAGCTAATGGCACTGTTATAGGAGGCTAGGGGCTTCTCCGGTCCTGCGAGCAAATCACTCCGCCCTCCGCAGAAGTAGAGCAGTGCTGCGCCTTCTGAGAATATAGTCCCCAGTGTGTGGGACATTCTACCAGACTATTACATTATCTGTCCTTGAATTTTTTAGTGCGAAAAAAGTATTTAATCCAAAAATGTCTAAAACTGACTGATGGTTGATTTCTGTGAGTTGTTCTGTAAAGGAATATGTCATTCATTAGGTTCTCAGATATTTTTGTCTTTATTAAAAACACTTTTTAAAATTAAATTGAATTCAAATTAAAAATCCTGTCCTTGTCTTTGTCCTCAGCCGAATTGGAGCTGCAGCTTTCATAGTTTTGTTATGCTAAAAGCTTTTGTTATGAAAAAAACCTCCATCAATAACAAGTTTAAGTTGTTATCATTCACATCAATTGATACAAAAAATGAAATTCTACATAAATTCTACAAATAAATACTATTTTACAACTGTCCCCATGTTTTCGGTCAGTCCTGTCACATTTACATAAAACTCTACATAAAATGTGTGCGATACGCCTTTAAGGGTCTTACCTAGAGGAAGTGACATCATTTGACTGAGGAGAAGCTGACACTGATCAAGGATGAGTTCTGTCATTTAATTGTATGATTTTAAGCTTGTTTTTGTATGTTTTTTTTGGGAGGACGAGCCCAGGCCCTGTAAAAAATCACGGTGAAAAATCACAGAAAATAATGAAAATGTTTTAAATCTAAAACATGTCTAAAAGGATAATGAAATCCCTTTTTTGCATGTTAACAGTTTTTATGCTAGCATGCTAGCAGGCTGATTAATGGCGGTTTAAAATGGCCGACTGTCAGGCCCTGTCACATCAGGCTCTGTCACATCCTGGCCACATCCCTGTGTGACAGGGCCTGACAGTCATGTGACAGGGTTTTACAAATGAATGGCATTGTTCTTTTTTATTACCTTTATTGCATATAATATGTATTTAACGCATGCCATAGTAAAACATTATTTGAATAAAAATACATTACACTGTAAATTTGAAGCTTTTTATGCTCATTGACCATTTTTTTTAATTGTGTCCCTCTTTTACCATGTAGCACTGCTTTTTTTTTACCATCACAGTGCCACTTCATATTACAGCTTTATAATAACAGGATGATACCATGGTAATATCTATATTGTTACATAGGAAATTACATGCAATTTCTGTTGTTGTTACCATGTAATTTCCTAAGTAATAATGTAGATATTACCATAGTATTACCCTGTAAGCACTGAGTGCTTATATAATTGTGCTATTCAGTTAAATGCCTATTGAATACAATTGTTAAATCAATTGTTAAAGGGGCTATATGCGTTTTTCTGAAATTTAAACTCGCGACTGACACCTGTGGCCAAAAAACAGAACTGCTCTCATTTTCTGCTCGCTCTCGCAGCGGTGGTGACGTCACATCCGCAGACAGTGCGGGAAAAATCCGACCCGACAGAAAATAGGAAAAATAGGATACAGGCTTATAGGTGCACCCACTGTGAGCGGACAAGGTGTCAGTATGCTCATCAGGAGATGTTTGAGTCATAAATGGTCAAATTGTTACGTTTATTTTGGGGAAAAAGTTGCATATAGCCCCTTTAAATTAAATGTTTTTATATTGGAAAAAAATGAAATTATTTTATTGAATTAAAAAAGATGTTTGGACTATATCAGTTGTCAGTCATATTCTAATTAATTAGGTCCATTTTATATGTCCTTGGCTGAACTTTAACATAGTCTAATATTACATTAACATTAAAATTATAATAATTTAAAATAGGAATGCTTATCAAAACTTAAATAAAAAACACAAAACATAACTTTTTCTGCATCAATGAAATTCATAAAGTCAGTCCTGTCACGCCACTGTCAGTCCTGTCACACAGGAAATTATATAAAAATGTACTATTTGAGGAAATATTGATGAATTCATCTCTTTAATTGTGTAGATGAACGAGAGGGTATATATCCACTATTATGTTTTTGTAAAAATCTCCTATGTAAAGGTAGTTATTTTATAACTATATGAGTGCCTGGCGGGTATTCTGCGATTACTACAATTGACCGAAAAGTTGCTTATATTTCTTATAGGAATTACAAAACCATGTTAGATACAATCAGGGACATGTGACCAATAATAAAATTCTATTTATATATACAAAAAAATCATTAGGAAACCATTCTAACATATACAAATTTGTCTGTGACAGGGCCTGACATTTTAGGGGTGCAATGCGTATAAAAATGTATTTTTTAAATCATAAAAACATGCTGAGGTGGCATGATATGTGTTTCTCATAGTTTAATATGTCCTCCATATGACTCAATGTTCAGATTTAACAAAAAAAATCTTGCCCCCAAGATTTTTTATAAGTGGAAATGTAGTTTCTGGTAGAATGTCCCCCGTATAAGTTTATAATATGACTGTGTCTCATGTAACCTTGTTATTTGTACACACTGTGACTATACACATCACAACATGTAAATAGGAAAATGTTGGTGTTATTTTGTCACTTATTGAGCAGTAGGCTAGCTGGAGCCATATACCTCCAGTCTTTGTGCTAAGCTAGGCTAGCGGTGGGTGCGTCAGACAGAGTTATGGGATGCACGGAGATGAGAATGGTATGTATGGACTTATCTAACTCTGGGGGATACAGTGCATAAGCTAAAGTCCCAAAAAAGTGGAGTGTTCCTTTAAGGGCTCAAAACAGGTCCCTTAAGTCATCTGCTGAACTCAAACGTGATGGATTTTATGTTAATTGTTAATTGATGTGCCTTTTTACCAACCATAATAAGCCTGTTGAAAGTATGATGTGAAACAGTGTGTACTGTCAAAAATTTAATTGGATAAACACCAAAGTTTTCATATTTTTTTATCACTTCAAGTTCCACTGTGTGCTTGAATCTCATGCCAGGCTTTGTCTTGTGCGCAAGAGTGACTTTTTGTCCTTGGTCCAGGTTAGTTTGCTGGAATTCGGTTATCATACAGAACTAGGCGTCGTCGAGTCTATGCAACCGAACGCATCATTCAGTGAATCTAATCACCACAGACAAAGTACCGTTAATGCGTGAGTACAATAACAACGAGATGGAAAAACATTAAATAATGTAATTTAATGTGAGCGGCGCAACATGATTTTGAGCATCCTCCTGTGTTGTAGCTGGACTCATAAAAAAAAAGTGTGCTCGAAATTTAGGACGCTCTGTGTTGTCCGTCAGACCGCATTTAATAATCTCCATAATTCAAATATTGTAGTAGGCTACAGTTGTATAGTTTGTAAAAGTCAGTGGTCCGTTATGTTCTGTTTATTGTGGGAGATTTCGTAACTATGGCAACCACTTATGAAATGCTTAAGGGCGTCTAATGCTATTTCATGCATTCTGACTTATTTACACTGTTAAAGAGTTGGATTATCATGCTAAACATGACCAAAAAAACGAGTTAGACATATGACAAGAGTATTTATGTGCCAAATACACTCCTTCAGAACAAGTTTCGGAAAAATGTTTTCGAGAACGGACCTGTATTAAGTCACAAAGGGCGGATTTGCTTGTATGGGCACTTCTCCTGCATGAGCGCGTACACACATCAACTAGAGCGAGAGCAAGAGCACGTCCATCAACGAGCTTCGTTTGGGTTACAGAAGCTGTCAGCAGCGCTGTTATTTTGTTTTTAGACCACAAAATCATCAATGACACTAAAGAAGTGTTTTGGCTGTGAGGCAAAGATCACCTTGTATAGCTTCCCAAAGAACCCAGCGTTAAGGAAAGAGTGGACGCAGTTTGTTTTCCCGGAGCAGCAACAGAGTTCTGCAAGTGTGTTTGTTTGTTCCCGGTCATGAGTCTAAACCTCAGGCGGTGAGTGAAACTGCATCAAATGTTTGTGTTTTGTTGACAATCGGCGCGTAAGTGCATATGATGTAAACAATAAGAACATATACTAAATCGAAAGTCATCCAGGGATAATGCCATGATGTACTGTGTGTGTGTGTGTGTGTGTGTGTGTGTGTGTGTGTGTGTGTGTGTGTGTGTGTGTGTGTGTGTGTGTGTGTGTGTGTGTGTGTGTGTGTGTGTGTGTGTGTGTGTGCGTGTGCGTGTGTGTGGGTGCGGGTGCGCTTGTGACTCTTTGGCACGAGTTTGGCTGTTTTCGGAAAGAATCTGTACAGCGTACCTGTCTTTTATAAATATGATAGAACTAAGAACTCTTCGGAGATATGAAGGATGCAATACTTCTCTATAGGTAGTGGTACTCAAGATTAACATGAGATTGGCAGAAACCGTGTAAGATGTAACCTGTAATACAAACAGGTAAGAGTGACAGTTAAAGGTGTCATGAACTGGCTTTAAAAAAAAAATTTGTCTGAGGTCAACATATGACGTTCGCATGGGTTTTACATTCAAAAACATCATAATGAATAAGTAATAGGCTATTTTCTACCATGGTTTTGAGGCTCTCTCCTGGAATGCTCGTTTTATATGGGCATGCCACACTTGGAAGTAAACGCCCCTGGCTAGGATTGGATAAGACTTGCATATTTAATGAGCTTCAGCTCCCCTGTCAGTACATGTGGGACAACGGCAACCGGAATTAATTGCCCACAGGGCTTGCAAAACATCTTTATCAAACAAACACAATGATTTATCTCTCATCCACCCGCGATTGATTGGAATGTTATTTTTTTACATTCGCGAACCATGCATCACACACACACACACACACGCCAAGTACATTGCAGACAGCATGTTCAAAACTTCCGCGATTGTATTTATCCTTCAAATATCAAGTCAAGAGAGTGAACAATGCACATCAAGAAAGGAATGTAATTTCACTATTTAAGATCTGCAGGCCGGTCTTATGTTTTGGTAGCCCGTCTGGAAAACACATAGCCCCGGGACGTTGGGCTTTGCGAGCCCTGGCCCAAACATGTCAGAGTCTGATCCCGGATTGCAATTAACCAACAACACCACAAATAAAGTATTCTCCAGCCTGTGACAGCGTGCTAAGGTATGTTCAGTTAGACACGCACACATAATCACTAGATATCAAACGATCTGTAACAATGCAAAACTATAAAATTAAAAAAAAAAAATTACTCACATTAGTGTGTTGCTTCATTCATTGTCTCTTGTTTACAAACGAATCCGTGAAATGAAGGAACAAACGTAAAGTCTTCCTTACGTGAGCTGGATATTCAGTAAAAATAAAGTTAATCCATGCATTCATAATATTGGAATCCGAATTAAGTTTATGCAGTATGTTTATTGCTTAGAAGTTCAATCCGGTTTAGCTCTATGTAGGCCTATATCATCTCAGGCACGAGTTGGTGGGCGGGGCTACAGAATCAGGTATTGTTCTTCTTCTGTTGAGGCGGTGCTTCACTAGACTCTAATGTCACAGCCTGGCACATTCTGAAATCGATTGTTTGCTGGGCCTGATGTCAATAAAAGCTTTTCTTTGACTAACAAGGACATTTTCAGCTCTGAAACTTACATGATATTCTTATATTACCCATTCATTACCCATCTCAAAAGCTTAAAGCTACACTGTGTGATATTTTCCCCCATCTAGTGGTGAAAAGGTATATGACCATCCAGTGAATTTTAGTTTCTGTTCCTCTCAATTCCGATTTCGTTTCAACTCCTACGGTGGCCGATTCAGTCCAAGATTAACATGGCTTCCAGTTCGACCTCGTCCACATTCGACACGGTGCCTGTGGGATATTCTGTGCGCAGTGGGATGGTTGGAACTCAACTGGCCTAATTATTCGGCTAGAAAGAACTGCAGCTAATCCAGAGTGAACTTTGATGATAGTAATGTTTATTCAGTCATCCAATTGCAAGGCATAAACAAGTTTGCGTGGATATGTACATAAATGTGGTTTCTGTGAGAGAACAAATAAGGATGGTAAATATACATACACAGTTAAGAACTGTATAACTATACTTATAAGTTACATTTGTATAATGTAACCGTAAACCAGAGCTTATTGTACCATATATAGGCGCTAAATGCAGCTGCATTAAAAGGAGCGGAGCTGCCGCCGCTGCTGCTAACAAGCGGTGTCCGGTTACAAAAGTGTGTGCGCCGCTTTAACGTTAGCACTGCAGTGCGCTCTGTATAACAATTGTTAATATGCCGATCAGACCTGATACATATTTCCATCAACATACATTACAAGCAAATATTTTCTATAAACGAATAGACATTGTTGATAACAAAATAACTGAATGATTATTCAAATAGGTGAGCATTACGCTATTGTATGTTGACGCAAAAATACTTCTGAGGTGACATCAACTGAATTACGCGATGACACACTCTGAAACACATCTACAATGACAATAACTATTATTACTTACGGAGTTATTAACACACAGAAATACCACACAAGAAAAAAACAGACTTTTGAGGAATAAACAAGCCGGGAAAACTCCGTATAACTCTGTTACTGGACTCTGCTGAGATGAAAACTCTCTGCACATGTACCAGACAAGTTTGAACAAGTTGACGCGCACATGCGCGAGGCAGAGAATTTTGTACAGTGCCATCGAGTATTAAAACCGGTTAAAACGCGAAAGGCGAAGCTTGAATTTACGGGTATGTCCCTCTTTGGCTAATGTACTTTCAAGATGGAGGGGCAACATGGCGACCACCGTTAGATCCCATTACCTTATGTATTTTCAATGGCATATTATAAACTTACGAGAATACTTTATTACTTGAAAGAAGTAAATATACATTAATGAGCACATATATTTTTGAAAGAACTAAGTGTTTTTAGCTAAGAATAGACTAAAAAAGTTACACAGTGTAGCTTTAAGCCAAAGTTGATTTCTCAATTCAGGACCCCTTTAGGACATTTGTTGCAACACTTAGGGATTTTTTCTCCCTCAGGGATACCTTTAAGTCAAACCACTTAAGAGATTTAATGCAACCGGGCCCTGGTTTTTGGAGTGCATTGTGGGATTTTTAGGAAGCAAACATTACATTTACATTCATAAATGTACATTCTAATGATGTTCGCATTTGTGTTTGAGACAGCCCTGGTCAGTATTCTGACTACTGAACTAGGGAGCTGACTGAGTAAAAGGTAATATATTACTATCATATTCTTTTAACTTACCAGCACAGAACAGCCCCTGGTAATTATCATGTGAACAGCTGTCTTTGTGTAAGGATGTTGGACAGAGTTGAATCTGAGACTCATTTCCTCTGCACTGAATCTCTTGTGTCCACATCTGAGCGTCTCCTTTGCCAAAAGCAGCTTCTCCCAGCACCTGTACAGGAGCTCCACAGTCCAGCTCTCTACACACAACCTCTGCATCCTGCTGGTCAAAGGCAGCAGCACACACTGACACCCACGTCTGATCATCAAGCATCTCTAACCTCCCAGAGCAAGTGGAGTTTCCAATAAGCCTGACACCTGAAGTATCAAGAGATAATAAAGGTTTCAATTTTGTTTGTTATCTAAATGTGTAATTATTTTCATTATTGGTCTACCACAAAGCACTACTTAATATGAAAGGAATAAAATAATCAAATTCTCATGTCAATCCAAACTCAACTGACTTTCTATCATGGAATATCAGAATATTAAAGAATATCCTGGGTCTCAATATAATGAAAGTAAAATAAGAAAAAAATGACAAGACAAAGTAAATGGTGCCTGAATTTTCATTTTTTGGTGAACTATCCCTTTGAAGCAGGTGGTTTATGTGATATAAAAAATAGGTGAGAGTTTTTACCTGAGCAGATGACTCCTGCATCTTTTGAATGATCACATTCATACAACCCCCAATTTACTGTTCCACAGTTCTTCAGTGTAGATTCTGATCCAGAACAAAAAATGCGATTTGTCCAGATTGGTCCTGATCCTGGTCCAAAATGAGCACCTCCCAGAGCATCTACAGGTTCTCCACAGTCCAGCTCTCTACACACCACTGCAGCATCAGCCATATCCCAACCAAAATCACACACTGTTCCCCACTGACCTCTATGAAGAACCTCCACTCTACCAGCACAGCGACTGTGACCACCAACCAACCTCACTCTAATATTGTCTAAAAAATATGTATAAAGAGAGAGTAAAGACATTTGGACAAAGAGAAAGAATAAGGAACAACACAACACAAAGAGAATAAAATGAACTAATATTCAGTGTAAATTTGGGAACATTAACATTTGATTTCAGTTTATTAAAAAAAAAATGCTCAAACCTGCACACACCAAGCCAACATCATATGAACAGGTGTTTTTGTGTAAGTATGTTGGACAGAGGTGAATCTGAGACTCAATTCCTCTGCACTGAATCTCTTGTGTCCACATCTGAGCGTCTTCTTTGCCAAAAGCAGCTTCTCCCAGCACCTGTACAGGAGCTCCACAGTCCAGCTCTCTACACACAACCTCTGCATCCTGCTGGTCAAAGGCAGCAGCACACACTGACACCCACGTCTGATCATCAAGTATCTCTAACCTCCCAGAGCAGCGAGAACCTCCAACCAGCCGGACTTCTGAAAGATCAACACAGGAAAGAACACAATTTAAAGTAATAGAACTTTAATTATGAGTCAGTCATATAATCAATACATCAATCATATAATGAGAAAACATATTTTCTTCTGAAATAAAATATATTTACTATGAAAACATATTATACATGTCAGCAAAACTTTTTGAATGAATCCTTTCAGGGCATTACATTAGAATGTAGAGTTAGAAACAAGATTCTAAAGTTAATTTTTAACAAGGTCCCTGATTATTAGTCTGAACTTAAGTTTGTTGTCAAAAAAGGTAGAAAAAGGTCATGAAAAATGAAATTATGGCTGGTTTTGGTGCAATTGTTTTGTACATTAAGACATGATTTTTAGCTTTAGCTTACCTGAACAAATGACTTGAGCGCTCTTATCAAGACACGGATTAGGATCAAATTGCAAGAATCCACATTTCTTAAGTGTAGACTCTAAACCAGAACACATTGCATTTTTCCTCCAAGTCGGTTTTGATCCCAGCCCAAAATGAGCATCTACAGGTTCTCCACAGTCCAGCTCTCTACACAACACTACAGCATCAGCCAAATCCCAACCATCACCACACACTGTTCCCCACTGTCCTCTATGAAGAACCTCCACTGTACCAGCACAGCGACTGTGACCACCAACCAACCTCACATTTATTAAGTCTGTGAATGTAAGAGAAAAGGCTAGTGTAAATTTAAAATTTTTATAATAAAATTAAATTAAATTAAATGTACTTTGTTGTACTTTGAACTGTTACCAGCACACAGCAAACCAATGTTGTGTTCATGTGAACAGTTGTTTTCATGTAATAGTGATGTTGGACAGAGATGAATCTGAGACTCATTTCCTCTGCACTGAATCTCTTGTGTCCACATCTGAGTGTCTCCTTTGCCAAAAGCAGCTTCTCCCAGCACCTGTACAGGAGCTCCACAGTCCAGCTCTCTACACACAACCTCTGCATCCTGCTGGTCAAAGGCAGCAGCACACACTGACACCCACGTCTGATCATCAAGTATCTCTAACCTCCCAGAGCAGCGAGAACCTCCAACCAGCCTGACTTCTAAATAAGACAACACAGATCAACAAAAGCATGGCTTATTTATGGGGCTTAAAGATAATAAGTACATAGAAGCCATTTTACTTTTAGTCTTTTAATAAATAAATAATAAACACAAAAGAAAAACACAACAAATAAATATATGAAATGTATTTATTATTGAAGTCAACATTTTAAAATCAACTTCTTTAAAAATTAGAAGCCAACATGGAAGTGCAAAAAATCTTGCAAAGATATGAATTTGAATATGTAAAATACTTTACCTGAGCAGATGACTCCAGCATCTTTACTATGATCACAGTTGCTATAACCCCATCCTGATGACCTACAGTTCTTCAGTGTAGACTCTAATCCAGTACACGTGACAAAACTCATCCAGATTGGTCCTGATCCTGGTCCAAAATGAGCTTCCCCCAGAGCATCTACAGGTTCTCCACAGTCCAGTTCTCTACACACCACTGCAGCATCAGCCAAATCCCAGTCATCGCCACACACTGTTCCCCACTGACCTCTATGAAGAACCTCCACTCTACCAGCACAGCGACTGTGTCCACCAACCAACCTCACATTTACACGGTCTAAATATTAAGAAGTAACAATCAGAGAGATGAAGATTAATTCTTAAAGAGATGAGAGTTTAATTCATAGCATTACAAAGTGTGACAATGGGCAAAATGGGACACAACAGAGTTCACAACAAAATTGAGCTCAATTGAGTTCAAACACCTTTCTATCAGAACCAGCATTAAGTTCTTGAACAATTTGAGCTCTAGTAGCTCGTCTGTTTGATTGGTCCACACGAGCCAGCCTTTGTTCCCCACACGCATCAATGAGCCTTAGCCACCCATGACCCTGTCGCTGGTTCACCACTGTTCCTTCCTTGGACCACTTTTGATAGATACTGACCACTGCAGACCGGGAACACCACATAAGAGCTGCAGTTTTGGAGATGCTCTGACCCAGTCCTCTAGCCATTGCAATTTGGCCCTTGACAAACTAACTCAAATCCTTACACTTTCCCTGCTTCTAACACATCAACTTTGAGGACAAAATGTTCCTGCCTAATATATCCCACCCACTAACATGTCATACACTACATGTCATAATGTAATGCCTGATTGGTGTATATTGAACATGGTGTATTATTTTAATATTTATTTTTTCCCTCTAAATATTTCTTCTGGAGCTGAGCTTTTGGTATTGTGTAAGAGGCTAACATAGTAACACTAAAATGCCTTTAGTCTTGTTTGTCATGATCCCAATTTCATTTTCTTGTGATCTTGACATAACAATACAGCATTTATGCTGCTGGATCGTGAAGGAGCGATTATTATTTTTTTTTTATAAAAATGTTCATGGGACTCACTCAAGCTAACATGTATGTCACTAATATTTCCAAATCAATGTTTATCAAATCAGAACAAATGTGTTAACAATTTTCATGCCACACAGCTCGAGGGACTGAAATGACTGCATGGTTATAGACAGGGCCGCTGCGTGCCAAATGGGTGCCCTAAGCAGAATTGCATTGTGGTGCACCCTCCCCCCTCCAAATTTAATGGAAGTAAAAAAAAAAAAACTACTTTAGGGGTCAAAATAGAACTTTAATAAAATAAATTGTAATTAGAGTAATTTACAATTATAGCTCTACAGCAAGAAAATACAAACTAAAATTATACATATTAATTAAAAACATTTTAAAAGATTAAATATTAGGGCTGGAACTATTATTTTGATAATCGATTAGTTTGCGAATAATTTTTTATTTATTTTTTATTGACAAAACACACTATTTCACATCCTGCCCTTCAAACAAACATGTTAGATGAGTGCTATAAAAACCTACACAGTTGTGTACCATTTTTCAGGATTATTTTAATGAATAGAAAGTTTATCTGAATCAGCACTTATCTGAAATATAAAGCTTTTGCAACATTATAAATGCCACTGTCACTTGATCAATTTAATGCATCCTTGCTGAATAAATGTATTAATTTATTTAAGTTATTTCCCAAAAACAATTCTTACCTACAATGTTAAAAAAAACTTTCTATTTCAGATAAATATTGTTCTTTTGAACTTTCTATTCATCGAAGAATCCTAAAAAAATTTTTTACACAACTGCTTTCAACATTGATAATAATCATAAATGTTTCTTGAGCAGCGAATACTCATATGAATCAAATCAAATCAAATCAAATCAAATCAAATCAAATCACTTTATTGTCACACAGCCATGTACACAAGTGCAACAGCAGGTGAAATTCTTGGTGCAGTTCCGAGCAACATAGCAGTCATGACATGTACAACATTTAAAGCAGCATCAGATTACACATCTGATGCGCCCACAATTACTCACAGCACAGTAAACACTACAATAAATAATTTACACAATGTGAGTGTAGTTCTCACAGCTTTAACCAATATACACATACTTACAATATACATATACTTTAAACAATATACACTAAACATACATTAAACAGTATACATTAAGCTATAATAGTAATAATAATATATACAATGTACAGTATCCATTATTATTCACAGTAGAGATCCAATGTACAATAGGTGCTATATGATAAATGATAAATAATAAATTATAATAAATGTGTATATAATGTGTGTGTATCTACAGTGGGTTGTGCTGAGTGATATTCTGTCCGGTGTGTGTTATGATCCTGATGGGTCAAGAGTTAAGGAGTCTGATTGTTTGTGGGAAGAAGCTGTTCTGGAGTCGGCTGGTGCGTGTTCTGATGCTGCGGTACCGTCTGCCTGATGGCAGCAGTGAGAGCAGCCCATGGCTCGGGTGGCTAGAGTCTCTGATGATCCTCTGAGCTCTCTTCACACATCGCCTGGCGTAAATGTCCTGGAGGGAGGGAAGCTCACCTCCGATGATGCAGCTGGCCGTGCGCACTACCCTTTGCAGGGCTTTGCGGCTGCGGGTGGTACTGTTGCCGTACCAGGTGGTGATGCAGCCAGTCAGCAGGCTCTCTATGGTGCTGCTGTAGAACCGTGTGAGGATGTGGCGGCTCATTCCAAACCTCCTCAGCCGTCGCAGGAAGAAAAGGCGCTGATGAGCCTTCTTCACAACGGCCTCGGAGTGGACGGACCATGAGAGTTCCTCTGTGATGTGGACACCGAGGAACTTGAAGCTGCTGACTCTCTCCACCGGTGCTCCATCGATGGTGATGGGGCGGTGTTCTCTCTCATTCCTCCTGAAGTCGACCACCAGCTCCTTGGTCTTGCTGACGTTGAGGGAGAGGTTGTGCTCCTGACACCACCGTGTCAGAGTGTGCACCTCCTCTCTGTAGGCCGTTTCATCATTGTCAGTGATGAGACCTACCACCGTCGTATCGTCAGCAAACTTGATGATGGTGTTGGAGCTGTGGGTTGCCACACAGTCATGTGTGTACAAAGAGTACAGGAGTGGGCTGAGAACACAGCCCTGAGGGGCTCCAGTGTTGAGAGTCAGTGGTGAGGAGATGTTACTGCCCATTCTGACCACCTGGCGTCTGTTTGACAGGAAGTCCAGGATCCAGCTGCATAACAGGCTGTTTAAGCCGAGAGCCCGGAGTTTCATGTCAAGTATGGAGGGCACAATGGTGTTGAATGCTGAGCTGTAGTCTACAAACAGCATTCTCACATATGTGTTCCTCTTTTCCAGGTGGGAGAGAGCAGTGTGAATTGTTGATGAAATGGCATCATCGGTGGAGCGGTTTTTGCGGTATGCAAACTGCAGTGGGTCCAGTGAGGGGGGGAGAACAGAGCAGATGTGGTTTCTGACTAGTCTCTCAAAGCATTTGCTGATGATGGGGGTCAGAGCAACAGGACGCCAGTCGTTTAAGCAGGTGGTTTTTGCTTGCTTCGGTACAGGAACAATGGTGGACGTTTTGAAGCATGTGGGGACCACAGACAGGGAGAGGGACAGGTTAAAAATGTCCATGAAAACTCCAGCCAGTTGGCGCGCGCACGCTCTGATGACGCGGCCGGGAATCCCGTCTGGACCCGCAGCTTTACGGACGTTCACCCGCCGGAAGGATCGGGTTACATCCGCTTCAGATACGGAGAGTGCACTAACCTCTGTATCTTCAGCCGCGAGCTCTCTCTCCGCGAGGGCGGTGTTTGTTCCCTCAAAGCGAGCATAAAAGGTGTTGAGCTCGTCCGGGAGAGAGGCAGCGGTGTTCACGGTGGAGTTTGAGTTCCCTTTATAGTCTGTGATGATGTTAATTCCCCTCCACATGCTTCTGGAGTCGGTGGTGTTGAACTGTCCTTCAATCTTGTCCCTGTACTGGCGTTTTGCTGCTTTGATTGTTTTCCGGAGGGCATAACTTGCTTGTTTATGCTCCTCCGCATTACCGGAGTTAAAGGTGAGGGACCGCGCATTGAGTGCCGCGCGAACATCCCCATTTATCCACGGCTTCTGGTTTGGGTACAGCCGAATTGTTTTGGTCGGAACAACGTCATCTACGCACTTCCTGATGAAACACGTTACGCTATCAGCGTAGACCTCGATGTCGTCATCAGAGGCCGACTGGAACATCTCCCAGTCCGCGTGATCAAAACAGTCCTGTAGCATAGAGTCCGATTGGTCCGACCAGCACTGGATGGTTCTGAGGGCTGGTGCTTCCTGTTTCAGTCTCTGCCTGTAAGCGGGCAAAAGTAGAATGGACGCGTGATCTGATTTGCCGAATGGTGGGCGAGGGAGGGACTTGTAACCCTCCTTGAAGGGGGAGTAGCAGTGGTCTAAAACACGGTTCCCTCGCGTGTTGATGCTAACATGTTGGTGGTATTTGGGTGCGATGCGCTTGAAGTTGGCTTTGTTAAAGTCCCCGGTCACAATAAACGCAGCCTCAGGATGCGCGGTTTCCTGCTCACTCACTGACCTATACAGTTCCTTTAGTGCCCGGTCTGTGTCGGCTTGTGGGGGAATATACACCGCTGTGATGATGACCGCGGTGAATTCCCTCGGTAGCCAGAATGGTCGGCACAGAACCATGAGAAATTCCAGATCAGGAGAGCAGAAAGACTTGATAGAGTGTACGTTCCTCTGGTCACACCAGGATCGGTTGATCATAAAACACACACCCCCGCCTTTGCTTTTCCCGGAGAGATCTTTTTCTCTGTCCATCCGATGCACGGAGAACCCCGTGGTTTCGATGGCTGAGTCTGGAATCTCAGCGGACATCCAAGTTTCTGTAAGGCAGATAATGCAGCAGTCCCTCGTGTCTCGTTGGAAAGAGATCCGCGCTCTCAGCTCGCAGAGTTTATTGTCCAGAGACTGAACATTTGCCAGTAAAATACTGGGAAGCGGGGGTCGGTTTGCGCGGCGTCTTACTCTGACGAGTACGCCAGCTCTACAGCCCCTTCTCCGGCGGCGTTTCCGCGGCCGGGCCACCCAGACAAAGGGTTCCGCTGCTGTGTTTGTAAGCGGCGTGTCGTCGTTGATGAATTTAAAGTCCGGTTTTCGGTGTGCGATTGCCGAACCAATGTCCAAAAGTGTCTGTCTGTCGTACGTAGTAAGGCAGACAACATCCAAGACAAAAAACACAAAAACTATAAACAGAACAAACAAAAAACTACAATGCTTCAGCAGAGCTTGCGACGTTGCGGCCGTCCTCGGCGCCATCTCAAATCAATAATATATAAATTGATAATTGAAAACACAAATGATAATGATTTGTGAAGGATCATGTGACACTGAAGACTATGGATTAATGATGATCAATTCAGCTTTGATCACAGGAATAAATTAAATTTTAAAATATATTCAAATAGAAAACAGTTATTTTACATTTGAATAATATTTCACAATATTACAGCTTTTTTGTATTTTTAATAACATAAATGCAGCCTTAGTGAGCAGAAGAGACTTCTTTCAAAAACAAAATAATACAGTTTCCAAACTTTTGACTGTGTAGCCTACATGTTTGAACTAAAAGGCAGCGTCCAACAGCAGATATTTTAGCTAAATGAATGTTTTTTCGCTGAATATTAATTGTCTCCCTCTTTACTGCGTTATCTCTGTTTGCGAATGCGCGCCGCCGCTCGTTCAGTGAAGTTTGAAGCTGAACACAGACTGTCAGTTTGGTGACGCATTGGTGCCACATACATATTATTTTTTTTCACTCAATTATGTCGTAATAACGAGATCTTATGTCGTAAAAACGACAATTTTCTAGTAATAATGAGATCTTATGTCGTTTAAACGACATGTTTTCTCGTAATAACAAGATCTTGTGTCGTTTAAACGACATATTTTTCTCGTTAAAATGACATATATTTTCTCCTAATAAGGACGTGTTGTACAGTGATGTCTACAAAATATGCCTGTATCCACATTAGAGAATACATATAGCTCATGTGCATTTGTCACACTTCCATGTCTGAAAAGCAGAAGCATGCTCAGAGTAAAATAGGCTCTTCCGCTGCCAGTATCAGTGGCAATGCCCTCAGCACAAAAGTATTGTAATTTATTGATGTAGCCTACAGTTCATAACAGCCACGGGTTGCAGGTGCCATGGACCGCTCATGTTCGCATCAGTGGCGTAACTTTAACCTAGAAATTATGGACCCCGGTGCACAAATAGGCTATCATAACTATCTATAATAGGAATACTGTAATATATTGTATGTTATACTGTAATACATATATTCCAGAAATGTATTAAAAAGAAAGGCTTTCAGCCTTACTCAAAGGCCGCGGAAACAGGCCAGTGGGTTCGTTACGCACGTCAATCCATTCCCGGCGTTCTTATTTTGCTTCTTATGTATTAAATATACAGGCCATTAGTTTATAAAACCTTGATCAAAATTATAATACAATTTATAGAAAACTAAATTCACTTTAAAGAAATGATTTCTGCAAAACAACACTCAATAAAAAGCATGTCTGATCCCACTCCATGTCTCCAGACATATTGCGCGTCTTATAGCCTATCTTACTCATGCTGCTCACTTTTCATCATCAACATATGAAATTAAAACAATAATATAATAGGCTAATATTTAAACATATAGCCTAACTATGAATCTAAATAGGCTACGTTTTGCATGTAGCCAACTTCACTCCAAACGCTTCAAAAATGTATTTTGTTTATTAAACGCCAAGTTTTTCATTTCAAATTTAATTTCTAAATTCAGTTCATATTTCCAACTAATTAAATTCTGAGCCAAAATAACGAAGTGGTAAAACTAATAAATATTAAAGAATTCACGGGTGCTTTCGTAATTACAGTATATATAGGCTATAAAACACGCAATATGTCTGGAGACATGGAGTGGGGTCAGACGTTAATTTCGTTTTCTATAAATTGCTATAAATATTTTAATTTTGATCAAGGTTTCATAAACTAATTGCCTGTATATTTAATACATAAGAAGCAATGGATTGACGTGCTTAACGAACCCACTGGCCTGTTTCCGCGGCCTTTGAGTAAGGCTGAAAGCATCTTTCTTTTTAATACATTTCTTGAATGTCTTAATTACAGTAGGCCTATAGATAGTTATGATATTTGTGGCTGCACCGGGGGTTCGTCATTACTAGGTTAAAGCTACGCGCTAATCATGAGCGATCCATGGCACCTGTTACCCATGGCTGTTAAGAACTGTAGGCTATACATCACTAAATTACAACAATTTTGGGCTATTGGCACTGCCACTGATACAGGCAGCGGATGAGCCTATTTTTCTGCTTTTCAAACAAGTATGACAAGGCATGGGCTAAATAAATTCTCTAATGTGGATACAGGCATATATACACACATTACTATACCTACAACACATGCCCTTATTAGGAGAAAATATATGTCGTTTTAACGAGAAAAATATGTCGTTTTAACGACATAAGATCTCATTATTACGAGAAAATTATGTTGTTTTTACGACATAAGATCTCGTTATTACGAGAAAAGATGTGGTTTTAACGACATAAGATCTCGTTATTACGACATAATTGAGTGGGGGAAAAAAATTTATTTGGCAGCAATGCGTCACCATAATTTACAACCTGTAAAATGTACTTTTTTGCGCTGAGGACGCACACGCATCTGTCCAAACGCATGACAGGGTATGTTAAACGCTAATGCATTCGCTTGAAGCCTTGAAGTCAGTCACAAACAGTGGGCCGGGTGCGTATGCGGGAGTGGCGCGTCGTATATGCTTACTGCCTTGTGCATTCACCATAAAATGCATTTTTTTTATTTTTTACATTATATTTATGTTTATGTTTATATTTATTATTATGTTAATATTAATATAGAATAAAAGGTTTATTTTATTTATTTATTAAAAAAAAAATGTTTTGAGCAACAGAGGTGGTGCCCCCCCCTGGGAGTTGGTGCCATATACGCAAACTGCATACTCGTATAGGGAGCGGCGGCACTGGTTATAGAGCAATGTATGTTTGACACAAATTAAATCGTCAGCAACTTAGAAACCAGAGAAAAGGCAAGCAATGTACATTTCTTTTTAATTTTGAGACAGCATTTTCAATGTTGAAATCACATGAAGACAAAAAAACAACAATAAATGGCTTCATGGGGTTTCCGTAAATAACACATAGGCTTTTAACATTATTTTGATGATATATTATAATGAACAGAAAGAAAACCATTGTACAATGTACAATGTAAAACTTATTTATAGCTCTTTATAAATTGGAGAGAAAGAGTGAAAGAGAGAGAGAAAGCAAACGACAAGAGAAAAATAATTCATACACAGGAGCACATTTAAAATATTCTGACAATGTGATTACACAGGCATCTAAAAAAAACATGTTACAATTACAAAACATATTATAGTTTCATTCTAAGTGATTAAATAAAATTGCCTGACCCCTTCATTTCTAAAAACAACTTCATCTCTATCATTCCTTGTGTACTTACCAGCTGTGATGAGTATTATAACTGAAGACAGTAACATGAGTGTCAGGCATCTCTCCATCTCCCTCTGCTTGATTAACTCAACATCCAGTACAAGCTTCTCCGCAATGATGATACAGAAGTACAGGCATCCTCTCAGCCCCCCTAATGAGAGAGAAAGAGGTCTAACACCCGCCAATCACACTCACTGTTACCTTATTAGACAGAACAGAGGAAATCATCAAACAACTTCAGTGACAAATCAGACGAGGCATTTATGATTTTCTCCATATATATCAAAACTGTCAGTGCTGATGAACTCCTCCTCCCTACCCATCAAGACGCCTCACTAAGGGGATGTGTAAACACACACACACACACACACACACACACACACACACACACACACACACACACACACACACACACACACACACACATGCAGGAGACAGGAAACTCTCCAGTTTATTTACAGCATCAAAGCCCAACACCTGCAGAGAAGAGATAAAAGCACTGATAACTAACTGTAAATGTCCTAAACACTGTCTATTAGTGTATACATATGGTACATTAACATGTAATAAACTCATCTCTGTAAAATAAATATTCTTTTTAAAAGCATTTAGGTAATTGTTTACCAAGAACACGGCGCACAAGTAAGCCCTAGGCTAATTTATTTCAGGTGGGCCATAAAAACAACAACATAATCAGTGACAATAAGCATGTTGTTCAACCTTTATGGCCAGCAGAGAGAGCCATTCATACTTCAAGAGCAGTGACAAACTAACATTGTATATTTTAAGAATTCAATAGTAAATGACCCTCTGTAAATTTTAATATGACAGAAAGTTTCACACATCGAAAACAGTGAGCAATGAAACAAAACTAACTGTTGTTGGTTTACATGTCAGTCATACGGTCTCTGTCTACATTTTGGTTCTTGGCCAGAATGTTTGATATTGTGGACCGGATCTTTTGTCATTTAGCCTGTTTATAAAGTACAAATACAATGTTTGCAAAACTTACGTTATGGGACGGGTTCCCAGACAGAGATTAAGCCTAGTTTTAGACTAAAATGTATACCAGATGAACAGAAATCTGCCTTCTCTGTCATATTTTTAAATAGTATTAGACTCCAGAGGTCTAGTCCAGAGTTTAATAAGCTGATTTCCTGGAGTGAGATCAGAGCTAAATTGAGGTTTAAATCAAACAGGAGGCAGGATTACCTTTAAGATTAATGTTGTGTTTCAAAGAAGACACATGGATTACCTGGATTGGGTCAATGAAGATCAACACACACACACACACACACACACAGTCTGGTGCGCTATCCTTCTGGGGACTCGCCATAGGCGTAATGGTTTTTATACTGTACAAACCGTATTTTCTGTCCCCTTACACTGCCCCATCACAGGAGACATTCTGCATTTTTATATTTTAATAAAAACTCATTCTGAATGATTTATAAGCTTTTGTGCCCATGGGGACCTCAATTTAGGACCCCACGGTAACACGAGTCCCCATGAGTCTGTCTACAGTCAGGTTGAAGTCCCCACCAGGCTAGAAAAACATGTACACACACACACACACACACACACACACACACACACACACACGATGTGCTGTAAAAGATAATCAAATTCAGAGATTAATATTATTGGTTTAAAAAACATGAAGTTGATAGACCTATAATTTTGATAACATTATAATTAGAAAAAAACACAACAAAACACTGTATCAGACCATCTAAAACAGTAGATTCAAAATTTGAAACCCACACCTGCTTTATTACTGGAATAGCCATAAAGCTTTGGTTCATCTTTGAAACAATATTTTTAATGAAACCTGGATCTCTTCCCCAATTTAAAGTACAGGCAAACAAATAATCAAAAAGGTCATAAACGCAAAGTAACACAAATCTATCCAATTGAGGTTTAATCAAAGAAAAAAAAAATAAGGAGAAAAAAACAGAAAGAAAGAAAGAAAAAATGCTAGTGCTGTCAAACAATTAATCACATCCAAAATAAAAGTTTGTGTTTAAATAATATATGTGTGTGTACTGGGTATAATTATTATCTATACATAAATACACACATGCATGTATATATTTAAGAAGAAATATATAATATTTATATTTATAAATAATTGTCACAGTCTGAGTCTGTTTCTCAATTTTTGTATTTTGATTACATTTTCCTGGCCACATCCACATGAAGCCAGAGCTTTTCCTATCCGATCTTTTTTTCCCCTCGTCTCAAGAAATATCTGCGTAAAGAAATATTGTACGAAACCAGTGAACCCGACTCAAAACTGTCACAGAGACTAACTCCGTGGTTTCCTCATCTGACCACCGGAGGGAGCTCTCTCCCGAGTACTGACTTTCATTTACACTGACACACTACATTTCCCACAAGTCTGTGCCTTGGACTGATTATCGTTCAGCTGTCACCCATCACCTGGCCCTTTAAGAACTCCCTTCTCCTTCAGCTCAGTGCGAAGTCTTGTTTTGCCGTGGTGAACATTTCTGAGCGTTATTCCCAAGTCTGACTGTCTGTTATCGATCCTGTTTGCTATCCGTTCTCGACCCTTTGCTGCCTGCCTCTGACTCCTGCCTGTTTGACGATCTGTGAGTGTTCTCTGCCTGTCCTGACCCTCTGCCTGTCCTTTGATTACGATTCTGCTTGCCCCTGTTATTCCTGTTCTGCTCCTGTCTGACCCTGCCTGTACAACTACGACTGTCTCTAATAAAAGCATGAAAATGGATCCCTGCCAGAGTGAGGATTCGTTACAAAAACGATGTAGTATACATGCCAGGCCAGTATGTGACGCTGTAATTCTGCCATAGAAATACACTAAAAATGGAGAAGAGTTGTGGCCAGAAGCATAGGTTAGAAGGGGTACAGCAACGGTAGGAAGTGAGGCAAAATCTCACAAAATAAAATAACAATAAATAAATGTGCTACTTACCAGTGTCACGGAACGCTCTACAACGCCTCCTCCTGGTTTCACCAGATCCCTCTCTCCTGCATATTAGAACTGCATTTCCCCTCCTTCCTCCTCTGCTCATTATCATTGCATCATTATCACCTGTGGACCCTTAGCTCACCTTTATCTGGACTGCTCTGCTCATTGTTCATTTGTGAAGTCTTGATTTACCTATACTCTGCCTCTAGTTTATTTCTTGTGTTTGCTCTTGTGTTTTTGACTTGGACTCTGATCTCATTTTTGTACCTAAGCCGCCTGCCTCTGACCTATGCCTGTTTGAATTACGCTTCTTGGATTACCCTTCATGTGTGCTGTTGTTTGATCTTTATGACTGCCTATCTCTGCTGGCTTACCTGTGTTAATAACTTACTGCAAATGGATCCGAACGCTTCCGCCTCTTCGTCACAGAAGACTTCACCAAAACAGGATCCAGCAGATTTCCTTCGACTGGCCTCCGAGGTATCTTCTCAAGCCGAGGTGCTGATCACCCATCAGCAACAGCTGGTAAAATTAACAGCTCTCACCGTGAGATCTGTCCGAGCCCTAACCCCGCCGAGCGCAGCTGAAAATCAAGCTCCGAATCCAACCGCACCTGCTGCCGTTCCACCTGCCGTGAGTAACAGTTCAAACCACCCAAAATTATCCCTTCCCGAGAAATTTGATGGCTCACCTTCTGCCTGTAAGGGATTTTTGTTGCAGTGCAGCTTGTATTTTGACCAGAAGACACAGTCCTATTCCACTGATGCGAGCCGTGTTTCCTTTATATGTTCCCTACTCACCGGCCGGGCTCTGGAATGGGCAACTGCACTCTGGTATGGAGGTCAGCTCTCTTTTCCCTCTTATGATGAGTTTTTAACCCAATTTAGAGAGGTGTTTGAACATTCAGCGGGAGGAAAGGATCCAGGAGAACTACTGCTCACGTTACGCCAGGGAAATTGTACCGCAGCGGACGACACACTCTCGTTTCGGACCCTGGCAGCTCAAACTGGATGGGAGGAGGAACCTCTAAAGCTCCTGTATCGCAAGGGATTGAACCCGGATCTCCAGGGAGAGCTGGCATGCCGCGACGACGGTAAATCCTTGAATCAGATCATGGATCTCGCTATCCGCCTCGACAACTTGATCCGCTCCCGACGCACACCTCTCAGGTCCAGCTTAGTTGGAGCCCATGCAGATTGGTTACACACGCCTCTCTACGGCGGAGCGGGAGAGGAGACGCCGAAATCATCTCTGCATGTATTGCGGAGAGGCGGGACATCTGAGGGCCACATGTCCGGTTAATCCAGCGCTCAAGAATTCTACGGCGGTGAGTTCTAATCCCTTTTCTAAATTATTTTATGTGGATAGTTCTTTGAAGTTTAACGGACAAACTCTAAACGTAAAAGCCTTGATTGATTCTGGTGCTGCTGGAAACTTCATCGATCTTGCATTCGCCAAAACTCATTGTGTTTCTCTCCTCGCATGTGAGCCTGGTGTAACCGTGGAAGCGCTAGATGGTCGCCTCCTGGGGTCAGGAGAGGTGCAATACACCACGCAACCCCTCACGCTCAACGTCGGGGCACAGCATTCTGAGACCATCCAGTTATTCACTATTCACTCGCCCATGCATCCCATAATCTTGGGGCTTCCGTGGCTGGAGAAACATAACCCCCAAATTTCCTGGTCTGACGGGGGGATATCCCGGTGGTCCGCATTCTGTCAGATCAACTGCATGGTCGTTGTCCAAGGTACTGAACACCACAGCGCTTTCCTCTGGGAATGGATTTTCAGGGAATGGATTTTCAGAGAATTCCCCCCGAATACCACGACTCGCTCTGGCTTTCAGCGAAACTGAGGCTTCTCATCTTCCCGCTCACCGTGCTGGCGACTGTGCTATTGAGCTTTTGCCTGGCGCTGTACCTCCACGCGGAAGAGTTTACCCATTGTCACAACCTGAAACAGAGACAATGAGAGCGTACATTGACGAACAGCTGGCTAAACGTTTCATCACTACCTCTACATCTCCGGCTTCCGCCGGATTCTTTTTTGTCAAGAAGAAGGATGGGGGTCTTCGGCCGTGTATTGACTATCGTGGTCTTAATGAAGTGACAGTGAAATATCGCTAGCCTCTCCCGTTAGTTCCTGCAGCCCTGGAGATGCTCCGTACTGCCCGCTACTTTACCAAGCTGGACTTAAGGAACGCATACAACCTGATTTGCATACGGAGTGGTGACGAGTGGAAAACTGCGTTCTCTACTACATCCGGGAACTATGAATATCGGGTAATGCCGTTCGGCCTGTCTAACAGTCCTTCAGTTTTTCAAGCTTTTGTAAATGAAGTTTTCCGAGACATGTTACAGCAGAGAGTTATTGTCTATATTGATGACATTTTGATTTTTTCTGATTCCCTTGAAGAGCATGTCCAGGATGTTCGTGCGGTTCTCACGCGCCTGATTGATAACCAGCTCTATGCCAAGCTTTCCAAGTGTGAGTTTCACCAGACACGTATCTCCTTTCTGGGCTATATCATCAGTGCGGACGGAGTTCTGATGGATGACAGCAAGGTCAAAGCCGTGGTAAATTGGCCCCAACCTTCCTCTGTTAAAGAGCTGCAGCGCTTTTTGGGCTTTGCCAATTTTTACCGCAGATTTATCTGCAATTTCAGTGTAATTGTAGCTCCGCTCACATCTTTGCTTCGAGGAGGGGGGAGACATTTTAAGTGGACAGCGGATTGTACGCGGCCTTTGCTCAGCTCAAGGAGAGATTCACTTCTGCTCCTATCCTCCGTCACCCGGATCCTGAGAGGGAGTTTATCATTGAGGTGGATGCGTCTAACACAGGAGTGGGGGCTGTCCTGTCGCAGCTGTGTGGTAAGCCTGTGAAAATGTTTCCGTGTGCCTTTTATTCTCGCAAGCTCAACTCCGCAGAACGCAACTATGACGTGGGTGATCGCGAACTTCTGGCCATGAAGACCGCCTTTGAGGAGTGGAGGCACTGGCAGGAGGGAGCTCATCAGCCTTTTACAGTACTCACTGATCACAGAAATCTAGAGTATATCAGGTCAGCTAAGCGCTTAAATGCTCGCCAGGCTCGTTGGTCTCTGTTTTTCTCAAGATTTGACTTTAAGATCACCTACAGGCCGGGCTCTCAGAATGGCAAAGCTGACGCCCTGTCTCGACAGTTTGACGGTCCTTGTGAGGAATCTAAGCCTGAACCCATTATTCCCACTACTCTCATCGTGGCCCCTGTTCAATGGGACATTATCACTGAAATCACCGCATCCCTAAGTAATCCCGCTCCGCCAGAATGTCCCGTTGACCGTCTCTTTGTTCCGCCCGGGTTCTGCCACCGTGTGCTTCAGTGGGTTCACTGCACCCCGGTCATCCTGGTATCGCAGCTACCATACAGTTAGTTTCCAATCGCTTTTGGTGGGCTTCACTCCAGTCTGATGTCATAAAGTTTATTCATCAATGCTCTGTTTGTAACACTGTGAAATCCTCTCATCTCAAACCAGCTGGATTGTTACAACCTCTGCCAGTACCACAGCGTTCCTGGTCGCACATCGCAGTGGATTTTGTTACTGATCTACCTCCTTCCCAGGGGTTTACTACTATTCTCTCCGTGGTGGATCGCTTCTCTAAGTCCTGTCGTTTTATACCTCTGACTGGTCTGCCCACAGCCTTACAGACAGCCGAGGCTCTTCTCAATCAGGTGTTCCGTCTCTTTGGTCTGCCCGAGGACATTGTCTCTGACCGCGGTCCTCAGTTTACCTCCCGTGTCTGGAGAGAGTTGTGCTGCAAACTCAATATCAATGTCAGTTTAACTTCTGGTTACCATCCTCAGGCCAACGGGCAGGTTGAACGTCTAAACCAGGATTTGATTCGATTTCTGAGAACTTACTGCCACCAGAATCAGCAGGACTGGAGTCGCTTCCTGGCCTGGGCGGAGTATGCCCAGAATTCTTTGTTAAAGCCTGCCACTGGTCTAACCCCTTTTCAATGTGTTCTAGGATTCCAGCCTCCCCTCTTCCCGTGGGCTGGGGAGCCATCCGACCTCCCAGCAGTAGATGCGTGGCTCCGGCGCAGCGAAGCCACCTGGGATGCTGCTCACGTTCACTTGCAGCGCGCCATACGCCGTTTTCAGCATCAGGCAGATCGGAGGAGGCGTGAGGGTCCACGGTATCGACCCGGTCAGTGGGTGTGGCTCTCTGCACGAGATCTCCAGCTCAAGCTCCCGTGCAAGAAACTTTCTCCTCGTTTCGTCGGACCATTCAAGATCCTTCGTCAGATAACTCCTGTTTCTTTTGGTTTGGAACTCCCTGCTCATTACAAGATCTCACCCACATTTCATGTGTCCCTTTTCAGACCCGCTGTCGCCCCCAGGAGAGAGAGGAGCCGGGAGGAGGTCGCTCCTGTGCAGACTCCTCCCATTGAGGTGAACGGTCCGGAGGCTTTCCGGGTGCGAGAGATCCTGAACTCCAGGCGTCACGGCGGGGTGTTGCAATACCTTATCGACTGGGAGGGGTACGGCAGGGCCGGCTCTAGCTGTTTGGTTGCCCTAGGCGAGATTGAGTTTTGCGCCCCCCCCCCCCCCTTAATTGTTAAGCCCACCGGCAATAGTTGCCAGTGTATTGGTGTCATTTTCCTTCTGTAAGTATTTTTCTAGATATTATCCATGTTTTATATCTTAATGACACACAAGCAGACAACCAAATAAAGGATTTCAAGAAAAAAAAAAGTATTAATTTCCTTCCTGTCACATGAGACTGCCCACTTCCTACCCCTACTTCCAGGGAGCACAACGAAGGCAAACCTTCCCAAAGAAAGGATATTTTCATGTTACTAATAAGTATTTTTGTTGACATATATCAACATAATCATGAAGGTCTCTAGAATCATCCAAACATAACAAATCTTACAACAGATCTATAGTTTTTAGTATACTTAGTCAAACATAATAAATTTGATTATGAATACAGATTGATCTGTTGAAAGCAGTTATTTTGAGTTAGATGCTAAATGTTCTCCTCTTATACATATTTGACATTGAAGGGGTGCATAGGCTACAACATATTTGCCCACCGGCAACTATAGATGCCACAGATTCAAATACGATTTTCAAGAAAAAATACAAAAACCTGGGGAAAATAAATGCAGGACATGCCATTCAGAAAAAAATTGGGCACAAATGGGTTAAGTATTTATAAAAACTATACAAACAAAAATGCTCCTATAGTTACTCCAAGACTTAAAAAGCTAATTATGACTTAAATGATACACTCTAATAAATTGCACATACAAAAATGTTACAAAGAACGTTGGAGGATATTTAACAAATTATGACTCAAACTATGGATGAACAAACAAAAAGGCTTTTATAGTCACTCCAACACTTAATCAAGAACATTTAGACTTGAAGGATCAACTGCAATAAATTGTTCATACACAAATCCTAGAAAGAATGTTCAAGGATATTTACCAAATATTAACTCCATAAACTGTGCAAAAACTCTCTTAAGCACCTGTAAAGACACTTAAGCAAATGATGACCCATAAACTGGATTAAATATACCCTCTACAAACAAAAGTGCTATTATGGATACACTGTACTTACCACTACAAAATTAAAATATATAAGTTCTTGTAGCTCTATCCCTATCTTAAATAATAAAAGATGAACAGTTGTTTCTGGCATTTCTATTCACCTTCAAAATTGACGCAGCATTAAAATTTGGCTCGTCTGGATTTCCTTATCGTCAGTGAAATGCGTAGAAATATGTAGATAACTAGCTAGCTAGTGATAGCTTAGTGACAGCAATAAAACGTCCAATGCTGTCCAATATTAGTTGATAATATCGATAATACGAAGTAAATTTATTTCGTTTGACACCTTTATGGCTGAGATGAGAAGACTTACCTCTATACTGGGCTTTCTTTTGATCGTCTGCCTTTCTCTTTTTCCGTCCCTGTGCACTCGAGGGTTTAGACCGCTTCATTTTTGAAGAACGCGCCAGTGATGAGCACATGCCTGACCTAACGCCTGAACGCCTGTGCTCGACAATAATAATAATTCAATCTAATAATCAGGTTAAGTAATTAAACGTGCGGCTGAGGGGGCGCCCAAGGATGATCATGTTTAATAAACAGTATGTTTTATTTTGCTTGTTTTAATTCTATGCTTAATGGGAAGTAAGTTTAAGGGCGCCACTAGAGGGCGCCTGGCTGCGCCCCCAACACATTTGTCGCCCTAGGCAACCGCCTAGCTCGCCTATAGCAAACGCCGGCCCTGGGGTACGGTCCCGAGGAACGCTCCTGGGTCAGGTCTCAGGATATCCTGGATCCCACATTAACTGTTGCTTTTCACCGAGACCACCCAGACCGACCAGCTCCAAGACCCCGTGGTAGACCCCGCCGTCGGCCAGGTCCTCGCTTCCGGAGCCGCTCGCAGGGGAGGGGCTCTGTCACGGAACGCTCTACAACGCCTCCTCCTGGTTTCACCAGATCCCTCTCTCCTGCATATTAGAACTGCATTTCCCCTCCTTCCTCCTCTGCTCATTATCATTGCATCATTATCACCTGTGGACCCTTAGCTCACCTTTATCTGGACTGCTCTGCTCATTGTTCATTTGTGAAGTCTTGATTTACCTATACTCTGCCTCTATCTTATTTCTCGTGTTTGCTCTTGTGTTTTTGACTAGGACTCTGATCTCATTTTTGTACCTAAGCCGCCTGCCTCTGACTTATGCCTGTTTGACTTACGCTCCTTGGATTACCCTTCATGTGTGCTGTTGTTTGATCTTTATGACTGCCTATCTCTGCTGGCTTACCTGTGTTAATAAATTACTGCAAATGGATCCGAATGCTTCCGCCTCTTCGTCACACATCTCTCCATATACATATTTTTATATATTCAGTACATATCCATGTCTTGCACTTATTCAACCATTGTATATCCTGCACTTGCTGCTATTGCACTTCTTGTTAGACCTAAACTGCATTTCGTTGCCTTGTACCTGTACTTGTGTAATGACAATAAAGTTGAATCTAATCTAATCTAATCTATACAAAAATGATATAAAAATGAAATAAAAATAAAATAGTTTACTCATACGACGTGGCGGCTGTTAGTAAGATCCTCAGCATTTAATAAAAACTGTTTTTTATCGGTTAACTAATATGTTCTTCAATATATTTCATGCGCGAGGGACGCCAGACAAATGGATGTCTATCTGAGTTTAAAAATATACGGGCAGCAGGTGACCTGAAGCTTGTCTCTAAAGGATTTTTAAAGATTCTCCTCCGGACGCAGGTCGCTGCGTCCCTGGCGAATCAGAATTGGATGCGTGTTATTTTATCCAATCTGATTGTTTCTCGTCACCTGTCATTCAACTTTACGCTCTTGGCCACTAAAGCGAAAGTGTGAGGGCGACAAAGTCACTCCGACTCCGCCAAAACCTTGTTATGATGATCACTTTCGTAGAGATGGCAGCAGTTAAACCTAATTCTTTCACAAGGCGTTCGTTGGAAGATCCCGAACCGGACCAACGTGATTTACAAATCCAGCAGCAGGCCAGTGACAGAGGACGCAGCTGCACTCGGAGCTTCACGAGCTTGTTATGAGAAATGTAGGTGGCTGGCTGGATGTGTTGTTAGCAATGCCCTTTATTGCTTTCCCTGTCTTTTATTTCAAAGTGTCGGTACTGAAGTTTTGTGGACAACAACGGGGGTAACAGACCTCAAATTTCTGACTGAACAATGCAAACGTCATGACACTACTGAGATGACTGACTTTGATCAGAGAGTCATTGAGAAATTTGCTGGCCAGAAAGAAAGGAGAGCAACATTTATGTTCAAATAGTCAACATGCTAGTCTGATGTTGCTTGGTTTTTTTTGTTTTTGTTTTTCCTTTCCTCATTCAATTATATGTGGGAAATGAATGTGTAAAAATATATGTCGATAGTGTCTCGCTATATAGCACCAATTTTGGTGCATCAGTGGTTCTTCAGCGGTACTTCAGAGGTTCTTCACCGGTTCTTTGACTAAGGTGCTATATAGCACCTCTGAAGAACCGCTGAAGAACCACTGAAGCACCAAAATTGGTGCTATATAGCACTAAAAAAGGTTCCCCTATGATTATGAGCCAAGAACCATTTTTGGTGCCATATAGAACCTTTTTTTTTTTAGAGTGTTGAAATAAACACCAGGGAAAGAAAGTGAGGCTTTTTAATTAATTAATCAGTCCCACGTGTGGTTTGTTAATGATTGCTAATGGTTACAATGCGCACAAGAAGTTTTTAACAATCTCTGATTATGCCTCACCTGTATGAGTGAAGTGATTGTGTCTGTGATAAATTTCCTCATAAACTACCTTGCTTGGAGCTCTGTGTAGTCCTGTGTACCATTCAGAGAGAGCTGTGAAGAAACAAGTTCACAACACATGACTGATCACACACTGAATAAGACACAATATGACAGTCTTTGGATCTCTCCTACCTCTCCTCATCCCTCTGTTCTGCTGAATCAGTATAAGCAGTGGCACTAAGAGCAGTAAGAGCACAACTCCCAGTACAATCACAAGCACGGAGAGAGACGCTGCAGGAGGAGTTTGTGGAGGAGTGACTGATGTTGAGCTGGAGGAGAAGCTGATGTTGTTGTGGCAGGAGTAGTAGACACTGACAAATCTGTCAAAACAGGCACAGACACATTAAACATGATGCAAATACACAAATATTATTATCACTAAAATGAGGTAAAAATGACTAATATTGGTCAGTGTTGCAGTGTGTCAGTGTGGGTAACGCTTTAGATTACGGCCTGGAAAGTTCTATAAGTAAAGCGAATTTACAGCATAACTTTCGGCAATTATAGTGTAAGTATATAGGGGAATAAAGTGGTAACTATTAGGAAGTATTTTTTTAATTAAGGGGTTATTATCTGTGTAGTTACAGGGTAAGGGGTGCTTGTTCCTCTCTTGTTTTGTGTAGTTACAGGGCAAGTACAATAAAAACACGCACACAATCGGATATCACTCGGAAACCTTTATTTAAAAAACACGTTTTTTAAAACAGATTTACAATATTTATTTGTTTATCTTGCTTGAATTCATCCTCCTCTTTTTCCTCTTCTTTTTCGTCCTTGACACAGATGAAACTTAAGAAGGAATCCCATGTCTCTAGCTAGTATTCTGTATTATGTAACTGTTACACTGAAATTAGCCTATAGTACACGCAGAAATGTCCTCACCGTTTACTCGTCTTTCACTCTCATGATATCCGAGATGTATATGACTTTATTTCTTTATATGAACACAGAAGAATAAAATGATCTCTGCTAATGAAAACTCATTTGGGTTTCTAAAAGTTCAAGCATCAAACAGCACATAGCCTACAGCAGTGGTTCTCAAAGTGTGGTACCAGTACCACTAGTGGTACTCAGGCTGCATCTAGTGGTACGCAGAGGAATACTAATAATGTTAAAACACAATACATTTTAATTTAATCTCAATTTTTTTTTACATTTAAGTACAGTACAGTACAATCGTGCCAAATTTCATCTTTGTCCTACTTATGGTTCATAGGGCTGCAATAGAAACCCATTGGGGAGGAATAATAATAATAATAATAATAATAATAATAATAATAATAATAATAATAGTAAAGTAAACCAACAGATACAATAGGTGCTACAGCCCCTTCGGGGGCTTGGCCCCTAATAATAACAATGACATAATATCCATGCACATAGTCATTCTGATTGTAATTGCTAAACAGAATATATTAAAATCAATTAAAAAAAACAATCAAAAATCAAAACAACAATCAAACTGGACACAAATATAAAACAAGTACATAAAACAAACATGTATGCCGTGTACTGTATGTAAAAA
This sequence comes from Gobio gobio, assembly GCF_949357685.1. NCBI lineage: Eukaryota > Metazoa > Chordata > Actinopteri > Cypriniformes > Gobionidae > Gobio > Gobio gobio. The sequence continues at coordinate 12,897,020 of NC_137101.1, forward strand.
AAAACCCTCTGCAGGACAACATGCTATTTTGTTCAGTTCATTACATGTAATTATTTTCTTATGAGGTAAAGATTATTGACCAAAGCTGCTGTTTGTATTTCCCAAAATACATATATACGTGTCCAGACTGTCCACCATTAGTGGGTCTACATTTAAAAGGAAAATTATAATTTTATAATTTGAAGACGCTGTGAAGTGTTAAAGACTGGAGCAGTGGAAGTTAAAGCATCTACTATTATAACAATTATATACAAACTGATAGATATGTTTCAGTTGTAAGAGTGGACTCCTGCAGATGGTTCAATCTGCAGGGTTGCCAGAAGACTAAAGAAACGTTATCAGAAAGATGGAAGAAAACTGTAAATTTCTCGTCTATTTCCACCCACTGCAACTTGTACCAACGACGGATATAAGTGCAGTTTTAATAGCAAAATATGTGGGAGAGCGTTGCTATAATGTGACTATATTGTATTACAATATGGAGCACTTCAAAGTCAATACCAAATCAAAACTAGTTAGCACAGTATTCGTAATAGAAAGGATTTAATGACAAAACCATTTTATGGTTACACGTAAAATAGTTTCAAAAAGGATGTATGAGATGATAAACTTGTACCATTAATCGTACACAGCATGAATAAAATGTTACCTGAGGGATAGAAAAGGAGAGAGAGAGAGAAAGAGAGAGAGAGAGAGAGAGAGAGAGAGAGAGAGAGAGAGAGAGAGAGAGAGAGAGAGAGAGAGAGAGTGGGGGAGAGAGAGAGAAGAAGAGACCAAAGTAGAGAAGCCCCAATGACCTCAAGAGCCAGAGAGTAAGAGAGCCAGAGAAAAAGAGATAAAGAGCAACAGTTCCAATTTTCGTTTATCCCTTTCCCTGACCATGTGACTGAAACCAAATGTATTCATTTAACCTGACCAATCAGACCAAACTCAAACATGACATTCTGACAATCAGACCAAACTTCCCCCACTGTAAAGGTGTGACCCCATGTGGCCTACAGGCCTCTCTATTGTCTACCAGATAGCCCTTCTGATAAGGAAATGGGGGTTAACAACAGTAAAGCAAATTTCTTTGCTGGATTTCAAATATCAAATATCTTTGATTATTTTCAATTCCTTCACAGTGCAATGGGGTCACAAAAACAATGTGATTTGTAAAAAAGAAAAATTTTACTTTTGGAAAGCCATCAAAGCAAAGTTTTTTTGTGTGTCAAAAACAGATTCAGTAGATTCGTTCAGTAGATTTCAATGTTACATAAAAGATTGTTGGACAGCAGTTGAAACTTGAAACTGCAGCCCACTTAAAAGCTTTGAAAGGATTTGAGGCAGTGGGTGTGGTTTCAGTTACACTGTTCCTCCCTGTTTTCCTGGCTCCTCCCCCACATCATCATAATCTATTAGAAAACAGAGTATTATAAATGAACATCAATATTGGCAGTGAAGTTAAATGAGCTATCATTATCACAGAAATGTATATTATAAAGGAATTATAAAAAAACTAAACGTAAATTCAGTGTAAGGTAAAAAGGTGTCAGTAACGTACCAAACCCGTCACTCATATACTCCCTGACATTCTTCACATCATCATATTCCTCGTGAACACCCTCTGATATAAATGTTTCTATTATTAATTATACATTAATTACATGAGTTCATTTGCCACTATAATTTGAAGACAGACAAACAAACAAAAAACTTGTAATTTGAGAGAGAACCCACACCTGCTTTATCATTGGAGAATTTACTTACAATGATGACATCATCATAGTTTTCTGGCAAGTCTAAATAGACAAAACATATTTTGAAACAGTGCATATGTTTAATTAAAGTGCATATAAATCTATATTGTTAAAACCTGTAAAAATGATAATAAGAAATAAACCTGTATCACGAGATCTCAGTCCAACAGTGATTACATCATCATAATTCTCAGGTGTGACTTGCTGCTCTTCTGAATGAGTTAACAGCAGGGAAGGAAATAAACAAAAACTGCTTTTACTATTCAGAGACCCAATAGTTCATTTAATTTAGTGAAATCAGTTAAAGTCACTGACCTATTGGCCCTTCAGTGGTGATGTCATTATAGTAGTCAGGTGCGGCTCCTACTGCAGAGTTTGCTTTAAAAGGGGAAATGAAAGGGGGAAAAAGATTCAATAAATCCTTATCTGAATTAGTATGTGCTGAATGGCTTACAAAAATTAACCTGCAAAGTGAATGTTTTAATTAATTTAACATCCATTAATTTCTGTATGTAGCAGATAAGATTGTAACATTTGTGACCTCTGACCTGAAAGAAGCTCATCAGCATCTTCATACCCAGAATGCTGTTCTTCAGAAAGCGCACTTCCTATTATGGAGTAGATCCATCAGACACATTCACAACTGTAAATCAGCCAAAATCCCCACTTCCTTTGAATCACAACACTAAAACTATCATTCCAGATAACACACAAAAGCTATTTATTCTACTCTCCCCTATGAATAAAGTCATTACCCTGTTGATCTCCACAAATCAGACTCTATGACATTTACTCACCCATGTGAGTGAAGAGACTGCTTCTTTTAGTGGGTCTGTGATGAATCTCCTCATAAACGACCTCAGTCGTGGTCCTGTGTCTCCTCTTAGAGAGAGCTGTGAGTGTAGACAGACAAACCTGCTGTCAGTTCACAACACATGACTGATCACACACTGAATAAGACACAATATGACAGTCTCTGGATCTCTCCTACCTCTCCTCATCCCTCTGTTCTGCTGAATCAGTATAAGCAGTGGCACTAAGAGCAGTAAGAGCACAACTCCCAGTACAATCACAAGCACGGAGAGAGACGCTGCTGGAGGAGTTTGTGGAGGAGAGACTGATGTTGAGCTTGAGCGCACTGTCTGAGAAACTGGAGGAGAAGCTGATGTTGTTGTGGCAGAAGCAGGAGTAGTGGACACTGACAAATCTGTCAAAACAGACACAAACACATTCAAAATCAAATCAAAGTAAAGAATTGATTTAACATTCCTCAGTTTTTTGCTGTGACCTGCACAGATGAGTCCAGCGTGCTCTTTGTGGGAGCAGTCAGTGTGGTTCTTTAGGGAGAGAGGACAGTCCCACAGGTGAATCTCATTCCCTCTGCACTCGACTCTGTTCAGCCACACAACACCTTCACCAGCACCAAAGGCTGAATTCCCATCGGCCCTCAGTGCTGCTCCACAACCCAGCTGCCTGCAGACCACCTGAGCATCGCTGATGTCCCACTGATCATCACAGACTGAGCCCCACACAGCGTTATGATACACCTCCAGCCTCCCAGAGCACCGGCCCTCTCCTCCACTCAGTCTGAGAGGAACATGCTCTAAATCACACACACATCACAGACAAGGAGACAGCAGAGTACTATCACAACAGAGGGGCCAGCATGGGGGTGTGTGTGGTCAGGTGTATATCTGAAGATGAAATCCTGTTGGTTCCCCATTTTATAACAATCTTACATTGCATACAGCTCTCATAATTTTTTGTTTGTTTGTTTGTTTATATCAAATAAACTAACCTGAACACAGTCTCTGGTGGGGAGATGTGGAGCATATCAGATAGCTTCGAGCGGACTCATGACTCTCCTGTTCTGTAATTAAATGTTAATTATACATAAAATTTCAAGCATATACTCAAAAACATTCATGTTAATGGACTGTATTGTTTAGTGATGGCTGTTACTTGAGCAGGTGATTTTTGCCACTTCATCTTTATTGCAGTAATTCTGTCCCCAGGGTAAAGATGGACACTGCCACAGATTTGAATCATGTGGTCGACATGTTACTTTATCCAGCCAGTTAGGAGCTGATTTCACTCTTGGTGTAGAAACAGACAAAACACCAGATCTTCCACAGTTCAGCTCTTGACAGATCAGACTCACTGTGTCTGGTTCCATCTGGTTTACACACACATTACCCCAGGATCCATTGTAGAAAACCTCCACATTCCCTTCACAGCCCTTGGTTAACCTGATCTCTTTAAAATCTACAAGGAAAAAGATGTTCAATAAAATGGAAATTCGGGTTATGCTAAATCTAAAGCATCACCCAAAATAACTGGTTAATAAGACTAATGCTGCCTGCAAGCACTGATAGCATCTAAAACATTAGCCTACATAATAATATGTTTTAAAATGTAGTATATTTTGTGAAAAACAAATAAATATATCTATGGTAAACATTAACACTAGTGTACTGTTTACCTGTGCCTCGTGTTGACACATAGGCTTTCTGTTTTAGGTTTTGGTTTCATGACTTCATGTTACAACACGTTTTACACTCCTGGGCAAAAAAGAAAAAAAAGAGAAAAGGGCAAAGTGTATGGTCAACTATAACTATTCTGAAGTCTACAAACTCCTAAAGATGGAGAAAATCCATATTATCAGCTATTAAAAGGAGCATGCCAACTTTTTGGGACTTTAGCTTATTCACCGTATCCCCCAGAGTTAGATAAATCCATAAATACCATTCTCATCTCCATGCCTGTCATAACTCTGTCTGACACCTCCCACCGCTAGCCTAGCTTAGCATAAAGTCTGGAGGTAAACGGCTCCAGCTAGCCAACTGCTCAAAAAGTGACAAAATAACACCAACATTTTCCTATTTACATGTTGTGATGTGTATAGTTACATCGTGTACTAAGACCGACGGAAAATGGAAAGTTGTGTTTTTCTAGACCGATATGGCTAGGAACTATACTCTCATTCATGCGTAATAATCAAGGAACTTTGCAGTCGTACCATGAGTGCAGCAGGCGCAATGATATTACACAGCACCTGAAAATAGGCTAACTTCCGTCAACATGACCAACGTGACAACCTGCTTGGACAGAGAGCGTGCTGGGGACTATTTTCAGGCGCTGCGTAATATCATTGCGCCTGCTGCATCCATGGTACGGCAGCAAAGTTCCTAGATTATTACGCAGGTAGTTGCCAGCCATTTTGGTGATTCTGCCTTCCGGGTGGAGGTGGGAAGATCGTTCCACCAGCAAGGAACAGTGAAATAAAATCTGTGGTGATGGTACCACAAGCCTTTGCTCCTTAGGTGAGCAAAGGCTTCTGGTGGGGGTGTAGACTAGTAGGAGCGAGTTGAAGTATGAGGGTGCTGAGCTTGTGGTGGATCTGTAAGCAAGCGTCAACGCCTTGAACTTGATGCAAGCAGGAAGTGGTAGCCAGTGCAGAGAGATGAAGAGAGGTGTGACATTTGCCCTTTTGGGTTCGTTGAAGACAAGACGTGCAGCTGCATTCTGAATCATTTGAAGCCTTTGGATCGCACACGATGGAAGTCCAGCCAGAAGCGCATTGCAGTAGTCAAGCCTAGAAATGACCAGGGCCTGGACGAGAAGCTGTGTTGCATGCTCTGTTAGGAATGGTCTGATCTTCCTGATGTTGTGCAGCGCAAACCTGCATTTGAAATGTGGTTTTTGAAGGACAGCTGGTCATCAAAGGTTACTCCAAGATTTCTGACCGACCCTGAAGGGGCAATCAAGGATGAACCTAGCTGGATGGTGAAGTCCTGTTGTAGAGTCGGATTGGCAGGGAAGACGAGAAGCTCAGTCTTCTCAGTCAGCTCGAGATTCGTGCAGCTCCTTTGGGATCATCTGGTTGAAATTAGAGGTAGAGCTGTGTGGTAGTTACAGTGATGTAGTGTAAATAGAGAAGAGGAGAGGAATCTTCCTCCACGAATGAAAACATGGCTTTCAATTCTTCTGTGCGCTTTGAGGAGGATGAGAAGTGACTAAAAATCTTGTTGACTGTGGTTTCAATGTCAATTTCCAGTCTGTCTGTGTTTGCCATAATTTACACTTGCATTATCAGCAGTGTATGCAGCAATCATATCAAGCTGTAGGTTTGTTATCTGGCGGTGTATTGAAGTAGATGATTCGTCACTGTCTTCATAAAAATCGAGCAGCTTGCTTTTTAATCCCAGCTCTGGCGTCCAGTATCTCAGTGACAGTGGGAACAGTTTTGTGCTGCCATGATTGGACGCGTCAGAAGCCACAGAAAAAAAGGGCGTTTGTGATTTTTTCTCACCTGGGAGCTGATCCAGCGGTGTTCTTAATTATCTTAAACAGCTCTCCACAGAGGAAGGTGCAAGCACGTCTGTTATTATGGATGCTGCTTTCGTTCGACCACATGACATTTTCTTTGCGATCTCAGAGTCTGGGAAAATGACCGGGGCTAGCTTACTTCCACAGTCGGATGATCTGTATGATTGCGCATGCTGCACACTGTGATAAACACTGGTTACCTCAGCTGCTGTGATTTTATCAACCTGGCTATCCTCCTTGGATAAAAGGAACGATTCCATTGACTTGGACGTTTCTTTCTGTTGTTCCCTTTTCTTGTGCGATTCGCATGTGCTGTGACGCCTAACGTCATATTCTCCTCCATGTGAAATAGAAAAGCTGCTTTTATATAGACTGCAAAACACTCTCTCTGTATCCCCTTCTATCGGCCTCACCCAGGTATATGTCCTTGCCCAGTCTTTACTAAAAGAACATTTTCTCTTTTTTGCTGCCATTATGTCGCATTGTAAAATATGTAATTTACCGAATTTCAAATTATCCGTTTGTTTCTGGCAGGACGCATGCGGACGAATCACAACTCCACATTTTGATTGACAGCCGTCACAACCTACTAGTGACCGTGTTTAGTCCTTTCTTTTCAACCATTGGATATGATTTATTAACAGCTGTTGTATTTGTGTAAGGCGGGTTACTTCTGACGAAGCACTATTAAATATAGGTGAAAAACTACACCGCAAAAGAATAAATAAAATGCTTTTAAAAAGGCAAAAGAATGCATGCACATTTTCTTAATATGATAATTAAAAACCAACAGACAGATGAAAATGCTGGTTACATTACACTGAAATGTATGCTAGTGTTTCTTGGCTTCGTCCGATCTGATCTGCACGACAGGAGATGAAAGATGAGTAGGTTACTGCACTTATTTTGTTCATGTTTACGTGGCCTGTCCTTCAGCATTTCATTTAACCCTTTCCTCTCTGGTGAATTTATTGCAAAAACAAGTTCAAAACATGAATCTTGAGTGTTTTTGCTTTCAAAAGATGCATAGTTTGTGATAGTTGATTGAATATTTTTCATAAAACAAAAGTAAATAAAAGTACAAACATGCCCCTGGAATACCAGGTTTTCTAAATAGGAATGATCAGATGTTATTTTTCCAACAAGACAATGTTCCTACTTACACTGCAAAGATTATCCAGAAGTGGCTTGAGAACTAGTCTATCAGGCTCATGTTTCCTCATAGCTCAAATTGGAAATCTATAGTGAATAGTTTGAGTTTAATGTCTCCCATTAAACTCAAAGTAACTAGGAGACATTTTTCAACTACTCATGAACTGTTTAAAGCCATCAACATTGAATGGAACAACACTGAATCTTCTTCCTGTAAAACTGTCAGCAAGTTTACTCACAAGGCTTAAACATTTAAATAAAACAAAAGGAAATGTAATCCTGTACTATGCACAATTCTTGCTAATTTTCTGACTAGTGATTTGTGGTTAAAACCATTAAAAGCTAAATATTTTACAATTTTGGGCTTTACTTGTTTTTTTGCCCAGGAGTAAATGTGTGACTGAAATATCCCACAAAATATAATACGGAATATACATTTTTCATAACACTGAACTTTTTACCAGAGCACACAACTCCTACGTCCTCCTTGTGTTGACAATCATGTATTCCCCAGCCTGGAGAAGAGCAGTTCCACAGGGACGTCTCATTCCCCTCACACTCCACCTCATCCAGCCATATGGGTCCAGAACCAGGACCAAACCAGGCTGGTACCTGCTGGTTACTGAGGGCCACTCCACACTGCAGCTGTCTGCACACCACATGGGCATCTTTAATATCCCAGGAGTCATCACACACTGTCCCCCATGAGCCGCTGTGAAAAACCTCCAGCCTCCCTGCACAGTTTCCCCCAGAACCCACCAGCCTGATGGACCCACGACCTGATATTCAGAGCGAGAAAACACATTATTGATCACTAACAACTGAAGAATCTGCCCAGATGTTGCTCTTCTCACCAAGGCAGGTGATTGACAGCTGTTGTGTGGAGCTGCAGTTGAGAGTTTGTGGAGAGCTGCAGTTCCCCAGATGAGCTTCACTCCCAGAGCACTGGAAGCCCGTCACACACTCATGACTGTGTTCAGGACTGGATGAAGAGGAGCCGGAGAAGTTCAGCACAGAGCCACAGCCCAGCTGTCTGCAGACCACAGAGGATTCAGTGAGACTCCAGGAGTCCAGCAGAACTCTCCTCCAGACCTGATGGATGGAAACTTCCACATCCCCCTCACACTGTCTCTCTCCAGACAACCGGACCAGACCGTCATGAACAGCCAGAGAGGAACCTGAGGAGAAATTCTTATGTTTTAATAAAATAAGAATTGATAGAACATTGTAAAAAAAAAAAAAGTAGCATAATGCTCTCAGTGTCATATAAGCTTACCAGAGCAGATGACTCCAACATCTCGTCTATGAGAACGTTCAGTTCGACTCCATGAAGAGATGGAACATTCTGAGAGTTTTGTTTCATTCCCGTTACAATCAAACACATCAGCCCAGATTTCACCACTTCCCTCTCCAAACCAGTCTGATCCCACAACAGACACAGCAATCCCACAATTCAGCTGTCTACAGAGGACACTGGCAGCTCTCATATCCCAGCATGCATCACACACTGTGCCCCATTTACTGACAAACTGAAGCTCCACTCTTCCAGAACAAGAGTTTGAACGGTCCATCAGTTTGGCCTCTGTGTAACCTAAATAATGAACATAGAGGTCTATAATGCAGCTGTCAGAGAACATATACTGTATCCAATGCAAACAAAGAGATACTGAATATTTATAATTTACCAGAACAGATCAGTCCCACATTATTGTCATGTGTACAGATTTGTTTCTGTGATAATGATATTGAGCAAAATGAAATCTGAGACTCATTTCCTCTGCACTGAATCTCTTGTGTCCACATCTGAGCGTCTCCTTTGCCAAAAGCAGCTTCTCCCAGCACCTGTACAGGAGCTCCACAGTCCAGCTCTCTACACACAACCTCTGCATCCTGCTGGTCAAAGGCAGCGGCACACACTGAAACCCACGACTGATCATCAAGTATCTCTAACCTCCCAGAGCACAGGTGAGATCCATTAACAAGTCTGGAAGGTTTATGGCCTGTTCATATTACCGGAATGAAAGTGCACAGTAGACAAAAACACATGCTTGATAGTTAAATACAATAACCATACAAACATTTAGTTTTCCAAACTAAATATTCTTAATGTCAACAAATTCATAGGCAATCAGTTAAATTACTCACCCGAACAGATGACACCGGCATCAAAATTGTGAGTACAGCCATGAACGCCCCATCCTGCTGACCCACAGTTCTTCAGTGTGGACTCTGATCCAATACAAAATGCACCAGCTATCCAGATTGGTCCTGATCCTTGTCCAAAGTGAGCCTCACCCAGAGCATCTACAGGTTCTCCACAGTCCAGCTCTCTACACACCACTCCAGCTTCAATCATATCCCAGTCAAAGTGACACACTGTTCCCCACTGACCTCTATGAAGAACCTCCACTCTACCAGCACAGCGACTGTGGCCACCAACCAACCTCACACTCTTTTTATCTAAGTGACAGAAAAATACAATTTTATGATGTTTACAATATGTTATGAAATTTACTTTGATTGTTGTTAAATATCTCTGCAACATTTTAGGCCAATTTTAATTCTAAAATTCATGAATCATGAATCTTGAGTGTTTTGGCTTTCAAACAATGAATAGTTTGTGATATTTGATTGAATATTTTTCATAAAACAAAAGTAAATAAAAGTACAAACATGTCCCTGGAATACCAGTTTGTCTTTTCAAATCTTCTATCACGTCATGATGATATTGTGTTGATATTGTGCAATTTGTTTTGCACTTCAGAATTTACATTAAGTGAACATAGTGAGCATCTGAGCCGGGTTGCATGAAAGCCCTTAAGTTAAGAAAACACCAAAGTTTTCATATTTTTTTATCACTTCAAGTTCCACTGTGCGCATGAATCTCATGCCAGGCTTTGTCTTGTGCGCAAGAGTGACTTTTGGTCCTTGGTCCAGGTTAGTTTGCTGGAAGTCGGTTATCATACAGGACTAGGCGTTGTCGAGTCTATGTAACTGAACGCATCATTCAGTGAATCTAATCACCACAGACAAAGTACCGTTAATGCGTGAGTACAATAACAACAAGTTGGACAAATATAATGTAATTTAATGTGAGCGGCGCAACATGATTTTGAGCATCCTCCTGTGTCGTAGCTGGACTCATAAAAAAAAAAAAGTGCTCGAAATTTAGGACGCTCTGTGTTGTCCGTCAGACCGCATTTAATAATCTCCATAATTTTTATAATTCAAATATTGTAGTAGGCTACAGTTGTATAGTTTAATGAATGTGAAACTTTTTTAAAAGTCAGTGGTCAGTTATGTTCTGTTTATTGTGGGAGATTTCGTAACTATGGCAACCGCTTATGAAATGCTTAAGGGCGTCTTATATGCTATTTCATGCATTCTGACTTATTTACACTGTTAAAGAGTTGGATTATCATGCTAAACATGGCCAAAAAAACGAGTTGGACATATGACAAGAGTATTTATGTGCCAAATACACTCCTTCAGAACAAGTTTCGGAAATTTTTTTTCGAGTATGGCCCTGTATTAAGTCACAAAGGGCCAGGGCCGGGCACAGGGGGGTGGCCCGGTGGCTAGAGCCACTGCCCCTCTGCCCTCATCAGCTGAGGTGCCCCTCTCGCTACCCATCCCCGCTAAAAGTGTTCTGTTTTCCCTCCACTAAAGATCCACCGATTCCACGAATCCGCTCCCGTGTTTTCCCGCTCGCTCCCCAGCGTCACTCAGAGTCTTTGTGCGGAAAACTCAAGCGGAGACAACAGTTCCAGAATGTCGTTGCATTAACAGTATGCGTTACAATCCGCGGAAATAGTAATTTGGTAGTTTGTTTTTGTATTTCTGTCTGTATTATTTTGCTCCTGATCTTCTAATAGTGCTAATAACTTGTACAAAATACACGCTCTAGGAAGAAATTTAGGACCAAACTGACCAAAACTGACCGAGCTCTCTGTCCCTAGCTCTTTCTGTCAATGGATCACCAGCTTTCTGACAGACAGACAACAGCTAGTCAGAATGGGCAAAATCATGTCCGACAGCCGCACCATCAGCACTGGTGCCCCACAAGGATGTGTTCTCTCCCCACTGCTATTCTCCCTGTACACCAACGACTGCACCTCTAAAGACCCCTCCACCAAGCTCCTGAAGTTTGCAGACGACACTACTGTTATCGGCCTCATCCGGAATGGTGACGAGTCTGCGTACAGACAGGAGGTGGAGCAGCTGGTTCTATGGTGCAGGTACAACAACCTGGAGCTGAACATGCTCAAAACAGTGGAGATGATAGTGGACTTTAGGAGAAACCCCCCTGTACTCCCCCCACTCACCATCATGAACAGCACTGTGGCTGCAGTAGAGTCATTCAGGTTCCTGGGCACCACCATCTCTCAGGATCTGAAGTGGGATGCGCACATTGACTCTATTGTGAAAAAAGCCCAGCAGAGACTTTACTTCCTCCGACAGCTGAGGAAGTTCAACCTGCCACAGGAGCTGCTCGTACAGTTCTACTCCGCTGTCATAGAATCCATCCTCTGCACTTCCATCACCGTCTGGTTTGGCTCAGCCTCCAAAACTGACCTCCGAAGACTACAGCGAATAGTCCGGACTGCTGAGCGAATCACTTGCACTACTCTTCCCACACTTCTAGAACTGTACTCATCCAGAGTGAGTAAAAGGGCACGCAAAATCACTCTGGACCCCTCACACCCAGGACACTCTATGTTTGAACTGTTACCGTCTGGTCGGCGCTACAGAGCACCGAGAACAAAAACATCCAGACATAGAAAAAGCTTCTTTCCTCAGGCCATCTACCTCATGAACAGTTAAATGTTCACCTTGAGCAATAAATGTGTGCAATAAACAACTTCCGTCAGACTCTGTGTATATAGCACCTTAAAAATGTGTAAATTTAAAACACCTGTAGATCCTATAGCACCCGTATATACATATTATACACCCTACTGTGCAATAAATGTCTGCAATACTTTACCTCAGACATTTCACATATAGCACCTTATAACTTATATATAGTACCTATATTTACAAAACATCTGTACATATTCTATTCCATCCGAAGCGCTTCTGTCACATTGCATTTCCACCATTGTGTGTTTAACTTACAAATTTATTTTTATGTTACTTGTCTCTTGTCTTGTCAATTTACATTGTGTACTGGAAGCTTCTGTAACCAAAACAAATTCCTCGTGTGTGTAAGCACACCTGGCAATAAAGCTCATTCTGATTCTGATTCTGAGAATTATAATTCTTGTCTAATCAAGTTTTTGTAAAAAAAACTGTTACAGAATGTATTACCTTTAATTTAATTCGTATTACTATTTATTTATATTTTAAAGTGTCATTAGTGTAAAATACTAAAAATATTATAATTCTAATTTTATTTTGACAATTTAGTTGAATAATTTAATAACTGATAACAGAAAAATCTGGATCCCATTAAAAGATAATCTGAAAGGTAATTGTTTTATGACTTATGTTCAAGCATATCAATATTTACTTATTTAATTGCCCATATTTTAATTGAAGACATGTCATTATAATAAATATAAAAAAACAAAAAAACAATAGATTTTGTCTTAATAGAATTCACTCAATTAAACTATATGTTTTAATGAAGTAAAGATGCCTGAAATGTAGCCTACATCTAAATCGTGAAAATATTAAATATTAGCGCTGTTAATTACAATAAATATTATGTTTTAAAACAATAACACCAGTAACAACATGCCACTTAGGGGCCTTTCTGTGCCAAATACGGCTGGGTCATCTTACCCTTAAGAGTCTAATTGTATCTTTTTACTTCAAAATAAAAGCTATAACATTTACTCCACAAAAACAAAAACATTGTGTCCACAAATCCCTCATTAACAAATGACACAAAAACTTTGATATTCAACATAATACAATGTCATATATCGCCCCCAATGCCACCCCACCCCAGTGCCCCTTTTTTTGGTTTGGGCCACTGCCCCTCAAAATGTCTGTGCATGGCCCTGCAAAGGGCGGATTGCTTGTAAGGGCACTTCTCCTGTATGAGCACGTTGCGCGTACACACATCTCGCGAGAGCAAGAGCACGCCCATCAACAAGCTTCGTTCGGGTTACAGAAGCTGTCGGCAGCGCTGTTATTTTGTTTTTAGACCACAAAATCATCAATGACACTAAAGAAGTGTTTTGGCTGTGAGGCAAAGATCACCTTGTATAGCTTCCCAAAGAACCCAGCGTTAAGGAAACAGTGGATGCAGTTTGTTTTCCTGGAGCAGCAACAGAGTTCTGCAAGTGTGTTTGTTTGTTCCCGGTCATGAGTCTAAACCTCAGGCGGTGAGTGAAACTGCATCAAATGTCTGTTTTGTTGGCAATCTGTCTTTTATAAATAGGATAAAACTAAAAACTCTTCGGAGATATGAAGGATGCAATACTTCTCTATAGGTAGTGGGACTCAAGATTAACATGAGATTGGCAGAAACCGTGTGAGATATAACCTGTAGGCCTAATACAAACAGGTTAGAGTGACAGTTAAAGGTCCCGTTTTTCCTTTTTTTTTTTTTTTAAGCTTTGATTGTGTTTACAGTGTGCAATATAACATGTGTTCATGTTTTGCGTGTAAAAAACACAGTATTTTTCACACAATTTACTTATCTGTATACCGCTGTTTTCACTTCTCCTGTATGAGCACGTTGCGCGTACACACATCAACTAGAGCGAGAGCAAGAGCACGCCCATCAACAAGCTTCGTTCGGGTTACAGAAGCTGTCGGCAGCGCTGTTATTTTGTTTTTAGACCACAAAATCATCAATGACACTAAAGAAGTGTTTTGGCTGTGAGGCAAAGATCACCTTGTATAGCTTCCCAAAGAACCCAGCGTTAAGGAAACAGTGGATGCAGTTTGTTTTCCTGGAGCAGCAACAGAGTTCTGCAAGTGTGTTTGTTTGTTCCCGGTCATGAGTCTAAACCTCAGGCGGTGAGTGAAACTGCATCAAATGTCTGTTTTGTTGGAAATCGGCGCGTAAGTGCATATGATGTAAACAACAAGAACGTATACTGAATCGAAAGTTATCCAGGGATAATGCCATGATGTACTGTGTGCATGTGTGTGTTTGTGTGTGGGTGCGGGTGCGCTTGTGACTCTTTAGCTACGCCCACTGCACGCCTGCACGAGTTTGGCTGTTTTCGGAAAGAATCGGTACAGCGTATCTGTCTTTTATAAATAGGATAAAACTAAAAACTCTTCGGAGATATGAAGGATGCAATACTTCTCTATAGGTAGTGGTACTCAAGATTAACATGAGATTGGCAGAAACCGTGTGAGATATAACCTGTAGGCCTAATACAAACAGGTTAGAGTGACAGTTAAAGGTCCCGTTTTTCCTTTTTTTTTTTTTTTAAGCTTTGATTGTGTTTACAGTGTGCAATATAACATGTGTTCATGTTTTGCGTGTAAAAAACACAGTATTTTTCACACAATTTACTTATCTGTATACCGCTGTTTTCACTGTCCTAAAAACGGCTTGAGGATTTCCTTGTTCTATGAAGTCCCCCCTTCAGAAATACGTAACGAGTTCTGATTGTGCCAGCGGTTCCCGTGTTGTGATTCGACAGCAGCTTAGCTCACGTTGCCCGGAAAGGTCACGCCTCTTACCATAATGGGGAGATGCATGCGCTCAAAGTACAGCGTCCCTGAAGGCCAAAAAAAGGTGATTTGATTTTAACATTTCCGGGATGTTGTGATTTGACTCCGGGATGAAAATAACAGTGTCTCGACGACATGGCGACAAACACTCTACGAATGCAACACTTCCTCTTCTCCACATGGGAGAGCAACAAGACCACGCCCCCTTTTTTGCGTATTTCTTGTGGGCGGAGGTTAGTCAACAAACTGTTCTATTGACATCATTAACACAGGAAGTACAGGGATGTAGTCCAAACCGGCCGTTCGCTGTAGGCTTTGAAAGGGAACTTCTGTTAAATAAAATATCTCGCTTGGCATTGAACTTTGAGCTTTATAATTTTACAGGTATTATTTATGCTCTAACAGCAACATTACACACTAACTAAAGTTTGAAAAATGGGATCACGAAGAACAGGACCTTTAAAGGTGTCATGAACTGGCTTTTTAAAAAAAAATTATGCTGTTGTCTGAGGTCAACAAATGACGTTCGCATGGGTTTTACATTCAAAAACATCATAATGAATAAGTAATAGGCTATTTTCTACCATGGTTTTGAGACTCTCTCCTGGAATGCTTGTTTTATATGGGCGTGCCACACTTGGAAGTAAACGCCCATGGCTAGGATTGGATAAGATTTGCATTTTAATGAGCTTCAGCTCCCCTGTCAGTACATGTGGGAATTGTTTTGAAAGCGTGTGGGAAAACGGCAACCGGAATTAATTGCCCACAGGGCTTGCAAAACGTCTTTATCAAACAAACACAATGATTTATCTCTCATCCACCCACGATTGATTGGAATGTTATTTTTTTACATTCGCGAACCATGCATCACACACACACGCCAAGTACATTGCAGACAGCATGTTCAAAACTTCTGCGATTGTATTTATCCTTCAAATATCAAGTCAAGAGAGTGAACAATTCACATCAAGAAAGGAATGTTATTTCACTATTTAAGATAGCCCGTCTGCAGGCCGGTCTTATGTTTTGGTAGCCCGTCTAGAAAACACATAGCCCTGGGACGTTGGGCTTTGTGAGCCCTGGCCCAAACATGTCCGAGTCTGATCCATAGACTGTAAAAAAATATGGACGTAGTGTCCATGACGTCACCCATAGGATTCTGATGAGCAGTTCTGAAGCGCAAAGTATGGACGAGATGGCCGTTGCCATCTTGGCAGCGCGTCATCGCACGTCACTCCCGGTTAACAGAAAATGGGCAAAAAGGCGGGACGTGGGCAGAGCTGAAAGGACGCGATGACTAACAGACAGCAGATAAATGGCTATCCACCTGTCACTCGAAGTGGCCACGCCCTTAATTATGCAGAACTTTAATGCTTTATATAATGTAAACGAATGAGTTATAAAATAATTCACCCCCCTTACAGTTGTCATGAAGGGCAAAATTAGCCGTGTAGACCAAAACCACAATTTGTAGCAGGCTGTAAACATGTTTTAATCTGCTGTAAAGTTGGCCATTTTAACATGGAGCTCAATGAGATTCTGCTCCCTTTTGGAGCCTGTACCTAGCGGCCAGTCGATGAATTGCAGTATATGTCACTTCCGTATTGGCTTCAAGAGAAACTGGAGGAGGTTGCCGCTTGGTCTGATCCCGAATTGCAATTAACCAACAACACCACAAATAAAGTATTCTCCAGCCTGTGACAGCGTGCTAAGGTATATGTTCAGTTAGACACGTACACATAATCAATAGATATCAAACGATCTGTAACAATGCAAAACTATAACATATAAAAAAATGTTTATTCACATTAGTGTGTTGCTTCATTCATTCATGTAATCTCATCCTGTCTGCAAATCAAGTCTCTTGTTTACAAACGAATCCGTGAAATGAAGGAACAAACGCAAAGTCTTCCTCACGTGAGCTGGATATTCATTAAAAATAAAGTTAATCCATGCATTCATAATATTGGAATCCGAATTAAGTTTATGCAGTATGTTTATTGCTTAGAAGTTCAATCCGGTTTAGCTCTATGTAGGCCTATATCATCTCAGGCACGAGTCGGTAGGCGGGGCTACAGAATCAGGCGTTATTCTTCTTCTGTTGAGGCGGTGCTTCACTAGACTCTAATGTCACAGCCTGGCACATTCTGAAATCGATTGTTTGCTGGGCCTGGTGTCAATAAAAGCTTTTCTTTGACTAACAAGGACATTTTCAGCTCTGAAACTTACAGGATATTCTTATATTACCCATGACCTTTTATATCTCAAAATCTTAAGGGAAAGTTGATTTCTCAATTCAGGACCCCTTTAAGACATTTGTTGCAACACTTAGGGATTTTTTCTCCCTCAGGGATACCTTTAAGTCAAACCACTTAAGAGATTTAATGCAACCGAGCCCTGGTTTTTGGAGTGCATTGTTGGATTTTTAGGAAGCAAACATTACATTTACATTCATAAATGTACATTCGAATGATGTTCGCATTTGTGTTTGAGACAGCCCTGGTCAGTATTCTGACTACTAAACTAGAGAGCTGACTGAGTAAAAGGTAATATATTACTATCATATTCTTTTAACTTACCACCACAGAACAGCCCCTGGTAATGATCATGTGAACAGCTGTCTTTGTGTAAGGATGTTGGACAGAGGTGAATCTGAGACTCATTTCCTCTGCACTGAATCTCTTGTGTCCACATCTGAGCGTCTCCTTTGCCAAAAGCAGTTTCTCCCAGCACCTGTACAGGAGCTCCACAGTCCAGCTCTCTACACACAACCTCTGCATCCTGCTGGTCAAAGGCAGCAGCACACACTGAAACCCACGTCTGATCATCAAGTATCTCTAACCTCCCAGAGCAAGTGGAGTTTCCAATAAGCCTGACACCTGAAGTAGCAAGAGATAACAAAGTTTTCAATTTTGTTTGTTATCTAAATGTGTAATTATTTTAATTATTGCGGTTCCCAAACTTTTTTCCTGCGCACCCCCTTCTATGTCCCAACCGGGTTGGCGCACCCCCAATCCCCACTTCAAAAAAAAAAACGCAACAAACTTTTGTTTTATCGCCATATAAAGACTCATGTTTAATCATGCACAAATAACCAGAACACGCATGACAATAACCACATCAACAAAGTTTCAATATAATGCAACAAAGCTACGCACAAGCTTCCACTTTTAAGAGGACGAGTGACAGACACAGGCTCAGTAACAGAACGTTTTTTGGCTTTTCTGCAACTCCTTCAACTTTGCTTTAAAAAATGTAAGGGGCTTTTGACTTAAATTCGGGCAATCTGTATTGCCGATCCAAGTGAAGCCCAGACCCAGATAATTGTCATCATATTTCCTTCTTTTTTTCCCTGTCAGGTGTTCACCCTCATCACCTCTTTTTTTGCCATCTCTTTCCCTCCTTTCAGTTTCCTCCGGCACATCTTCTGACTCCCGCTCATTTTCTTTCTCTATTCTCTCCTTCTCTGTTGCCTTTAAATCCTCACTCTCTCTTGGTCCCTCTCCTCCTTCGTGACTAACAACTTTATCATAAGACGTTCCGCTTGACAGTTTCCCTAATTTCAGCCAGTTAAGCATATTTATAAAATATATATATATGGAATGAATGAAACGAGTTGGCACGCATATAGCCTAGCCTGCAGTGCATAAAAGAAGAGAAGTGCGTAGAAGAAGACAGCAGCTGTCTTCTTCTACGTTTCTATCAAAAACTAATAAATTATAGTTTTTTTTATTTAAAATAAAAGCGATTACAAAGGAAATGCTCACTGTTAATTTTTTTTTTATTGTATGGAAAATCCCATTAAAAAAACAGACCGCCATTACACTTTTCCTCTCGCGCACCCCCTGGTCTACCACAAAGCACCGCTTAATATGAAAGGAGTAAAATAATCAAATTCTCATGTCAATCCAAACTCAACTGACTTTCTTTCATGGAATATCAGAATATTACAGAATATCCTGGGTCTCAATATAATGAAAGTAAAATAAGAAAAAAAATGACAAGACACAAAGTAAATGGTGCCTGAATTTTCATTTTTTGGTGAACTATCCCTTTGAAGCAGGTGGTTTATCAGTGATATAAAAAATAGGTGAGAGTTTTTACCTGAGCAGATGACTCCTGCATCTTTTGAATGATCACATTCATACAACCCCCAATTTACTGTTCCACAGTTCTTCAGAGTAGATTCTGATCCAGAACATAAAATGAGATTTGCCCAGATTGGTCCTGATCCTGGTCCAAAATGAGCACCACCCAGAGTATCTACAGGTTCTCCACAGTCCAGCTCTCTACACACCACTCCAGCATCAGCCATATCCCAACCAAGATCACACACTGTTCCCCACTGACCTCTATGAAGAACCTCCACTCTACCAGCACAGCGACTGTGACCACCAACCAACCTCACTCTAATATTGTCTAAAAAATGAATAAAGAGAGAGTAAAGACATTTGGACAAAGGGAAATAATGAGGAACAATCACACAAAGAGAATAAAATGAACTAATATTCAGTGTAAATTTGGGAACATTAACATTTGATTTCAGTTTATATAAAATAAAATGCTCAAACCTTCACACACCACGCCAACATCATTTGAACAGGTGTTTTTGTGTAAGTATGTTGGACAGAGATGAATCTGAGACTCATTTCCTCTGCACTGAATCTCTTGTGTCCACATCTGAGCGTTTCCTTTGCCAAAAGCAGCTTCTCCCAGCACCTGTACAGGAGCTCCACAGTCCAGCTCTCTACACACAACCTCTGCATCCTGCTGGTCAAAGGCAGCGTCACACACTGACACCCACGACTGATCATCAAGTATCTCTAACCTCCCAGAGCAGCGAGAACCTCCAACCAGCCTGACTTCTGAAAGATCAACACATGAAAGAACTCAATTTAAACTTATAGAAGTTTAATTATGAGTCAGTCATATAATTGTAGCAGTATTCTCTCTTCGACGCAAGTTTTAGTAGGAGGAGTGGTCTAATCACCCTCCTGCTTTGGCAGTGTATAAAAATGGCAGTGAGGACGCTATGTGTGTGCGTCTTCTCTACGGTAGTGAGCGAGCCACTGGACTTCCGGCGGGGTGTAGGGATGTCTGTGAGGTAGGAATTGCTGGCCGTGAACGCATTGTGGTCTGTTTTGTTCTTCATACAGGGTTTAATGGTTTTACTTTGTTAAAGGGTGGACTGAGGAGCTTTGCGGGATGCCTTCGGCAATAGCCGTTGTTCTGTCAATTTGTCCCACCTTGTCAGATTTTGCTACCTCCCATTAAAACAGTAGGTAGCACAATTCGACAGCAAAAAATGCTGCCTATCAGATTGTGCTACCAGCATCATATTCATCTGATTTGAGGCTTTATTAATATCCATACCTACCCCTACCCTGAACCTACCCTTAAAACTATGTCAATATTTTAAATAAATACCCTCATGTCGTTCGACACCCGTAAGACCTCCGTTCATCTTCAGAACAGAAATGAAGATATTTTAGTTGAAATCTGATGGCTCTGAAAGGCCTCCATTGGCACAATGGCACTTTACACTCTCAAGACCCTTAAAGGGTACTAAAGACGTCCTTACAAAGTCCATCTTACTACAGTGGTTCTAAAATAACTTTATGAATCGGCGAGAATAGTTTTTGTGCGCAAAAAAACCCTAAATAACGACTTACATAGTGATGACGATTTCAAAACAAGGCATCATGAAGCTTCGAAGCGTTATGAATCAGCGAGTCGAATCAGCGGTTTGAATCGCCAAATTTCAGCAGTTTGGCGGTTTGACACGCGATCCGAATCATGATTCGGCTCACTGATTCATAACGCTTCGAAGCTTCATGATGCCTTGTTTTGAAATCGCCATCACTATATAAGTCGTTATTTAGGGGTTTTTTGCGCACAAAAACTATTCTCGCCAATTAATAAAGTTATTTTAGAACCACTGTAGTGAGTTTGTAACGACGTCTTTAGTACCTTTTAAGGGTCTTGATAGTGTAAAGTGCCATTGTGCCAATGGAGGCCTTTCAGAGCCATCAGATTTCAACTAAAATATCTTCATTTCTGTTCCGAAGATGAACGGAGGTCTTACGGGTGTCGAACGACATGAGGGTAAGTAATTAATGACAGAATTTTCATTTTTGGGTGAACTAACCCTTTAATGTGATTTGCTTTATTAATATCCATTAATAGCCATACCTACCCCTACCCTAAACCTACCCTTAAAATGTAAATATAAAAAATTAAAAATATTGATGTGGGCATGCGCAGTAAGCCCCGGTAGGACAATCTGACGGGTAGGATGAAATGTCAGGACACCATTCCCATGGAAATGAGTTTAACACGCATCGAGTTCTGCGCTATATGAGTCGCCAAACAACCGGTATGTTTGAACTATGAGCTTACTGTATCATCGTTAATGGCTTCGCTAGTTAAATCTGTTTTGTGTTGCGTATCACAGTTAAGGTTTGGGCCATTGGCAAAGGACGTTGTAGTGGGCTTTGGGTCTTATTCAAACGGCGGTTTGGATGATTAACTTCGCTTGTCTGCTTTGTTTACATCACTGCTTGGACATTGAACTTTTGCAGTGACTTCTCCTGTTCCTGAAGGGTTACGGGGGTACGGGGATTCACTGCCAGACTGGACTGGCGGATCCGCTTGTCTGTTGCAGCTCGTGTGCAGTCTGTTGCACCACGATGGACCATTCTCTTTAGTAACTGTGACTATATCAGCAGCGTTTCTACGCGTACCGGATCAGCTGGACAACAGGTTTGGGCCTGTGGCGTGGCGCCTTCGCCTTCAAACGTAACTGTTGTGAGTAACCACTTGAATTAAAGCCTTGAATGGCTTCCAATAGACAATCAGCCACCTAGCCGTCACCAGTTGTTTCTGTAGAGTTTTGTTGTTTATTTGTGTTCCATTAATTTATATTGTTTCATACATGTATTACTTTTACGTGTTTCTTTGCGGTTTGTTTAGCTGCTTTCAGTCACCAACAAATTGGCTGTGGTTGCCGGACGCGGCACCTCAAATGGGCTGGACTGATTTGGTTAACTCATTGTTTTAAAATTGTTGTGTGGTCCTATGAATGTTTTAAAAACAATTTAAGTGTTTGTGTTCCAATTCTTTTTTTTCTTTCCTTCAGAATTGGGGTGGCTAGCTACAGAGGATCAGCGTCTCCCTGTGTTGTGGTGGGTTTCTTGCCTGAGTGCCGTGTTCACAGTGAGGTGTGAGTGTGCACGTATGATCGCTGTGTTCATCCTGCTTGGGAGTGCCAGTCCCCATTTCTGAAGTGGTAATGTTTTTTTTGTTTTTATTATTTTGTTATATTTTTGGTGTATTAAAGTTTGATTTGTTTCCAATAAAGTCACTATTTTCTTATTCAACCCATGTCTGATACCGGCCATAACGAACCTGTGAGCTTTGCTCAATTATCAAGGGCTTTTCCCTGTAAATAGGCTCCCGGGGTGGCGTAGTCGGTACTGATAGCAGTCTCTATCCTGCTTCATTCCAACACCAAACCATTTGTAATTGCCATACATAATCAATACATCAATCATATAATGACAACATATTTTATTCTGAAATAAAAGATATTTACTATGAAAACATATTAGACATGTGAGCAACACTTTTTGAATGAGAACTTTCAGGGCATTACATTAGAATGTAGAGTTAGAAACAAGTTTCTAAAGTTTATTTTTAACAAGGTCCCTGATTATTAGTCTGAACTTAAGTTTGTTGTCAAAAAAGGTAGAAAAAGGTCATGAAATTATGACTGCTTTTGGTGCAATTGTTTTGTACATTAAGACATGATTTTTAGCTTACCTGAACAAATGACTTGAGCGCTCTTATCAAGACACACATTAGGATCAGACGATTGTATGAATCCACATTTCTTAAGTATAGACTCTGAACCAGTACACATCGCATTTCTCATCCAAGTCGGTTTTGATCCCAGTCCAAAATGAGCATCTACAGGTTCTCCACAGTCCAGCTCTCTACACACCACTGCAGCATCAGCCAAATCCCAACCAGCACCACACACTGTTCCCCACTGTCCTCTATGAAGAACCTCCACTGTACCAGCACAGCGACTGTGACCACCAACCAACCTCACATTTATTAAGTCTGTGAATGTAAGAGAAAAGGCTAGCGTAAATTTAAAATTTTTAAAATGAAATTAAATTAAATGTGCTTTGTTGTACTTTGAACTGTTACCAGCACACAGCAAACCAATGTTGTGTTCATGTGAACAGTTGTTTTCATGTAATGATGATGTTGGACAGAGGCGAATCTGAGACTCATTTCCTCTGCACTGAATCTCTTGTGTCCACATCTGAGCGTCTCCTTCGCCAAAAGCAGCTTCTCCCAGCACCTGTACAGGAGCTCCACAGTCCAGCTCTCTACACACAACCTCTGCATCCTGCTGGTCAAAGGCAGCAGCACACACTGACACCCACGACTGATCATCAAGTATCTCTAACCTCCCAGAGCAGCGAGAACCTCCAACCAGCCTGACTTCTGAATAAGAAAACACAGATCAACAAAAGCATGGCTTATTTATGGGGCTTAAAGGTAATGATATGAAATGTATTTATTATTGAAGTCAACTTTTTAAAATCAACTTCTTTAAAAATTAGAGGCCAATACGGAAGTGCAAAAAATCTTGCAAAGATATGAATATGTGACAGGTGGATATTGAATATGTAAAATACTTTACCTGAGCAGATGACTCCAGCATCTTCAGTATGATTACAGGTGGCGCCATGAACCCATCCTGATGATTCACAGTTCTTCAGTGTAGACTCTAATCCAGTACACATGACAAATCTCATCCAGACTCGTCCTGATCCTTGTCCAAACTGAGCTTCCCCCAGAGCATCTACAGGTTCTCCACAGTCCATCTCTCTACACACCACTGCAGCATCAGCCAAATCCCAGTCATCGCCACACACTGTTCCCCACTGTCCTCTATGAAGAACCTCCACTCTACCAGCACAGCGACTGTGACCACCAACCAGCCTCACATTTACACGGTCTAAATATTAAGCAGTAACAATGAGAGAGATGAAGGTTACTTCTTAAAGAGATGAGAGTTTAATTCATAGCATTACAAAGTGGGACAACGGGCAAAATGGGACACATATGTCTGACTCTGAACGTACAAAAAGATTATTCAGAGTTCACGACAAAATTGAGCTCAAACACCTTTCTATCAGAACCAGCATTAAGTTATTGAACAATTTGAGCTACAGTAGCTCGTCTGTTTGATTGGTCCACACGAGCCAGCCTTCCCTCTGTAACACTTTGCAGAGAGACCGGATAGCTGGACCGAATGGCTTCAGCCAAGTGCAAGCAAAACTCACGTAGGCAGGCTATCTGACGTTTCACATGGGGTTTATTATCAGCGCCATTCCCATGCACACATGGGGTAACGTTAGTTTGCAACACTTAACTGACAACAGCGTTACTGAACGGAAAAATAAACGATAAAGAGCAACAGAAATATATAAGGCATAGGCTACATGCAGCTCACAGCTCGTGCTCGATCTAAAGACTGCCCACTCAGCGAGTGAGGGTTGCCAGATGCCAGCAGGGTTTTCCAGCCCAAAACTTCGCCAAAAACCGCCCAAAAACCGCCCAATTTTGTTTGGCTTGTTTCTCGTTTAAATACAAATCATTAACAAGCTTTAAAATTACCAATTTATCGACTAGCCTATATAAACCCTAGAAATTAAATTGAGCTTATTTACACCTAAAAAAAAATAAAAAAAAGTTATAAATAATTTATATTATTTTTAATAAAAATAATAATAAGGTATTAGGAAAATTACATCCTGATCTCACAGAATTCCGTGAAATGAACACAGGTCCTTTAACGCAAAATCCGTGACAGTTTCACGGAATCGCCGAAAATTCCGTGATGGGTCCACGGAAGTGATTCATATGCAAGTCAATGACAGTAAAAAACAGACATGATTTTATGAATATTTATAGGCTACTTTTATATTTTGGAGCAACTAACTCCACTTCTACCCTAAACCTACCCACTCTCAACAATATAAAACACATAACAGGCAAATGCAAGCACAGTCACAGGTATTTATTGCAAAAACTGACCAAAAACAGCATAAAAGTATTAACTCATGTTGCATTCCAAGTCTTCTGAAGTCACACGATGTCTTCATGTAAAGAACAGAGTTCATCTTAATGTTTTAATCGCTAAAATGATGATCCTGCCGCTCCGTGAACACACTCATTCATATCTGATTCAAATAAAACACACGACTCATGACGCGATCGGTCACGAGACACACGAGAGCCAATGGCATTTTACAATCAAAGCTGACGTAATGACGCAATTGGTCACGAGACATACGACAGCCAATGCTGTCGTAATGTTTCTCCCGGCGGCAAATTTGAAATTTATTTTCGATCTTTGGCGGATGGACTCACTCGACGCTGCTGATCGCTTTTGGGGATTTTCTTCACACAAATTAATCGTTTGGCCTCGGAACACTTGGAATATTTGTACTTTTGGAATAAACTGTGCCTGCAGTTGTATCTGCCTGTTATATCCTGTTTTTTATAATACACAAATGGTTAGGTTTAGGGAAGGGATTGGGTTACGAGTTCAAAAGGAGTCTAAATACTGTAAAAAATAAATAAAATTATGCTGGCTGATTAAATCGAGAATCACACTCCATGTCATAATGGCAAAAATCATAGTTTCATGATGATAACCATGCCCAACGCGTCTGTATACTGTCATTGACTTATATAGGCATCACTTCCGTGGACCCATCACGGAATTTTCGGCGATTCCGTGAAACTGCCACGGATTTTGAGTTAAGGGACCCGTGTTCATTTCACGGAATTCTGTGAGATCAGGTTGGAAAATTACCTTGTATCTGCTAATTCTTTTAATCAGTGTTAAAATAAAAAAAGAAGAAACCGCGTTTCCATATTTCATTTCTGGTTTAAAAAAGGAAAATGGAATGGACGCAAAAGCGTCCTCAGTCTATAGCCTATTAAACTATAAGCTTATGTTACGGAAAATAATGCGATCAACTTAGGCGATCAATGAGTCAGTTTATTGTCAATAAAAGTCGCTTGGAACAAAAGCAGCCTGAAAACATTGATATAATGGACATACAAAATAACCCACTTTAACATTTCAATTATTTCAAATAGCCACATGAAACATGCATATTCATGAATAACATTACATGAAAATCGCGTTGAATATATTATTTATAGAACGTGTCAGTGCGCTCTTTGCAGAAGCAGAACATTGGCGCATGGCGGGCCATCTCTACACAAAAAAATATTTTCATACGCTAAATATAATAGCAAACTTGAGTTTAACACCTGTGATTTTGAACAATTAGGCCTAGTATCATAAAGCTATAGCCTATATTCCACGAACCCATATGAGCTGAAGGTAGTGGGAGCTCGTCTGTTGTGAGTTTACGTCAGGGCACGTCAGCCAGCCCAGAGCTGTAGTGTGTGTGTGTGTGTGTGTGTGTGTGTGTGTGTGTGTGTGTGTGTGTGTGTGTAAGAGAGAGAGTGAGTGAGTGAGACTGCTGCCTGCTGAAGAAGGAAAAAAGTGAAGAGAAGGAGAAGTGCCGGTGTCTCAGCTTCAAAAAACCCACCGAACTGATCCAAAACCAGCCCAATTTTTATCCACCCGCCCAAACCCATTTTTGCCCGCAAAATAGATTGCGAAACCGCCCAATTGGGCGGGAAACCGCCCAATATGGCAACCCTGCGAGTGAGTAAAAAAAGTGCCTTCCGCCTTAAAGGAGCAGCACCGAATTGTACTTGTTACAGCTCCATACGTGCATCAATGAGCCTTAGCCACCCATGACCCTGTCGCTGGTTCACCACTGTTCCTTCCTTGTACCACTTTTGATAGATACTGACCACTGCAGACCGGGAACACCCCACAAGAGCTGCAGTTTTGGAGATGCTCTGACCCAGTCCCATCACAATTTGTCCCTTGTAAAACTCGCTCAAATCCTTAGACTTCTAACACATCAACTTTGAGGACAAAATGTTCCTGCCTAATATATCCCACCCACTAACAGGTGCCGTGATGAAGAGATAATCATCACATTGTCATAGTGTAATGCCTGTTTGGTGTATATTGAACATAGTGTATTATTTTAATATTTATTTTTTTTCTCTCTAAATAATTATTATTTTATATTGTGTAAGAGGCTAACATGGTAACACAATGTCTTTAGTCTTGTTTGTCATGATCACAATTTCATTTTCTTGTGATCTTGACATAACATAATAGAGAATTTATGCTGCTGGATCGTGAATGAGCGTAAAAATTTTGTTTTGTAAAAATGTTCATGGGACTCGCTCAAGCTAACATGTCTGTCACTAATATTTCTAAATCAATGTTTATCAAGAAATCAGAACTTCAACTGTGTTATCAATTTTCCTGCCACACAGCTCGAGGGACCGAGATGCCTGGATGGTTATAGAGCGATGTTTGACACATTACATCAGCAACTTAGCAACCAGAGAAAAGGCAGGCAATGTATATTTTTTGTTAATTTTGAGACAAAATTTTTCAAGGTTGAAATCACATGAAGACAAAAAAGACAAAAAACAACAATAAATGGCTTCATAGGGTTTCCGTAAATAACAAATATTAACATTATTTTGATGATATTATAATGAATAGAAAGAAAACCATAATGTAAAACTTATTTATAGCTCTTTATAAATTGGAAAGAGTGAAGAGAGAGAGAGAGAGAGAGCAAACGACAAGAGAGCACATAAAAAATATTCTGACAATGTGATTACACAGATATATAAAAAAACAAGTTACAGTTACAAAACATATTATAGTTTCATTCTAAGTGATTAAATAAAATTGCCTGACCCCTTCATTTCTAAAAACAACTTCATCTCTATCATTCCTTGTGTACTTACCAGCTTTGATGAGTATTATAACTGAAGACAGTAAAATGAGTGTCAGGCATCTCTCCATCTCCCTCTGCTTGATTAACTCAACATCCAGTACAAGCTTCTCCGCACTGATGATACAGAAGTACAGGCATCCTCTCAGCCCCCCTAATGAGAGAGAAAGAGGTCCGACACCCGCCAATCACACTCACTGTTACCTTATTAGACAGAACAGAGGAAATCATCAAACAACTTCAGTGACGAATCAGACGAGGCATTTATGATTTTCTCCATATATATCAAAACTGTCAGAGCTGATGAACCCATCAAGACACACACACACACACACACACACACACACACACGACTCACATGAGACAGGAAACTCTCCAGTTTATTTACAGCATCAAAGCCCAACACCTGCAGAGAAGAGATAAAAGCACTGATAACTAACTGTAAATGTCCTAAACACTGTCTATTAGTGTATACATATGTTACATAAACATTTAATAAACTCAACTCTGTAAAATAAATATTATTTTTAAAAGCATTTAGGTAAATGTTTATTAAGAACACAGCGCACAATTAAGCCCTTACACTAATCATAGGAGTGATTTTGTTTTTACAAAGTTACATTAAGTAGTTTCTTTCAGGTGGGCCAAAAAAACAACAACATAACTATCAGTGACAATAAGCATGTTGTTCAACCTTTATCGCCAGCAGAGAGAGCCATTCATACTTCAAGATCAGTGACAAACTAACATTGTATATTTGAAGAATTCAATAGTAAATGACCCTCTGTAGATTTTAATATGACAGAAACTTTCACACATCGTAAACAGTGAGCAATGAAACAAAACTAACTGTTGTTGGTTTACATGTCAGTCATACGGTCTCTGTCTACATTTTAGTGGTTCTTGGCCAGAATGTTTGATATTGTGGACCAGATCTTTTGTCATTTAGCCTGTTTATAAAGTAAAAAGTACAAATACAATGTTTGCAAAATTTACGTTATGGGACGGGTTCCCGGACAGAGATTAAGCCTAGTCCTAGACTAAAATGTATACCAGATGAACCGAAATCTGCCTGCTCTGTCATATTTTTGAATAGTATTAGACTCCAGAGGTCTAGTCCAGAGTTTAATAAGCTGATTTCCTGGAGGGAGATCAGAGCTAAATTGAGGTTTAAATCAAACAGGAGGCAGGATTACCTTTAAGATTAATTTTGTGTTTCAAAGAAGACACATGGATTACCTGGATTGGGTCAATGAAGATCAACACACACACACACACACACACACACACATTGGGCCCTATTTTAACGATCTGAAACGCAAGTGTCAAAGCGCGAAGCGCAAGTAACTTTGTGGGCGGGTCTCGGCGCTGTTGCTATTTTCCTGGTTCTTGACGGACAAACCAATTTGTTAGATGTCCTTATATACATATATGTCTTGCCAGAAGTTGCCACTATTGGGCAAACAGGTCTCCTTAATTATTAGACTACAATTAGCCTGAATAATTTGTAAGCTAGATTTATGCCTATTTTTTCACATCTTCGTGGCACACCACAATGATTTCCGTCATCTCATGTGTTAATATTTTTTAGTGTAACAATTTATGATTTGCAAAAATAACTGTTGCATCTGTGTAGATTACATGAGCAAAGTGTATGCGCGTTGTGCACGCTATTCATTATGGTCAAGCATGCGCCCTTAAAATAGCATAATGAACAACACGCAACGCGCCACTGACTTTAGACTAGGTTTTTTCTGGTCAGTGGCGCAATTGTTTAATGGAACAGCAAAATAGCACCAGGGATTGTTTGCGCCGGAACACGCCTGCTTTTTTGCGCTGAACCGCCCAGGTAGCGCAAGTTCATTCACTAGTTTAGCGACGTGCTTCTGTGGAGGGAAAAGCGCGCTTTGCGCGGGTGCAAAATAGGAATGACACATAAGTATGGGATCAGAATCCCGCCAAATTTACTGCAGTCATGCATAAAAAAATAATAAGCATGAATCAAAATTTTAAAAACAAATGTGAAAATATAACGCAGAAAACTGAAAAATCAATGAAAAGTTAACCAGAATCACAAACAACGCAGTCACGGAAATAAAAATAATAAGCGTAAATCAAATATTTAAACAAGTTTAAAATTATATTGCTCAAAACTGAATCATGAATTCAAAATTATCTGAATCGCTCACAAAATCATGTTTTCTGCTCTTATTTTCATTTTTTGCATGTCCTTGCTCTTTTCTCCTTTGCTCTTGTTTCCACATTCTGTGCTTGCGGTTTCAAATGTTGCAGTTCAAGTTTCATGTAAATTAGGGGCGGGTCTTAGCATCACCATTGGTCCACTAGTTCTAGATTGACAGCTCATCCTCAAGCCAATCAATTGAAGAGGGAAGTTTACGTCACTCCAATGCGACTCATGCCGCAGTTCAGCCAGCCGCTGATGAGCTACGAGTGTAACCTCTATCACTATATCTGCAAGGAAATACATTATTGTATTGTTATGAATATAATCTTAGGACTCTATTCTTTTGTATGATAGACGTTTTAGGGGGGTTTCCTCACAATTAAAGCAGTAAAATGAACATGATCACGACTGGGTGCTTACTGACGCGAAACGCGTTCACTAGGCCTATAGGAGATGCACGGATGGGCTTTTATTTAATCCAACCGCATCACGCACCGTCCGCACCAACGTTTTTTGACCAAAGTTCAAAGCCGCACCCGCCCGCCATCCGCTGATTGTAAAGCCTTGTTGGGCGATGCAAGGCGCTGCTGACGCGAGCAATCGTAATTCAATGGACTGGCCTACATTAAACCTTTAACTAAAATAGTTATTGAACTGTTTACACTGTCATTTACAATAAAAGAGCCTGCACAGCGACAGGAAATAAAAATGAATGCAAAAAACCTGCCTTAGCCTACTGTGACTGAAGGAGCTCAAGAACCGCTCACTGGTAAAACGACGTGCACTCAATCCCTCCAACATGACATTTCTCTGTAGCCTACTTTACTTGTTTAGTTTCATATGTTTAAATTAGGGCTGGGCAAATTAACGCGGGCGATTATTTTTTTCAGTTTAACGCATTAAAAAATATTTAATGCCAATAACACAGCGTCCGTTTTTATATCCATTTTTGTCTAGCGTTACATGATCACGCTCCTATTCATGTAAATGCTTCCAAGCACGACAAGACACAAGAGAACGCGCTGTATGTCAATGTCCTGTGTGTGTGTGTGTGTGTGTGTGTGTGTGTGTGTGTGTGTGCATGGGCGTAGAATAAACGTACATTCGTCCCCCGCACTTTTACCGGGTCGCACCGGTCCTAGTCGCCCCGCTCTTACTTTTAAACATTTATGATTATAATCATTGTTGAAAACAGCTGTGGAAATCATGATGCATTTTATTTTTCAGTATTTTTTAATTAATAGAAAGTTAAATGAACAGCATTTATTTGTATTGAATAAAGCATATATAAATATTTTGTTATAATGCCACTTGATCAATTTACTGCATGTTTGATGAATAAAAGTATTAATTTCTCTCTTTTTTTATCTTACCACAAATGTTTGAATAGTTTCATGATTTCCACAAAAATGAAGCAGCACAACTGTTTTCAACATTGATAATAATCATAAATGTTTCTTGAGCATCAAATGAACATATTAGAATGATTTCTGAAAGGTCATGTGACACTGAAGACTGGAGTAATGATGATAAATTCAGCTTTGATCACAGGAATATTTTTTTTTCTTTTTTACTATATATTCACACAGCTGCTTTACATTGGGATAATATTTCACTGTATTACTTTTTTACTGCATTTTTTATTAAATAAATGCAGCCTTGGTGAGCAGGAGACTTCTTTCAAAAACATTTAACAATTGTAATGTTTCCAAACTTTTGATAGGTAGGCTACTGTATTTTCTGCCTTATTCAGTGATATTTTTTTTTTTACAAAGCATAAAATCCAAGGGGACTTAATGCACAAGTTTTTGTAGTACATAAACCAATCATAAAATTGGCATAACATATAGGGAAAACATTATAGATATTAGTGGTTATTGTTCAGCAGTGTATTTGATATCTTACTCAATTAAAAGCAAGAGATGAGATCAATCTGTCAATTAGACAGAGGTTTAGAAAAAAAAACTGGTATTACACCTGACATTTCTGTCCCCCTCACTTCTGAAAAGATGGCTACGCCCCTGTGTGTGTGTGTGTGTGTGTGTGTGTGTGTGTGTGTGTGTGTGTGTGTGTGTGTGTGTGTGTGTGTGTGTGTGTGTGTGTGTGTGTGTGTGTGTGTGTGTGTGTGTGTGTGTGTGTGTGTGTGTGTGTGTGTGTGTGTGTGTGTGTGTGTGTGTGTGTGTGTGTGTGTGTGTGTCCCTCGATTAGCTGATATGAGTCACACAGACAGGACATTGACACACACACACACACACACACACTCACAGACAGACAGACAGGACATTGACACACACACACGTGTTTTGCTCATGAACAAACAGTAACAACAACACAGAGAATTTTGAGTATTCTCATATTATGAGTCTTAAATTAGTTCAATAACGTCTTAAATGAACTTAAAGAGTTGTGAGGAAATGAGATCCACGATGTTCGTCAGCGGCCGTTCTTAAAGTGACAGGAGCACTGATGATGCCTGAACAACGGGAACAGAGAAAATTGTAGCTTTAATGATGATTAATCTATATTTGATTTATTATTTATGTAGTTAAGAAAGATGTTTCATAACTGTTAGATTTCTGTATATAGACATATACAGAAATCTAACAGTTATGAAAAATCTTTCTTAAAAGGGAAGGCCACAGGTAAAAAATAACATTTATTATAATGGGTTTATGTAAAGATTGTTTTAAGTTCACTTAAATTAAAAGTTGTTTTTTTAAAGCCTAATAAATGTTGAAATTGGCCGCTTTCAGTTATACTGTAATGTAACATCATTAATGTTCCATAGAGACAGTGATACTGGCCTTCATTCATAAAAAGATGCCATTACAACACATATTTTTAAAAAAAGCTGTCTTTAAATTGTTTCTACATTAATTTGGAGAGTAACTGAAATTATTACAATATCAAAATATTAAAAACTTTAAATATTAAAATATTAAAAAATAGAAAAAAATGTGATTAATTAGTTAATTTTTTAATCGATTCCCAGCACTAGTTTAAATATTATAATGTAATTTTTTTCATTTCATTTAGCCTACGTTGATTATGAAATATGATTATGATAGGCTAAGACAGTGGTTCCCAACCACGTTCCTGGAGGACCCCCAACAGTGCACATTTTGCATGTCTCCTCAATCAAACACACCTGATTCAGGTCATCAGCTCATTAGTAGCTACTCCAAGACCTGATGTGGGTGTGTCAGACAAAGGACACATCCAAAATGTGCACTGTTGGGGGTCCTCCAGGAACGTGGTTGGGAAACACTGGGCTAAGACATGGGGGTCAAAAATTATTTCGACCACTTTAAGTTTCGTTAAGTTTTGTTTTGTATAAATTGTATCTTAATTTTAATCAATGTTTTGTCAACCAATTTCGAGGATTTAATCAATAATAAGCAAAATATAGCAGACAATGGCATGGAGGTGCCAGCGCTGCATGAACAACGGCTTAAATGAACAACTAGGGAAGAACCAGCATTACACAAAGCCAGGGCATGAGCTTCGGAAATGAACAGAATCTTCAGAAAGGCGCTCTCACTCTGGAGGAAATATTACTCTACCGCCGCAACGGTCACAATATGACCTCATGTATGTTTTAAAAACATAATTCAACATATAAATATTAAGCCTTTTTTTAATGGCCACTTAAAGTGTACAAATAAATTACTAAATGCTAAAAACGATCTTAGCCTATACATGTAAATTAACTCAAATTTGTAGCACCTCCACTTCCCGTGCTCCTGCCTTTTGGCTATAATAGCCTATATTGTACCCCAGAAAATCAGCAGGGAACCGATCGGCGCACAATGGACAAAAATAAATCGTATCGCACACTCGTAGGCCTATTATTTATACGCATTTTCGTGAGATCGTTGCCTTGCACGTCTAATTAATGGACAAAGTTTTCCGACTATTTTTTCGTTTTCTGCTGTGGATGTTATTGAATTTGTAGAAGTTTAGCTCTTGCTTTCTCTCTTTTAAATGCCTATCCCCGAGTGACTACAATGACTGGCTGTTTTAGGATAGGCCTATATAACTAATATCGAAACAAAACCCAGGCAGTATGTACGAGATGTTTAGGCCTCCATAATGTTTCTTATTCATATGTGGTTTCTTATTCATATTCCACCACTGGCTGTGAAAAAAATATTTCTTTGGAATGAGAGTGGCACTAACCAACTATTTGGGGTCATGATCATTCGATCAATTTCTGATTAACCTCTCTAAAATGTTGATTGTATAAATTGATATATTTAATAATATATGCATGATTGTAAACAAATATATTTCCATGCACAAACAGTGGGCCAGAGATGCGCGGTTGGCAATTACAGCCGCGGACTCCGCGGATCGGGCGGATGACGTGACGAAAAATAAGATTATAAGATTTTAAATTCGGGCGGGAGGTTCAACCATTCAAATTAATAAAAAATACAAAAAATATATTATGCTTACATTGTTAAATATTGTTGCAGCGCCTGGTAGGCCAAGCAGACCTGCAAGCTAGAAGCCCAGCCCAGCTGTCAGTATGGAGGCAGCCCCATTCTTACATATAGCCTATCTCATAATCATATTTCATAATCAACGTAGGCTAAATGAAATGAAAAAAAAAAAAAACATTATAATATTTAAACATACGAAACTAAACAAGTAGGCTACAGAGAAATGTCATGTTGGAGGGATTGAGTGCACGTCGTTTTACCAGTGAGCGGTTCTTGAGCTCCTTCAGTCACAGTAGGCTAAGGCAGGTTTTTTGCATTCATTTTTATTTCCTGTCGCTGTGCAGGCTCTTTTATTGTAAATGACAGTGTAAACAGTTCAATAACTATTTTAGTTAAAGGTTTAATGTAGGCCAGTCCATTGAATTACGATTGCTCGCGTCAGCAGCGCCTTGCATCGCCCAACAAGGCTTTACAATCAGCGGATGGCGGGCGGGTGCGGCTTTGAACTTTGGTCAAAAAACGTTGGTGCGGACGGTGCGTGATGCGGTTGGATTAAATAAAAGCCCATCCGTGCATCTCCTATAGGCCTAGTGAACGCGTTTCGCGTCAGTAAGCACCCAGTCGTGATCATGTTCATTTTACTGCTTTAATTGTGAGGAAACCCCCCTAAAACGTCTATCATACAAAAGAATAGAGTCCTAAGATTATATTCATAACAATACAATAATGTATTTCCTTGCAGATATAGTGATAGAGGTTACACTCGTAGCTCATCAGCGGCTGGCTGAACTGCGGCATGAGTCGCATTGGAGTGACGTAAACTTCCCTCTTCAATTGATTGGCTTGAGGATGAGCTGTCAATCTAGAACTAGTGGACCAATGGTGATGCTAAGACCCGCCCCTAATTTACATGAAACTTGAACTGCAACATTTGAAACCGCAAGCACAGAATGTGGAAACAAGAGCAAAGGAGAAAAGAGCAAGGACATGCAAAAAATGAAAATAAGAGCAGAAAACATGATTTTGTGAGCGATTCAGATAATTTTGAATTCATGATTCAGTTTTGAGCAATATAATTTTAAACTTGTTTAAATATTTGATTTACGCTTATTATTTTTATTTCCGTGACTGCGTTGTTTGTGATTCTGGTTAACTTTTCATTGATTTTTCAGTTTTCTGCGTTATATTTTCACATTTGTTTTTAAAATTTTGATTCATGCTTATTATTTTTTTATGCATGACTGCAGTAAATTTGGCGGGATTCTGATCCCATAAAAGTAGGCTACACAGCAAATGAGCAGTAATGGGCATCTGCATCAAAGGTGTCAATGCGTTACTCACCCACAAGATGGCAGCAAAACACTACTTATTCTAAATACAGGCAGACGAAGCCCATTTCTTACTTTAATGCGTTAGTCTTCCACTAGAGTGCAGCAAACCAAGGGCGAAATTGTCAATCACACATTGGGGGGGACAGCTGTGGGACTTGTTGTGGTGACGCATGCACACATTTTTTTAATCAAAATAAAATAAAAGTCAGAGTTTGAATGTTTGTAATTGTGTAACACAACAAGGAATTTTCTTACATCTGATCGTCAAACCAACGTATACTCACCCTGTAATGATTACAGCATCGGCTGTAACATACAACATCGGCTGTAATTGGCAATACAAAATATTTTTTTGTGTGTGAGTTGTAAATAACATTTATTCTGAAGCAATATTCTCACCAGTGTTCAATCAGCTTTGACATATGCATATTTGTGATATTTTTACCTTTTATAAAGGGCATTTTCCCCTAATCTTATTAAATATAGGCTATGATTCAGATTTCCTTTTATATTCTTAAATTGTATCAATAAATTAAATTAGAAGACGACACTGGCTGTTACCAGTAAAATTAAATAATTTACACTGAAAAATTACAACTGCATTAAATAATGTTATGAGATTGTTTTAAATATTTTTTGAATATACAAATAAGAAATGTTGTAAAGATGAAACTAAAGCACCAGTAGGTGGCAGCAGGTGACCGTCTTAATGAGCGAGTCATTGAGTCGATTTGTTCAAACACTGATTCATTCAAGAATGAGGCGGTCGTTTACGAATAGTTCATTGAATCTTTGATTCTGTATAGATTCATTCAAAACGCTGAATCATTCACTAACACGCTGTTGCGGTGACACTCGTTCTGCTGTGATCTTTTGGAACTGTTTTCGCTGCTGAAATAGAACAAAAACACTCAATATTGCATCAAAATGTAAGTGACGTAATGTTAATAATTGTTTATGGAGCTGTCATTTGAAATCAGCGTGACGTTTTCAGTCGTGATGTTATTCAGGAAAACAGCACTCTTGGTAATGTGACATTGCAACTGTATCATGTTATAAATATAAATAAACTCCACATTTCTACATATTTACGGCAGTGTGTTACTGAGTTTCTCTGTGTGAGCGGTGCATATGTTTCGATTTCTCCTCGAGAGGCTGCGCGAGCGTCAACAGTGCAACGTTAGTTACCGTCAGTTCATTATACATTATCATTCACTGTCAATCGCCACTTACAGTAATGAATGCAGAATCATTCTTGCATTTTGGTGATTCTCTAGTTATTTTTGTTAATTACGTTTTATCAGGCTAAGTTAACTTACTTGTCCGTCGAGCTACTAAAGGTATAGGGAAAACATGACATGGATTTCAGGAGAAATAGGTTTTGTTAGTGTATAGTGTAAGGCCAGTCGAATGGATTTGGGAAATGGATCTGCCGGGATTTTATATTTTCGGAGCTGGAAAGAAAGACGTATTTGCAATCACATCGATATTGCCCGCATAATCATACAGTATGATCAAATATTGGGGGGGACAAATTGTCCTTCTTTGAATTATGGGGGGAACGTGTCCCCCTGTCCCCCCATAGAATTACGCCTATTAACCCAGAAACAAGATGATACAGTAAAGCCTGGTTTCACAGACAGGATTAGGTTTAATTTCAATTAGGATATTAAGTAACCTACCTTTACAAAACGTGCCTTGGATTACTGGTGTGCATCTTGAGACAAAACACTTGGACTGACATATTTTAAGATATATCAGGACAAGTTGCTTTCAGTTCAAAACAGCTCAAACATGCATTTTAGTCCTGGACAAGGCTTAAGGGTCTGTGAAAGATCTTAAAGGGTTAGTTCACCCAAAAATGAAAATAATGTAATTTATTCCTCACCTTCATGTCGTTCCACACCCGTAAGACCTCCGTTCATCTTCGGAAAACAAATGAAGATATTTTTGTTGAAATCCGAAGGCTCTGTGAGGCCTGCATAGGCATCAATGTAATTTACACTCTCAAGATCCATTAATCAATAAATAAGTATAAATAAATAAAATCGGAAACGAATCAGCGAGTCGATTCAGCGGTTCGGAGTGCCAAAGTCACGTGATTTCAGCAGTTTGGTAGCCTGGGAAAACCCAAACAACTTACGGCAAATTTAGATTTGCTCTGCAAACTACTGAGACTACAGTTTCTACTGAGAATGGTCTGGTTTTAACCAGGCTAGTGTGGCACTATGTAAAGTCATACATGTAAAAGTAGACATGAAAACAGCAGACCCCCATTTAAACGTTCTAAAAGTTACATTTTATTAATCTATCCAGAGTGTTTGTGTTTCATGGACTCTTGTTTCTGATTTTGAAGAGGTGAGCAGTAATAATGCATTCATTTTTGTGTATATACAGCGTCATAATAGAGCCAGACCGCTAGGGGGAGCTCTCGCCAAGATCTGCTCGAACGTGTGTAACGTTAGAGTTCGTGCAGAAATGAGTAGAGAAATACAAAAACTGAGACGCTCCATTGATTATTGACACTGTATCTTTCATTCTTCTTTTCAGGTAAGATAAATCCTCCTATATTACAAGTTAAAGGGTAAATGAACACTTTTCAGTGACGTTTTGATGTTTTGAGTAGTTCTTGAGTATTAAAAGAGTGTTTTGACTACCCGTGAATGTAACGCAAGTGTAATGGAGAATGACTGTAGTGAGAGTTCACGCAGAGAAGGGAGATCGCTATACTGTGTACTGTTTATACTGTGGATTGAGCGGAGAATGTTGTAAAGAGAGTTAATTTGTTGCCTGTATAATGCTTACACAAATCAGTGACGAGTAATGTGAGTTAAGTGAAGCACATGGAGTTCACGATTGTCCGCCATTTTGTGTGAATTGCGTCAGAAGACCGTAATGGAGTTAACGGAAGCGCAAATGAGTAACTATTCTTGTGTATCGGACAATAAGAGTGACAAATGCGTCATGTGAGAACATGATAATTATCAGAACTGATTCAAAGAATGTAATTTATGCTTAACTGAGAGTTTAATAGGCAAAATAATTGTTAAAGAGTGCAAACTAAGTTACATTTTGTTACTTTTGTGTTTATTGAGCAAGTGAATGTTTATTGTGACACTGAGTATAAGACATGTTTAAAGAAATCAGAGTTCGTGCAGAAATGAGTAGAGAAATACAAAAACTGAGACGCTCCATTGA
The DNA here is from genome assembly GCF_949357685.1 of Gobio gobio. NCBI lineage: Eukaryota > Metazoa > Chordata > Actinopteri > Cypriniformes > Gobionidae > Gobio > Gobio gobio. The sequence goes on from NC_137101.1 coordinate 12,935,978, forward strand.
TTATTGACACTGTATCTTTCATTCTTCTTTTCAGAAAAGAAACATTCTTCTATTAAATGTGTTGCACTGGAAAGACGCCTGTTTCTTTGCAGACCTGTAACATATTTTGGCGAGCCAGCCAGGAGAGGTAGAGCAGCGCGACGAAGACTACCTCTTCATACAGAGACGAGCTTAGTGATGGAGAACAGCCAGCACCTTTATGACTGTGTGAGCGCTGAACTCTGGCAGTTAGAGGAGGGCAATCTGCAAGAGGTTTGTCGATACTTGAAATGTGATGTGTCCTCAGGTAAACCCAGACGGTGGCTAATCAAGACAATTGAAAGCATGTTGGACGAAATGCAGGAGAACGAGGCGGAAAGTGAGGTCATTCAGTGCTTAAAAGATCTACTGTCATTCATTAATGAGGTAAAACAAGGAACCACTGATGTAGAAGTGATGGTAGAGAAACCAACTCAAGTAAGAGGGCTGGAAGAAAGGTATCTTAGCCACTCACAAAAAGAGGAGGAAAGTTACTGTAAGGCTGAAAAGATAATAGACAGTCACAAGCCTTTTAAAAGTAACACGAGGCATGATAAGAAGATTGAACAGTCTCAGAGATTGACTGAAGTGACTCTCAGAAGAGAATTCAAGATCTGGGGACAGATAGGAGAAAGCGGACAAAAAGAAAAACTGTCCTACCCTAGTCTAATTCGCCAGATGGAAGTGGGATTTGAAAAGGGCCACTCTGAGACTGAAATAGTAGAGGCTGTGGTCAGGGCAGTCACTCCAGGGTTACCTCTGAGAGATATGTTGGAGATTAAGCGTGGGCTGACGCTCCAGTCACTATCCACCATCTTAAAGGGCCACTATAAAGTTGACAGCACCACTGCTCTGTACCACCAGCTCATAAACATATCCCAAGAACCCAGAGAGTCAGTTCAGAATTTTATCTTCAGAGCAATTGAATTGAAAGAGAAATTACTATGGAAAGCTGAGGATGGCGATGATGACCGCTATAGTAGAGATACCATCCAGCGTAAATTTCTGCGCTCAATTGAAACTGGACTAATAAGTGACTCTCTGAAGTTCCAGATACAGCCCTATCTCAACAACATCAGGACAACGGATGAAGAGCTTATTGAGGTGGTGAATGAGGCGGCTAAGCTGGATGGTGAGCGTCAGGAGAAACTGAAAAGGCTCCATTCAGCTAAAACTCCCCGCATACACGAGTTCCATACCGAACCCCGATCCGAGAACCCACCTGCCCTGGGTGTGCAGCTGGGGAAAGAGCCTGGTACTGCAATGGCTGTCAAAACTGTAAAAGGAAAGGAATTTAAAGAATGCCGTAAGGTCAGTAATGAGGCTCCAGACACTCAGAAGCTCATTGAAGAGCTGAGAGCTGAAATGAGACAGATGATGACAGCGGCAATGGAAGCAAATAAGATGTTCCAATCCCGGTACAGAGAAGAACGACGGCGAGGCTGTAAGAAATGTAGGGAAGAGCAAGTAGGTGAAAACTGTCAACACTGCTACAAATGTGGACAAACAGGCCATTTCTCACGCGGATGCAGAGTACAGAGCTCACAGTCGGGAAACGACCATGGACTGCTGAGACGGGGCCATCAGTAGTCCTTCCTGAAGTGTCCCAATCCTCATCACCTATACTTTCTGGGGGCTGCCTACAAAATGATCAACCATCTCAGATAGCCATGTCAAATACCTGCACATTTAATTCAACTTCAGTAAAAGCCTCTACCAACCTTTGTACTGTGAAGTATCTCCCACCTCATCATGAATCACAGCTCATTAAACTGATCGGGAAGCGTTGCTTGGTCAACTGCTGCTTGAATGGTCAGCCGATGGAGGCGCTGTGGGACACAGGGGCGCAAGCTAGCATTGTGAATGATGCTTGGCGACGACAGCACCTCCCAGATACCATCATCCAACCCTTGGAAGAGCTGTTAGGAGAAGCAACCCTGACCGGTCTGGCGGCGAACAACACAGAAATCCCATTCATTGGATGGGTGGAGATAAATTTCCAGCTGGATGGAGGACCCTTACCTGCACCATTGTTAAAGGTACCCATGCTAGTGTCCAGTGATCCTACAGTAGCTGAGGACCCAATTATAGGGTACAATGTCATCGAAGAGATAGTGAAAAGGATGGAGGGCACGCCTGGGCATAGAGAAAAAAAAATGCTACATACTATGAGTTCTGCATTCTCAATCACCCACAGCGAGGCACACACACTGATGAAACTGATCCGGAGTAAGGAGCAAGAGGTAACTGTGGGGGTGGTGAAAATCGGGAGAAAGTGTGTGTACTTGCCTGCGAATCAGGTCACCACCGTCATGGTCCGTGCTCACGTTGGGTCTCAGTATCAGGGCCAAGAACTGCTCTTCTCACCCAGTGAAGTAAGCCCAGTTCAAGATGTAGAATTGAGAGAAGCTGTAGTGAAGATTCCTGCAAGGCACATCAAATATGTACCAATATCAATTGTCAATGCAGCGAAACATAACATCACCCTGCAGAGAAACCACATTTTGGGTCACTTACAGCCTGTGAAAACAGTTTATCCTGTGGCTGTTCAGCCCCCTGGACCAGAGGATTCCCCGGGAGAGAGAGCCCAAATTGGTGGGTCGACCACCGTAAAGACCACTGAGAAGTCAAGTGGTCAACCACGTCCATCTGCATGGGATCCCCCTGTGAATCTGGACCATCTCACAAAAGCCCAGCAGGATGCTGTGAGAAAAGTATTGAGGGATGAGTGTCAGGCTTTTTCTTACAACGACAATGACATTGGTTGCATTCCATCCTTGAAGATGCACATCACACTTCATGACAAAAGGCCTGTGCAGAAAACGTACATGTCTGTCCCAAAGCCCTTGCATGAGGAGGTCAAGGAGTATTTGCAAGATTTGCTGAACAGAGGTTGGGTGATTCCTTCCAGGTCGGCATACTCGTCTCCAGTAGTCTGTGTGAGAAAAAAAGACGGCAGTCTTCGATTATGCTGTGACTACCGGGAGTTAAATCAGAAGTCAGTGCCGGATCGCCACCCGATCCCTAGGATACAAGACATGCTGGATGCATTGAGTGGAAGCACTTGGTTTTCAGTTTTGGACCAAGGGAAGGCCTACCATCAGGGCTTCCTGGATGAGGAGAGCCAGCCGATGTCAGCGTTTATAACCCCATGGGGGCTGTATCAATGGACACGCATCCCATTTGGGCTGAAGTCGGCACCAGCCGAGTTTCAAAGAAGTATGGAGAGCTGTTTGTTGGGCCTTAGGGACACAATATGTCAACCCTACCTAGATGACAACTTGGTCCATAGCAACAGTTTCGAGGATCATTTGGCCCATGTGCGACTGGTGCTACAGCGCTACCAAGCGCATGGTGTAAAGCTCACCCCGAAAAAATGTGAGCTATTCAAAAATAAAGTGAGGTTCTTGGGGAAGATGGTATCTGGTGAAGGATATACAATGGACCCAGCGGAGATTGCACCAGTCCAGGCCTTGAAAGAGAAGACGCCTTATACAGTGGGTGACCTTAGAAAGATGTTGGGGTTCCTGTCTTACTACCGTTCTTATATCCCCAACTTTTCACGCATCGCCCAGCCACTGTACCAGCTACTGACAGCGAGAGAAAATGGTTCAGGTGAAACAGGAATGGTGTCGAGGAAAGTAAAACCCACCTGGAAGAGGAAAGAAGGTAATTTGACGTCACGAACACCCATTGATTGGACGGAAACCCATCAGTCAATACTTAACAACCTCATCGATCACCTCGCAAAACCTCCAATCCTGGGTTTTCCAGATTTCACTCAGTCCTTTGTGCTACACTGTGATGCATCCCAGGAAGGGTTGGGTGCAGTATTGTATCAACGCCAGAATGGGAGGATGGTAGTAATAGCTTACGGGTCCAGAACACTGAGTGCCCCAGAGAAAAATTACCACATGCATTCTGGTAAGCTTGAATTTCTGGCGTTGAAGTGGGCTGTTTGTGAACGTTTTCGCCATTACTTGTACTATGCACCATCCTTTGTTGTCTACACTGATAACAATCCTCTTACCTATGTGCTTACCACCGCCAAACTGAACGCCACTGGGCACAGATGGGTTGCACAGCTTGCCGACTTTAACTTTTCCATAAAATATCGGCCGGGGAAAAGTAATGCTGACGCGGACGGTCTGTCACGCATGCCGCTGGACATCAACAAGTTTATGGAGCAGTGCACAGAACAGATGCAACCAGAAGTCCTTAAAGCGTCAGTGGAAGGAGTGGTAGTGGAGTGTGAGAATCCCTCACAAGGAACAGGGTTGATTCACTTTAGTGCCTTGCGTCTCGTAAGAGAGAGCGAGCACAGTGACCTGGGTCCACCACTGACCCCAGCCCAGATTCGAGAAGCTCAAGAGAATGACAGTATTCTGGGGAAAGTCCTGAAATACAAGGAGAAAGATCAACGGCCAAGTAGAGAGGCAGTAAAAGCGGAACATCTTGATGTGGCGATGCTGTTAAAACAATGGTTCAAACTCTGTGTGGGTGAAGATGGAGTACTATATAGGAAAACCAGGAGAAGAGAACAGTTGCTCCTGCCAAAGTCTTACCACTCCCTGATTCTAAGTGAATTACACCAAAAGATGGGTCATCTGGGTGTGGAGAGGACCCTCTGCCTCATCCGAGAGCGCTTTTACTGGCCAAGAATGCAGAAAGATGTTGAGCACTTCGTCACCAAGGTTTGTGAGTGTCTGAAAAAGAAACAGCCCGTCAGACAAACTCGAGCACCTTTAACGACAATTCACACAACACATCCATTCGAAATGGTCTCAATAGACTTCCTCCACTTGGAGACCTGCAAACAAGGTTTTGAATACATTCTCGTGGTGATGGATCACTTCACTAGATTCGCACAGGCTTATGCAACCAGAGACAAGTCTGCTAAGACGGTGGCAGAGAAGCTTTTCAATGACTTTGTTCTGAAATTTGGTTTCCCCTGTAAAATCCACCATGACTTGGGGAAAGAATTCGACAACAAATTGATGAAAAAGCTGAAAGATCTCTGTGGAATCCGCGGGTCACACACCACACCCTACCATCCACAAGGCAATGGACAAGTGGAGCGATTCAATCGCACTTTATTGTCTATGCTCCGTACACTTGCAGATGAGGAGAAAGCAGACTGGAAGAATTCCTTGGCCAAAGTGGTTCATGCCTACAATTGTACGAGGAGTGAAGCTACAGGATTCTCCCCGTACTACTTGTTGTATGGAAGATCCCCTCGCTTACCGATTGACATACTCTTCAACCTGAAGTCAGATGAAGTTTTTGGTACTTACCAGGGCTATGTGTCTCGTTGGAAGGAAAGGATGAGTGAGGCGTACCAAATTGCATCGAAGACCGCTTCAAAAGTTGCAGCCCGTGGGAAAGCTCACTATGATCAGAAGACTCAGGGGAGAGACCTTCAGCCTGGTGACCGGGTCCTGATCCGTAATTTGACTCCAAGGGGAGGTCCAGGAAAGATACGGTCATACTGGGAAGATCAAGTGCATGTGGTCAAGGAGAGGAAACACGCTGAAAGTCCTGTATATGAGGTGAGACCTGAAAGCGGAAAGGGGAAAAGCCGTGTCCTTCACCGAAACCTTCTTCTGCCGTGTGACTTTCTGCCCCTGGAAATGGAGAAACCTGATCGACCTCGCTCATGTAACACTCGGAGAATACCTAAAGGGGATAAGATGGACAGAGACAGCGAGAGACAGTTCCCTGTGAGTGCTGAGAGTGACTCAGAGGAGGAGTATGTACTGACCTGTCAGTGGAAAGAGCAGGATTGCATGCCTCTCAACCCAAGAGCACCACCTTTCAAGCCTCGAGATGGAGCCCTTCAGAGAGAAGAGGATTTGCCCCTTCAGAGCGAAGAGGATTTGCCCCTTCAGAGCGAAGAGGATTTGCCCCTTCAGAGCGAAGAGGATTTGCCCCTTCAGAGCGAAGAGGATTTGCCCCTTCAAAGTGGTGCGGTAGGAGAGGATTTGCCTCTTAACCGTGAAAAGAATGCGGGTCACATCTCAAATAATGACAATGACATTGACAGTGACAATGCTAGGTCAGAAAGCGAGAGTGAGATGGATCCTTCAGAATCTTTTACTCGTTATCCAAAAAGACAGAGACAGAAATCAGTGGTGTTCACTTATGATATGTTAGGCCAACCTTCTCTGGTTCAAAGGGACTGCTCGGTAGAATTAAAACAGTTACCTACCTCTAACATTCATTTTTGGAGACCTTGGAGCATTATGGAGAGTTGTTAAAGACTCCTGGTGAGAAACTAGCAAATATGCTTCAAGTTAGTTGAAATGTCAGGAGACATTTGATTTTGTGGGGGAGAGTGTGGCACTATGTAAAGTCATACATGTAAAAGTAGACATGAAAACAGCAGACCCCCATTTAAACGTTCTAAAAGTTACATTTTATTAATCTATCCAGAGTGTTTGTGTTTCATGGACTCTTGTTTCTGATTTTGAAGAGGTGAGCAGTAATAATGCATTCATTTTTGTGTATATACAGCGTCATAATAGAGCCAGACCGCTAGGGGGAGCTCTCGCCAAGATCTGCTCGAACGTGTGTAACGTTAGAGTTCGTGCAGAAATGAGTAGAGAAATACAAAAACTGAGACGCTCCATTGATTATTGACACTGTATCTTTCATTCTTCTTTTCAGGTAAGATAAATCCTCCTATATTACAAGTTAAAGGGTAAATGAACACTTTTCAGTGACGTTTTGATGTTTTGAGTAGTTCTTGAGTATTAAAAGAGTGTTTTGACTACCCGTGAATGTAACGCAAGTGTAATGGAGAATGACTGTAGTGAGAGTTCACGCAGAGAAGGGAGATCGCTATACTGTGTACTGTTTATACTGTGGATTGAGCGGAGAATGTTGTAAAGAGAGTTAATTTGTTGCCTGTATAATGCTTACACAAATCAGTGACGAGTAATGTGAGTTAAGTGAAGCACATGGAGTTCACGATTGTCCGCCATTTTGTGTGAATTGCGTCAGAAGACCGTAATGGAGTTAACGGAAGCGCAAATGAGTAACTATTCTTGTGTATCGGACAATAAGAGTGACAAATGCGTCATGTGAGAACATGATAATTATCAGAACTGATTCAAAGAATGTAATTTATGCTTAACTGAGAGTTTAATAGGCAAAATAATTGTTAAAGAGTGCAAACTAAGTTACATTTTGTTACTTTTGTGTTTATTGAGCAAGTGAATGTTTATTGTGACACTGAGTATAAGACATGTTTAAAGAAATCAGAGTTCGTGCAGAAATGAGTAGAGAAATACAAAAACTGAGACGCTCCATTGATTATTGACACTGTATCTTTCATTCTTCTTTTCAGAAAAGAAACATTCTTCTATTAAATGTGTTGCACTGGAAAGACGCCTGTTTCTTTGCAGACCTGTAACACTAGCAGTTGGCGGTATGACACGCGATCCAAATCAGAATTCGACTCGCTGATTCGTTTCCGCTCCGAAGCTTCATGAAGCAGTGTTTTGAAATCGGATATCACTATACAAGTCGTTATTTAGTTTTTTGGCGCACGAAAAATATTGTTGTCGCTTTATAATATTAATATTATACCACTGTCCTCACATGGACTGATTTAAATATGTTTTTAGTACATTAATGGATCTTGCGAGTGTAAATGCCTATGCAGGCCTCACTGAGCCTTCGGATTTCAACAATATCTTCATTTGTGTTCCGAAAATGAACGGAGGTCTTATGTGTGTGGAACGGCATGACTAACGTTAACCCTTTAAGTATTGTCTGTGAAACTGGGGGTAAGAGTCTTAGCCCCGGTTTCACAGACAGGACTAAAATGCATGTTTGAGCTCTTGATGTCTTTTTCCAGGGCATTTTTATAAAAGCTACTTAAAATGTCCGGACCCACTTTATATTAGGTGGCCTTAACTACTATGAACTAACATTTTAATTAATCATTTGAAAGAAAGCACTTATTGTGTACATACATGTTTTTACATTGTACTTACATTTAAAAAAATACCTGCATGTAATTACATCTGTAATTAATTTCTGTAGTTACATTTGTAATTACACAGTTGACACTTGCCTTACACCTAACCCTACCCTTAAACTAACCCATACCACCACACCTGTCCCTAACCCCCATACCCCACCTCAATTTCAGCAAAGGTGTTTTGCAATACAATTTGAACACAGTAAGTACATTGTACTTATTTTTTGATGTAAGTACATAGTAGTTAAGGCCACCTAATATAAAGTGGGGCCAAATGTCCTAATTAAAGCCTAATCTTGGCTTAATCTAAGCCCTGTCTGTAAAACTAGGCCTTGAAGTCTTATGACAGGCTATATTGTGTTAAACGCTAACTGGAACAGATATTGTTTGTTTTTGTTTAATAAAAATCCTAAATGACTGATTCTGGTTAAATAACCATTTTATTGTGGTAAAAATAGTTGATTTCTCTCATAAAACTCTGCTGCCTCTTTGCACAAAAACACAAGTTAGAATAATAAAGTAGCTTGTTGTTACATTTTTTTTAACTAAAATCAATGTGCCCATGTATTTATTTACCAAGTAGCTGTGGAATAAGCAGAATAATGAACATTCAGCTGGTAATCATCGCAAAATAAACCCCCAGAGGGTGAACAATGAATCTGCAATCTGAATCTGTCCACCTGCAATCCGCTTGAAGCAAAAATGTGCAAATGCAGCCATGTGAATTGAATAAACATAAAAGGGTTACAACAAAACATAAAAGGGTTCACTTAACTAAATTGTATAGTTGTCTATTGCAGCTGTGAAAGACGCTTCCAGCAGCAGCAAACAGACTGGAGCCGCTCAAGCAGAGAGAGACTCTTACAGGAGGACATGATTTCTGAAGAAGACACTTTTAGCTCACAACAAACAATAGTAATAACCTATAAAAAGTTTTGAAAGTAACATGCAAGCCATGAGATCGGGTAAAGTATACAATACACAATACACAGTTTCAAAGCATTACGGTTATAAACAGGAAATAATGATTCAATGATGCAAACAGAATTCAATTATGCCATAAAGGAGCTCTAAAAAGTTCAGTTCAGTGTTGATTCAGTTTGGTTCAATAACTGTGTAAAGTTAATCAATTATTATGGGATGAAGCCACTCTGGAGAAAACAGTGATGTCATTGTCCAGCTCAGGTCAGTCTAATAATGTCAGTGCAGTCAGATATATAATATTGCTGAATATTAAGTGTCCCCACTAAGCAAGCCAAAAGGTGAGTGTCAAGGAACCAAAAACTCCATTGGTGACAGAAATGGAGAGAAACTGGCTTGGGAGAAACCAGAATTAGTCAGGAGGCCAGTTCTCCTCTGGCCAGAAGAACGAATGATTCCAGACTGCATTACAAGTCAGATTGTGAACTGATCATTCAGAATATTTCATCCAGTCCCTTCTGCTTGAAGATCGAGTACATCTGTGCCGATGACTTGGGCGAATTACAACACACAAACACACGTTGGCTTTTTGCGTTTGAGGACTCTCCATGGCCAATGATTTTTATATTGTACAAACTTTACATTCTATCCCATAACCCTTACAATAAACATTCTGCATTTTTACATTTTCAAATCCATCTGATATCACAACTGAAATGTGCTGGATCATTCTGAACTGTCATTAGAGAAAACCAAGGTTATTTTATCTGTCTATATAAATCAAAGATTAATCTCCAAGTCTCCAACACTTTTAAATACAAACCAGCATGAACGGTCAATAACCAAATGCCTAGAATTGCACATTCATTTTCCAAGTTATATTTTGTCAGTGTAATACTATAGACTATTTATTTATTTTTTGTAATTTTGAGGTAACAGAAAATATTTTAGAAAAATCGCAATAGAGATAAATGAAATATGAAAGTCGACCATATTAAAAATCACATCAAAAACAGATAACAGAATAAATCAAGACAGTGAATCAAATATTAAAAGAGTCATTATTCATTCTGGTCTTTAATGAACATTCTTTAGCTGTATTAAGAATAATTCAGGAAATTCAGCAAAGTAGATGAGCATTATGTCTCAAATAAATGAGTTTTTTCTCTTCAGAAATGCTGTTTGCTTAAATATTTAATACACCCAATTTGTAATTTTGGGTGGTATGTAATGCAACTTCACAGCAGCAACATAATCACTGAATTACATTTATGCAAACATCCTATTTCAGGTTAGTTATGAATGTTTTCTAACATACAGTGCATTCGGAAAGTATTCACAGCGCTTCCACATTTTGTTGTGTTACAGATTCTGATTAAATTAATTATTTTCCTCAAAATTCTAAAAAAAAAATACCCCATAATGACAACATGAAAGAAGTTTGTTTGAAGTTTGTTATAAAAAATTTAAAATATAAATAAAATAAAACATCACATGTACACAAGTATTCACAGCCTTTGCCATAACACTCAAAATTGAGCTCAGGTGCATCCTGTTTCCACTGATCATCCTTGAGATGTTTCTACAACTTGATTGGAGTCCACCTGTTGTAAATTCAGTTGATTGGACATGATCTGGAAAACACACACCTGTCTATATAAGGTCCCACAGTTAACAGTGCATGTCAGAGCACAAACCAAGCCATGAAGTCCAAGGAATTGTCTGTAGACCTCAGAGACTGGGGAAGGGTACAGAAAAATGTCTGCAGCATTGAAGGTCCCAATGAGCACAGAGGCCTCCATCATCCGTAAATGGAAGAAGTTTGGAACCACCAGGACTCTTCGTTGAGCTGGCTGCCTGGCCAAACTGAGTGAATGGGGGAGAAGGCCCCCATTGGTCAGGTAGATGACCAAGAACCCGATAGTCACTCTGACAGAGCTCCAGCGTTTCTCTGTGGAGAGAGGAGAACCTTCCAGAAGAACAACCATCTCTGCAGCACTCCACCAATCAGGCCTGTATGGTAGAGGGGCCAGACAGAAGCTCCTCAGTAAAAGGCACATGACGGTCCATCTGGAGTTTGTCAAAAGGCACCAGAAAGACTCTCAGACCATGAGAAACAAAATTCTCTGGTCTGATGAAACAAAGATTGAACTCTTTGGCCTGAATGGCAAGTGTCATGTCTGCAGGAAAACAGGCACCGCTCATCACCTGGCCAATTCCATCCCTACAACTCTGTTCTTGAGTGGCCCAGCCAGAGCACAGACTTGAACCTGATTGAACATCTCTACAGAGACCTGAAAATGGCTGTACAACGGCGCTCCCCATCCAACCTGATGGAGCTTGAGAGGTCTTGCAAAGAATAATGGGAGAAACTGCCCAAAAATAGGTGTGCCAAGCTTGTAGCATGAAGCGCTGCGAATACTTTCCGGATGCACTGTAAATGTTCAGAAAACAAATTTTGTACAAGGCATTGTAACCATCATGTTTTATCACTGGAAGACTCTCCTACATCTCAATTACTTGACAGGAACAATAAGAGAAAACAAATGGTTAAGTGTAGAAACATTTAACCCTGACCCTGATTCTTAACCAGAACTGTGGCAATCATGGCAATAAACAAAGTTTTCCAGAAACATTGGAAGTAATTCTGTTGATCAAGATGTATGTTAATGACCATGTTTAAGTGGTTTATTAAAGAATATTGAAAAGAGAATCAAAGGCAACTCTAAAAGTATTGCTTCAAAATGTTGCCAAGTATTTAAAAAAAATGTATAAAAAAATAAATAAAAAAAATCCAGAAGCTGTAATGAACAGTGGCAGTAGGTGTGGCCATTGAGTCAAACAGCTTCTCTCTCGTTGTTTGACTCCTCCCCCACATCATCATCATAGTCTGCATTTAAAAAGAAAAAAAGCAACAAAAAAGTTCAATGTTGTGATTACATCAGTATTTCAAACTGAGTTTAAATCAGCAAATGAATATTAAAATTATTTTAGGTAACAATTTAGTTTAAGGTCCAATTCTCAATAATGCTTATTAGCATGCATATTACAAAGATATTGGCTGTTTGTTCATTTCTGATAAAGCACATATTTATTATGCCTTATTCTGCATGACCATATTCTAAATCCCTTAATCCTACCCAAAAAGTGTTAGTTAATAGTGAATTGGACCTTAATCTAAAGTGTGACCTTATTTTATAATTTTGTGTCTTTCATTTTATTCTAAAATATGTATTAAACAATGAGGTGTGTTCAATCATTTGACAGTATATACAGTGTATATATGAGATAAATACAATGGTGTGGGGCCTGTGGACATTTCAGTTTCAACTCATGAAGGGGTCAATTCGTAAATTGTGAGTCTTAAACATGAAATATATATCATAATATATTTAAAAAGTGCAGGAATCATAAGACAAAAAGGTTACCTAACAAGTTTCTCAAATCTTCAGTGATACTCCACACATCATCATACTCCTCCTGATCCCCCTCTTTAAACATGTAATAAAATAAAATAATAATCATTTAATAGTTTGTGTCATTGATGTCTTTTCCCTCATGACTGTCTGACACTTAGATTTACACCTGATGAAACCACGATGATTCATTAATGGTAGAAACACGTTCAATATATATCTTAGAGATGTAGATTAAAAATGAAGTTGTGTGACTCACCCGTTACACATTGAGAGCATTGTCCATTAATGATGACATCATCATAATTCTCTGGTGTGTCCACTACACACACACACACACACACACACACACACACACTTAAATATAACTTTAAGCTAATACAATAACATTTTATCTTATCTCCACTTTAAATAAATAGGGTGTAAAAAGAACAAAATTAAATTTAAAAACAACTAATTTTTCAGTACCGTAGGTCTGTCCACTGGTAATGACATCGTCATAGTCCTCTGGTGTGTCATCTACAAATTTAACATGAAATCAATGCCATCAAGCTCAAAACAAACTTGAATGTATATATTAATGAGAATGCAGAATTACAGAGAGAGAACTACAACTACAGTACAGAAGTGAACAAGCACCTGTCTCACTATCTGGTTTTGGTCCACCAATGATGATTTCCTCATAGTATCCTGACGAAATAAAGATATTTGCACCAATAAAATGCAGGGAGTGAGATCATTTTACTCATCTAGTAATGAAATCACTTGACCAGTTTACAAGGCTAATAATGTCTTATTGCCATTGCTATTCAAAACATCAGACTCTATTATATTAGCATTGTATACTGTGGTGTACATGTTTACAGGTCATTTATTTCCTGGAATTTGTGAATTTCACTGTTTACATTTGCTTACTGAGTTTGTAAATCACATCTCTAACCTGAGAGAAGCGAATCAACATCTTCATGCCCAGAATGCAGTTCTTCAGAGATGAGACTCCCTCCTGTTAAATGAGAGAGGAACAGAACAAAAACAGACTGAATTCTCATATACTTTGGGTCATAAAGTTCTGTGGATTGATTAAAAATTATTAGGCAGAATAATGATAGAAAAATCTTTAATGTAAATCAGATGTGTATCACTGATGTCTCTCATTTATTAATGATAAAGTGATAGAGATACATAATTAAGACTGAATGAAGAAACCGCTCACTTAGTTACAAAACTAACAGAGATGACAGATTTTTGCTCGATGGCATTCCTTTTCTCAGCAAGATTTTCAGAATTATCTAAACACATAAATTAGTTGCATTCCAATCAATCAAATGTGCCCTGCGAAGTGGACTTCATGGGGTATTACACAATCTTAAGTGAGATTCCATTCCAAAGGAAGCGTATATGTTCAGTTTGAATTGCACTGAAAATGAAATGGGAAATACGGGTTCATTGATACATCACTTCACGGGAAGTGTACATCACTCCAGTACTTGAAGTTTGATTGAAATAAACACCAGGGAAAGAAGGTGAGGCTTTTTAATTAATTAATCAGTCCCACGTGTGGTTTGTTCATGATTGCTAATGGTTACAATGTTGTAGCAACAATGCCCCGATTCAATCAGACTTTGGCCGAAATGATCAACAGGATGGACCTCCACACGCCAACTCGTGACTTTCCTAATCAAATCAGCCATAAACAAAGGACTCTTTGTGTGTGATTGGGCTATCTAAGTTAATTAACAACCCGAGGAGCCACGATGTCTTCGCAAGAGAATGGAGCGTTGAATGTATTAGCCCCGAGACATTCACATGACTTCACGTCCGCAAACACACACATACATAGCGGAGAACGCTGGAACGCAAACACACGTTGTTTGAACCATGTGGACCAAAAAACTGTCTCAATAATGTTCAAATATATATAATTCGTTGATTTAATGTCTTTATACGATGTATTAGAATAACTAGGATGTTTACTGTATGTAAATCAAAACCTGTATGCCAGTAACAGTGATAATCTTGTATATCTGTACGCTCACGTCGCAGAATGACAGTTCTTGGTATCTCTGGTATCGCAGAGACTCGACTGTGTCGAATCTCGCTCACAAATTACAACAGGATGCATTATTACAGAAGTACCGGCTTTCTAAGAAATAGAGGCTTAAGATTACCAGCCTATTGATTAACTAAGAGGAGGGGGTCCAGAGAACAATGGAACACTCGCGCCTTCTTTCTCCCCGGATTGATTGGATCCTTCCAACTCTCTGGGCGTCGGCCACTCCAGCTATAAGAACAGGAGCTGATCATTAATCCTTGCACTCCGCCACTATGAGGAAGACCATCCCGGCCTTCGCCGCCCCTGAGAGAAGGATCCCTTTGGCATCCCCAGCCACGGAGAGAGGAACCAGCAAACTTCTGGAGCGACTTTCCTAAACTTCAAAGAAATACTCCCGGACACGCAACTCCTTAGCGAACTTCCCCTACGATTAGAACTCAGACACTTACACGAGAAAGCCTAATGCAAGTATTCTCCTTCACATTTAAACTGCTTGTAAAAGGTTGTCTGAATTATTCCTGATTCATGAAATCATAAATTTCTTGAGGGCTCTGGTGAAGGTGCTTTGAAGCTGTCTCTCTTTCTCTCTCTCTCTCTCTCTCTCTCTCTCCCTCATTGATTCTCTCTTTCCATCATTCGTTTCCCTTTGATTTTATTCGTTAAGTTTGATTTTTCCTTGTTCGTACCATATCATTTGTTTTCTCCTACATATATATGCATATTTACCCCCGTGTGACTCATAGCTTTGTATACTGTAGTTGTTTTATTAAAACCCAATAATTGCATTAAATTGAATCCGTATTGTTTTGCTCACAAATATCAAAGTCAATGAGACGTGACATTTTAGCTACCCATTTAAGCTTGATTTTCCTGTATTACTACTTCAGTAATACAAATTGTACAAACATAAGAGATATTATTTGTCCTGATCAAATAGATCAATGTTTCTTAAGGTTTGTAAGATTGATAATTGATGAAGAAATCAATTTGGATAAAGGTTACTTTTAAATGATTAAAGGTTCCGTTATACTTAATATTGTCTGTACAACAAGCAAATCATATTCATAGACTCATGAATATTCATACCATTTGAATTCATTATTCCCCGAAACTCATTGTTGTTACAATGTGCACAAGATTTTTTTAACAATCTCTGATGATGCCTCACCTGTATGAGTGAAGTGATTGCGTCTGTGATAAATTTCCTCATAAACTACCTCGCTTGGAGCCCTGTGCAGTCCTGTGTACCAGTCAGAGAGAGCTGTAAAGACACAAGTTCACAACACATGACTGATCACACACTGAATAAGACACAATATGACAGTCTCTGGATCTCTCCTACCTCTCCTCATCCCTCTGTTCTGCTGAATCAGTATAAGCAGTGGCACTAAGAGCAGTAAGAGCACAACTCCCAGTACAATCACAAGCACGGAGAGAGACGCTGCTGGAGGAGTTTGTGGAGGAGAGACTGATGTTGAGCTTGAGCGCACTGTCTGAGAAACTGGAGGAGAAGCTGATGTTGTAACAGACACAGACACTGGCAAATCTGTCAAAGCAGGCACAGACACATTAGAAATTATGCAAATACACAAATATTATTAACACTAAAATGAGGTAAAAATGACTAATATTGGTCAGTGTGTTGCTGTGACCTGCACAGGTGAGTCCAGCGTGCTCTTTGTGGGAGCAGTCAGTGTGGTTCTTCAGGGAGAGAGGACAGTCCCACAGGTGAATCTCATTCCCTCTGCACTCGACTCTGTTCAGCCACACAACACCTTCACCAGCACCAAAGGCTGAATTCCCATCAGCCCTCAGTGCTGCTCCACAACCCAGCTGCCTGCAGACCACCTGAGCATCGCTGATGTCCCACTGATCATCACAGACTGAGCCCCACACAGCGTTATGATACACCTCCAGCCTCCCAGAGCACCGGCCCTCCCCTCCACTCAGTCTGAGAGGAACATGCTCTAAATCACACAATTCACAGAGATCACATTATTGTATACCAACAAAGTACAGTACTGTCAGATCAGCAACACCTACAGTGTGGTATGTCTGTGATGTGAGATTAAATCCTCTTGGTGCCCCAAGTTGAAAATATACATATGGCTGTTATGATTTTTATGTTCTTTTACATCAAATAAACTTACCTGAACACTGTCTCTGATGTGGAGATGTGGAGCATGTCAAATAGCTTCTAGGGGACTCATGACTCTCCTGTTCTGTAATCACAAGTGAATTCAATATATTGCAAATACATTTTGTTCATACACTCAATAATGTTAATGGATTGCGGTTGTATTTTAAGAGATGCTTGCATCAGTCTTACCTGTGCAGGTGATTTTGGCCACTTCATCTGTATTACAGTAGTTCTGACCCCAGGGTAAAGATGGATACTGCCACAGATTTGAATCATGTGGTCGACATTTCACTTTATCCAGCCAGTTAGGAGCTGATTCTACTCTTGGTGTAGAATCAGACAAAACACCAGATCTTCCACAGTTCAGCTCTTGACAGATCAGACTCACTGTGTCTCTGTCCATCTGGTTCCAGCACACATTACCCCAGGATCCATTGTAGAAAACCTCCACATTCCCTTCACAGCCCTTAGTTAACCTGATCTCTTTAAACTCTAGATGGAAAATTGAGTGCATTAAAACAAGAGCAATTCTGGTTTTGCTAAATCTAAAAATATCATCAAAATAACTGGTTAATACAAGGCTAATCCATGTTGCAAGCACTGATAACATCTAAAATATTACATATGCGTAATATTATAAAAACTTAGTTTTTGGTTTTGAAAAACAAATAAATGCATACATTTCAAAACATTTCCACTAGTGTAGTGTACCTGAACACACGACTCCGACATCCTCCTTGTGTTGACAATCATGTTTTCCCCAGTCTGGAGAAGAGCAGTTCCACAGGGACGTCTCATTCCCCTCACACTCCACCTCATCCAGCCATATGGGTCCAGAACCAGGACCAAACCAGGCTGGTACCGGCTGGTTACTGAGGGCCACTCCACACTGCAGCTGTCTGCACACCACATGGGCATCTTTAATATCCCAGGAGTCATCACACACTGTCCCCCATGAGCCGCTGTGAAAAACCTCCAGCCTCCCTGCACAGTCTCCCCCAGAACCCACCAGCCTGATGGACCCATGACCTGATATTCAGAGCGAGAAAACACATTATTGATCACTAACAACTGAAGAATCTGCCCAGATGTTGCTCTTCTCACCAAGGCAGGTGATTGACAGCTGTTGTGTGGAGCTGCAGTTGAGAGTTTGTGGAGAGCTGCAGTTCCCCAGATGAGCTTCACTCCCAGAGCACTGGAAGCCCGTCACACACTCATGACTGTGTTCAGGACTGGATGAAGAGGAGCTGGAGAAGTTCAGCACAGAGCCACAGCCCAGCTGTCTGCAGACCACAGAGGATTCAGTGAGACTCCAGGAGTCCAGCAGAACTCTCCTCCAGACCTGATGGATGGAAACTTCCACCTCCCCCTCACACTGTCTCTCTCCAGACAACCGCACCAGACCATCATGAACAGCCAGAGAGGAATCTGAGTGAAAGATGGTGACATTTTATTAAGAAATTGTAAGGTAAATTATAACATTTATTTCAATAAAATTTCCCTCACTAGAGCAGATGACTCCAACATCTCGTCTATGAGAACATTCAGTTCGACTCCATGAAGAGATGGAACATTCTGAGAGTTTTGTTTCATTCCCGTCACAATCAAACACATCAGCCCAGATCATTTCACCACTTCCCTCTCCAAACCAGTCTGATCCCACAACAGACACAGCAATCCCACAATTCAGCTGTCTACAAAGGACACTGGCAGCTCTCATATCCCAGCATGCATCACACACTGTGCCCCATTGACTGAAGTACTGACGCTCAACTCGACCAGAACAGATGTCAGGACCATTGACCAGTCTGAGGTCAGTGTAACCTGGACAAAGAACAAAGAGTTTACTTAAACATTATGAAACATGAAATAGAAAGTTGCTTTTGTGGGGTTTTTTATGTATGATTATCTCAATAAGTAACTACTGCTCCATTACCAGAACACAACAGTCCAATTTCATTCTCATGAGTACAGTTGTGTTTGAGAGAAAATGATGTTGGACAGAAAGATATATAAGACTCGTTTCCTCTGCACTGAATCTCTTTTGTCCACATCTGAGCGTCTCCTTTGCCAAAAGCAGCTTCTCCCAGCACCTGTACAGGAGCTCCACAGTCCAGCTCTCTACACACAACCTCTGCATCCTGCTGGTCAAAGGCAGCAGCACACACGGACACCCACGACTGATCATCAAGTATCTCTAACCTCCCAGAGCAGCGAGAACCTCCAACCAGCCTGACTTCTAAAGAAGCAATAGAACAGAAATATTAACAATTTAATAAAATTTTAAACAAAAAGACTTATAACATTGTGGCCAGTCGGGCTGTCCTACCTATGGGGTACCATTGTGTTGTCATCACAGATGGTAGACAAATTTGAGAATAGCGACGGACTGGGTGCTTTGATGTGGATTATGGCACCTTTATACGGTGTCTTTTTTCCATTCGGATGTGGCTCCCATTGGAACAAACCACTGGATTACAGCAGCGTGTCCTATGGAGTTGTGTCAGCGTGCGCATGATGCATATTGAAAAGTGGAGATTCCACATTTGTAATAACGCAGCAGAATATGCTGTAATTTCCCTACAGAATTAATTTTATTGATGCCTGGTTTTGATAATATTAGGCCTATTATAATAAATGAATTAGGCTATATGGTTAATCTGTTACAACTTCAGTTCAAACCTCAGTGTCATGGTTATAGTGACACACACACACACGTTGGTTGGATAGTGTTGTAGCAGTGAGTTCTGCTGCCGAACAGTTGCAACAGAAATATGAGGTTGAGATGGAGCAGTTTTCATTAAACAGTAATACTCCTGTAAAAAATTCTCTTATATGTTTCAATAAATGCCGCACGTGACAAATTCACCCAGAGTAGCTCTTTTGTATTGAACCAGAATCAGAAAGAATTAAAAAGAGCTTCATTGCCATGTTTGCACACACAAGGAAAGTGTTTTGGTGACAGAAGTTTCCTGTACACAGAGACCACAGTTCACAGATAGTGCAATAAAGAATAAAGATAAATGAATGAGATACACATAATAATAAACAAAAATAGACTAATGTGTATAGTATGTGTATAGTCAAAAGTAGTCATGTACAGGTGTGCTATAGAACAGAATACAATATAATTAAAAGGGAATGGAGTGAGAGGTTATTGTCAAATAGGTTAAGTTGCACATATTTATCATTGGAGGCATTGTTCATGTCTTACTCTATATTTAAAAGCACAGAGAAAGATGACATTACACAGGCTAATGTTTGCAGTTGAGATTTAATGATGCAATTATATTACTTTATTAGAATTTGTAACAGATTAAATACATCAATTAATTTATTATTTCATATAATATATAATATAATCAAAACCGAGCTCGTGGATATGGAAGCCCATTTCCGCCACTTAAAAATTGAGCATAAAAAGGCGAAATTATGACTTTAAAAGTCATAATTAGGACATAAAAAAATCGAAATTATGATTTACTAAATCGAAATTATGACTTTCTGTTCATGGATGTGCCGTTACCCGACACAGGATGAGTTGCGTGCGCATAAATGAGTATTTAACTGTAGTTTGAGCTGCTAATGATTAAATGAGTGTTCATGCATGCATTATGGAAAACATTATCTAGATTTTTTTTTAATTCTTTTTATTACTGTAATATGATGCTAAAATTGAAATCCATTTTAATTTTTACAAAATTCATTTTTATTTAAAAATTATTTAACTGTCCACGTATGTGGACACCATGCAACAAAGGCGTAAAATGGGACAAAAAGCCACAGATGACAATATGGAATATTGTGCTTTTATGATGTAATTTTATGCTATGCATAACAGCTCAGATATTTAAAACATTAATATTACAATATAACAACAATAAAACACAGTGTAAGGCACATGTGAATGTCTTTTAGTTATTCCACAAGTTTTGACGCGTATTTTCTTGTCTTGTATTCACAACTCGAAGTCCATAGTTCCTTTAACACTGTTTATTCCTCCAAGTAGATAAAGAGTCACATTTCTTACATACAGCATATAATCCTTGTGCAACGCTGTCTTCTCAACAACTTATTTGCAGAGATACTTTACGTGTGAGCCAATTTATGCTGTATTATAATAAACGGTCAAAAGCTTTGTGTTCTCCCACTATGCGTCTGCACTTATTGCATGTGCGTCCAACTCTTTACATGTGCTACCAAAAGACGTCGCTGAGCATGCGTGGAAAGAACAAATACAAACCAAAGAACTATATTCAACAGTAAATGACTAATTAACACAAATAATTATTATATCAAATTTGCATAGTAAAAATATGAAAATATAAATTATGAAATATGAAATATGGCTCTTACATTTCCGGCCCCTAATTGACAGGCAGGCAGACTGACAATTACCTTTTCAACAAAACAATGGAACCATACTTATACTATTTACATATGCAACACTTAAGAAACTTTAATTGTCCATTTCTTTGCATGGCAGAGAAACACTCCTTGATATTTGAGAAGTAGTTAACAGTCCATTTCACAGATAAGGCACAACTTATCCACAGGCCTTTCCAAGGTATTGGTCTTAGTTTTAACCAACACACGTCGTATGAGTCCTTTTCTATCTGGAAACACTTTCATGATTCTTCCAAAGACCCATGAATTTCTTGGGGAAGAGTCATCTATTATCAGAACAACATCGCCAACTGAAAGATTTTTCTTTACTTGAGTCCATTTTTGACGCTCCTGGAGCAAAGGTAAATATTCACGCACCCATCGCTTCCAGAACAGGTCAGCAAGATATTGAATTTGCTTCCATTTGCGACGTGCATATACGTCTTCTTTTTGGAAAAGTCCAGGTGGTAAGGCTGGTTTCCTTTTCATTAATAACAGGTGATTAGGTGTCAAAGGTTCAAGATCTGTGGGGTCATCTGTTGTAATTGTAAGCGGTCTGTCATTTATTATTGCTTCCACTTCACACATGAATGTATGCAAGCACTCATCATTAAGTGTTTGTTCTTTCAGCACAGATCTTAGGATTTTTCTGACTGACCTTATCTGTCTTTCCCACACTCCGCCGAAATGAGATCCAGAAGGTGGGTTGAAAATCCATTGTATTCCCTTTTGCATGAGAGTACTTTCAATTTTTGACTGATTCCATTGTTGAATGGCTTTACGCAGTTCAATCTCAGCACCAATGAAATTAGTACCGTTATCACTTCTCATGATTGACACCTGACCTCTCCTGCACACAAAGCGTCGGATGGCGTTTAAACACGAGTCTGTGTCCAGCGTATGTGCAACCTCAATATGCACAGCTCTTGTTGTCAGGCAGGTAAACAATACGCCATACCTTTTAACATTACTTCTACCTTGTTTGACTTCAAACGGTCCAAAGTAATCTACCCCGACATTGGTAAAGGGTGGTTGATCTGGCGTTATTCTGTCGTGAGGCAGCTCTGACATCTTCTGCTCTACAGCCTTTGCTCTGATCTTTCTGCATGTCACACATCTGGAGAGAAACTTCCTGACAATGGAGTTTGCAGAAGGAAGCCAGAATTTTTGTCGCAATTTTGACAGCATATAGTTCCTTCCGCAGTGTCCAATTCTCTCATGAATGTCTCTTAAGATCAAAGTTGTGAGATGTGAGTATTTGGGTATAATGATAGGATGCTTTACATGCTCAGGCATTGCAGATCTACCAAGACGACCTCCAACTCTCAGCAATCCATCCTGAAGTAGTGGATCCAGTTTAGAAATGCAACTGTTCTTTTTAACAGACGGGTTACCTTTTTTCAATGAAGAAACTTCTTCTTTGAATCCTTGACTTTGAGTGAACTTGATGATTTCATGTTCAGCCCTTGTTAAGTCTTGCATTGTTAGAGCTTTGCAGTTTTTTGTTGTGGATTTTGTCTCACAACTCTGAACTTTTTTGTCTTTGGAGGTTTTTTGAGTGCTGCGCTGTATAATCATGTCCTTGAAACGAAGGATCCATGCCACAGCTCTTTTTAATTTGTACCAATCAGAGTAATAATTGATCAAATTGTTCACAGCATCTGTGCTATCCACTGCACACACAAGATTCACTGAGGCTAAGTGTTTAACCTCGCTGTCATCCAATTTTGTTGACAAGTCATGATTTGTCTCAGGCCACTTGTTCTCTGGTTCTTTGAGAAAAGAAGGACCGTGGATCCAACTCAAGTTTTTCATGAACTTTTCACAAGTAAGTCCCCTGGATGCACAATCAGCCGGGTTCATTGAGGTATTGACGTACCTCCATTGCTGTGGTCTAGTTGACTCTCTTATAATGGCAATCCTGTTGGCAACAAACGTTTTGAAACGAAGCCCTTCATTGTCAATATATCTCAAAACAGTGGTACTATCAGTCCAAAATACAGAGTCAATCAATTCTAGCTCCAGTTCGTCTTTCAACATTTTGTCCGTGTTAACAGCAACAACTGCAGCAGTCAACTCCATACGTGGAATGGTGGTCTGCTTCAGCGGAGCCACACGTGACTTCCCCATCATGAAGGCACAATGAGCGAGTCCATCAGTGTTTAATAATCTGAGGTATGAGACAACTCCATATCCCACTTCGCTAGCGTCTGAGAAGTGATGTAGTTGCGCGGAAGTTGAAACTCCAAAGTCAACAGGTTTTATGCATCTTGGCACACTGAAGTCAGCCAATTGTGTTATCCCTTGTAACCAGGCTATCCATTTTTCTGCACACTGTTCTGGAATGTCATCATCCCATGCAAGTTTTTCTTTGCACAACTGTTGCATTAGAATCTTTGATGGCAATGTGACTGGTGCGAGAAAGCCCAAGGGGTCGTAAATGGAGCTTGTGACCGACAGGATTCCTCTTCTGGTTGCAGGTCTTTCTTTCAAATTAATCTTGAATTTGAATACATCTGAATTGACACACCATAATACCCCTAATGCTCTTTCTGCAGGAAGTGCATCTTGGCTCAAATCCAAGTCTCTCACATCTTCAACTCTCTCGTCTTCCGGAACAGAGGCTAACAATGCACGACTGTTGCTTGCCCATTTTGTAAGACGGAATCCTCCGCTCGCACAAAGTTTTGTGAGATCATTGTACAAAGCAATTGCTTGAACATGGCTACAAACAGACTTTAAGCAGTCATCTACATAAAAGTTATTGAGAACTGTGTTGACTGCTTCAACAGATGACTTGCTGCGATTTTCTTCTGCTGTCTTCCTAAGAGCAAAATTAGCTACACTTGGAGATGACTTTGCTCCAAAGAGATGGACAACCATCTTGTACTCATCCAAGTTCTGACTTACATCTCCATTTGGCCACCATAAGAAGCGGAGCATGTCACTGTCTTTCTCAGAAACTCTCACCTGATAGTACATAGCTTCAATATCTGCCATCATGGCAACTGACTCTTGTCTGAAGCGAGTGAGCACTCCCATGAGTGAATTTGTCATGTCTGGACCCTGCAAGAGCTCACTATTCAAAGACATTCCTTGGAAACTTGCGGCACAGTCAAACACCACCCGCAGTTTCTTCTTCTGAGGATGATACACCCCATGATGAGGTATGTACCAAACTTGACCATCTTGACGACTTAAGTGGGATGTAGGCACCTTGACTGCGTAACCTTTGCTTAGCATGCCATCCATGAAGTTTGTGTACTCTTCATGAAAAGAGTGATTTTTCTGGAATTTCCTTTTAAGATTTAGTGCTCGCTGGATAGCTGCACTTCGATTGTTAGGCATTCGTACAACCGTTTTCTTGATTGGAAGGTCAATGCAGTAGTGACCATCAGATAATTGCACTGAATTAGATACAGAATTCAAAAACTGGTGATCCATCTGTGACAATTCAGCTTTGTCATCACAATTCCTCTCAGGAAAATCGTGGTTATACTGTTGTATCAGCATCTGTTCCACACTCTCAAGGGAGATTCTGTTGACTGTAACGCTTGTTTGTGCATAGCCATGCATGTTGTCTTCAACAGGTTCTCTTAGAGGTCCATTCAAAATCCATCCAAGGGCAGTCTTTACTGCATATGGCCCATTGTGCTTACTATTTATTACTCTCCATGGTTCCAGAAGCTTGAACTCTGTGTTCCCTATGAGGATCTCCACCTCAGCGTCAATGTGAGGCAACTTCACTTCACTGAGGTACTGCCATCTGTCAACTTCGTGTTGTTGTGGAACGTTTTCCATTGACACTGGTATGCTCTTTTGTGTAAACACTTTGGAAAGTTCAATGAAGTTGTTCTCTTCCACCCCGCTCACTTCCAAATCGGTGAGCATGTAACTTTCCACTCGTTTCCTTGAGTTCATGGTGCTTAGTATCATGTCAATCTTTCTACCCTGGACATTCAACCGTCTTGCTAGTGCCTCAGTACAAAAGGTGGCAGAGCTGCCTGGGTCAATAAAGGCATACACTTCCACGCACTTATCACTCTTTTTGGACTTTAACTTGACAGGTACTATGGCAAGCACACAGTTGTCCCCGGCCCCAGTGCAGGCACTTGTCTCATGACTTATTGTGGCAGGTAAAGTGGTAACTTCAGTTCTTTCAACTTTTACCATTTCTTTCTCAGGAATCTTATTTTGTGTGGTTAAGTGTAACATGCTAGGATGTTTCTTTGAGCACAACTGACATGTGCTTCTTCTATTGCAGTCTTTGCTTAAGTGTCCTTTCACTAAGCATCCAAAGCAAAATCCATTCTTTCTAAGAAAGTCTAATTTGTCTTTATATGGCTTAGCACCAAACTGATAACATTGCTCCAAGGTATGGTTTTTCTCACAGAATGCACAAGGTTTAGTAAAAGCACTGATAACTGGTGCACTGTTGTTTTTGATCGTCAAGTCTTTTTGAGTTTCACCAACCTGTTTGAAGTCAGTTGCAAAACTGCTACTTCCTTTTCCTTCTCTTTTCAGCTTGGTTCCTTGAAGAGACTTGTTGGTGTGTTTTTTATCACCTGCCAAAGCATCCAGATCTCCAAAAAGTGGGTTTGATATTACTTTTGCTTGGCGATCAACAAACTCCACCAACTGAATGAACTTGGCTCTTCTTCTGCTGCGCTCCTCATACTCGTAAGCATGAGCTCTCCATCTTTCACGTAACTTGTAGGGCAGCTTTGAGATAATAATCCTCATGTTGGTAGGATTATCCAACTCATCCATATATTCAATGTCCTCCATTACGTTGCGGCAAGTGACCAGGAACAATGAAAATGCACTTAAAGATTTTCCATCCTCTGACTTTATTTCAGGCCATTTGAATGCCTTTTGCATTATGGCTGTTGCGATTTTCAGCTCATTTCCAAACTTTTCATGCAAGAGTCTCATTGCTTCTGCATAACCACGATCATTTGGCATGTGCTGGCAGCTTTTTACAAGATCTCTGGGTTCACCTCTAGTATACTGCTCCAGAAAGTACAACTTGTCAGCACTACTATCAGCTCTGGAATCAACAGCATGTTCAAACGCCTTCATAAAAGATCTGAACTCAAGTGGATCTCCGTGAAACAAAGGAACATCACGTTGAGGTAAACAAGACATCTGTTGGTTCTTCACAAGCATTGCTGTGATATCTGTCTGACGTTGCATCACTCTTTGAAGTTCTGATGTATCATTATTACGGCATGATGTTTCATTGACTGGTGTTGGCCATTCTTTTGCAGTGTTTGTCTTCTTAGGTCTGACACTTGCAGGTACACTTGAGTAAACTGCTTCATGAAGTGATGACATTTGTCCTTGCTTTGACCTTAAATTGTACTCATCATATTCATAATGCTCCGGTTTTGGCATGTGTACATCAACTGCTTGGATCGCCACATTTTGACCTGTGTACTGTTGTTCTTCACAATCTTGATACACTTTAATTTTAGCGTTAGACATTGCAAGAGCTGTTTCTATCTCCAACTTTTCCATTTCAGCCTTTAACTTAGCTTCTTTCATCTCTAAGTTCTGCCTTTCTTTCAAAGTGGCTGCTTTAGCCAACAAAGCTGCTCTGTTAGCTTCTTCCTTAAGACGAGCTGAGGATGCAGAGGATATTGAGGATTTTTTGGAAACAGATGTTGCTCGACTTCCTGACTTATTAGAAGTGATTATCTTGGATGACACCATTGACACACTATCCATTGGTGAGACTTCATTGTCACAAATTTGAGACATTTGAATGCACTGTTTAGTTTCCTCAATCCATGACTGCACTTTTTCCATGAATTTTTTGCAGCCTAATAATTTAGGCTGAAACCAGAAATCCTGATCTGCATCATGCTCTTCATCTTTTAAATACAGCAACACTGATGCATTACACTCAACAAATTCTTCAAACAGCAGCTTGTAGAATTTAAACTCTTTGTTTTCAACATCATTCAAGTTGGAAATATTTTCCATAAGCACCTCAATCTCGTTTGATTTTGCGGTTAATTGTCTCAACTTGCCTCTTCTGGCGTTTATCTTGTTGTGAAGCTTCTCTTCCAAACCCTTGTCAGTGGGCGCCCTCCGGCGTTCAGACCGCGTAATAGCATCGTCGTCATCCTCCTTACTGTCCGCCATTTGTTAAACTTCAAAGCGTGCAAATTCACTTACGATCAAAGTTGCTCAATTAACACTTCTTGCAAGCAGTAGGATGATCGATCTTCTGTCTTTCTTAACTCCATTGACACAATCCTGCATGACACTGTCACGTTAATCCACAACAATCGAGCCCTTCTGACGTCGCAAGCACGGTCTTCCACTAACGTGCAGTAAGTGCGCACTTGTAATAACTCCTCTTAATTTAACAACGGAGAAAGCTTTTGACTTACATGTAAGGCACATGTGAATGTCTTTTAGTTATTCCACAAGTTTTGACGCGTATTTTCTTGTCTTGTATTCACAACTCGAAGTCCATAGTTCCTTTAACACTGTTTATTCCTCCAAGTAGATAAAGAGTCACATTTCTTACATACAGCATATAATCCTTGTGCAACGCTGTCTTCTCAACAACTTATTTGCAGAGATACTTTACGTGTGAGCCAATTTATGCTGTATTATAATAAACGGTCAAAAGCTTTGTGTTCTCCCACTATGCGTCTGCACTTATTGCATGTGCGTCCAACTCTTTACATGTGCTACCAAAAGACGTCGCTGAGCATGCGTGGAAAGAACAAATACAAACCAAAGAACTATATTCAACAGTAAATGACTAATTAACACAAATAATTATTATATCAAATTTGCATAGTAAAAATATGAAAATATAAATTATGAAATATGAAATATGGCTCTTACACACAGAGTGTAGGAACTATAATGCTAGTTACATATATGTGGAAACCTAATAGCAATATGGGCTGGGCTTTGCTGGCATGGTCACTGTCACACACACTGTCCTCTGGGATATTCTCTGTTATTCTGAACTGAGTGCTTGACCTGTGCTGTCCCTGTTTGGTAGGCAAAAGGCAAATTTGTCTCGGTATGTATGTGTAAAGTTGCCATTTAATGCCATAATATGTCACTTTTAATGGTTATTTATGTTGATATATTTGTTAAATGTCTGTTTTGTTACAATATAAGACAATTCAAAACATATTTGCAAAAACAGAACACATATACTAGCAGGGTACAGAAATCAGACTTTATGCAATCTGACTCCACTGTTGCATGACGTCCACATACGTGGACAGTTAGTTTTTGGTGTATAAAAACGACATTTTACTCTAAAATTTAGTTTTTAAAATACTAACATATTCATCATACTTTACTGTACATACTAATATTTTTTTTTAGCTCAATTGACCTCCTTATGTAAAAGTTTTTCACAGATATGCCTGGGGCATTTGGCACATGGCTATCGCTGTCAGCCATCTTGGATTAATGATGTAATCAAGCAATGAATATTTGGGTTACAAGAAAGTAGCCATTGTTAAAATATTGCTGTCAATCTACTGACACTGCCCTCAAGTGGTTTGGAGAGAATTATCAAGATTAACGAACCCTAAATGGAGTTAAATTAACTGTCCCCAAATGTGGACACCATGCATGAAAGGGCTAAACAGCATTAATATCTCTGAGAAAACGCTCTTCAGAGGATTTTAAGCTTAAGCTTTAGCGCAGAAACAATAGAACGGATGTGAGGTGGCAACTGAACATATTCTGATGTGTTATGGAAATATGATCCAGAACACACACCATCAGAATCTGCTGTAATTCACGAGTTCCTCAGAGAACGAGTGTGTCTTGTATATTCTGTTTCTTCACGAGTATTTGCTGTCAACTGCGTCTGATGGCCGCTTGCAAATCAGAGGCAGTTGACAGCGAGCAGCTCATCAGAAAATTGAATATAATGTGTAATTTATATTTGTAATATATATATATATATATATATATATATATATTGTGACAAGTCTCCTGAGCTCTCGTCAGCGTCGACCCTGGAAACAAACACGGATCACCTGCAGCCACTCAGCACAGCCCGGATCCGCACAGCTGCAGGCGATCACCACAGCCTTTAAACCACAGCACCATGGGACTCCAGTTTGAGCACCAACTCCACTCCAAAGACGCGCTAACACTTCTCTCTCTCTCTCTCTCTCTCTCTCTCAGACAGCAGCCTGTGACACTCCGGCCACACCGTCTCACTGACGTCGCTGCGAGCCACCCTGCACCAGAGGAGACAAGAAGCACCGCGCACCAGCACTTCACTATCACCACGTTTGTTCAGATTTGTGCAAATAAACCCACCCTCCGGGGGCTTCTCACTAGTTCTGTGTTGCGTGATTCTTCACCCTGCCACAGTGGTGGAGAATGCGGGCAAGAGCGGGAAGAATCACCAACCATCCCCGAACTTTTACTTAGTTTTTTTTTCCTTTCCCCCACAGTTAACTCACGAGAACCCGGAAAAGGGCGGCGTTCCTCCCCGTCATGGAAGACCTGCTCAAATGCCTGACGGAAGTGAGTGCAAGACAACAACAAATCGCCGAACACCTAGCGACTCGTCAGGCAAAGGTGGAAGAAGAATTCGCCGCCCTCCGCCTCTCCGCCGCTCAGCGCGTTCCGCTTCCTGACCCCCGCGTCCGAGTAACCCAGCTACTGCCGAAACTAACCTCCCAAGATGACGTTGAACTCTTCCTGCGGATGTTCAAGAATACAGCGGTACGGGAGAACTGGGACCGCGACGAGTGGGCGCGGCTGCTGGGTCCCTTGCTGACCGGTGAGGCGCAACGAGCATATTTTTCCCTTCCCGCTGAAAGCGCTGGTAATTATGATGAGTTAAAGAATGAGATCCTCGGACGCCTCGGGCTATCCGCCATCTCGGCCGCCCAGTTATTCCACGAGTGGGAGTTCAAGCCACGACGCCCAGCCCGCGCCCAAGCCGCCGAGCTCTCGCGGCTTGTTCGTCACTGGTTGCTCGAGGGAACCCCCACCGCGGGTCAGGTGGCGGAACGGGTGACGATCGACCGGATGCTCCGAGCTCTCACACCGCAGGTGCGACGCGCGGTGGGAATGACGAACCCAACCTCCATCGCCGAGCTCGTCGAGGCCATCGAGCTGGCGGAGGCGGCGATCCACCGCGAGCCCGGGGAGCGAGCGCCGTCCTTCCCTCGGAGGGTGGTCCAGGAGCGACGCACGCCGGAAGGTACCCCGCGACCAGTACACAGGCCAGCGGCTCCCGGCCCCGTCGACGAGCCGATGCCCACAGAAGAACCTGCCCCGCCAGCACGCACGTGGTTGGCTGGCTGCAGCCTACATCAAGACCCGCCCCACGGAGCTCCGCGGGCGGAGGTGAAAGTCAATGGACGATCAGTACTGGCCCTCCTGGATTCCGGAAGCTCGGTCAGTCTCGTCCAAGCCACCGTCCTACCGCCACAGAAGACTTCCAAAGCCCAGCTGCCTATCAAGATTCAAGATTCAAGATTCAAGATTCAAGATTCAAGAGTTTTATTTGTCACATACACAGTTATATACACAATATACAACTGGCAGTGAAATGTAAACAGGTCCGCTCCATGGACAGTGCAAATAACAATTACAAGAAATTAAAATAGAAATAGAATAAAATTTGAATAAAAAGTATTAACATAAGTAGAATTATAAATAAATCAAGTAAAAGATAAAAAATAGGAAATAAGATAAAAAATAAAAATATAAAAAATATGTGGATATAATAAGTGAGATAAACTGTAGACTTAAAAATAAGTGGTTAACATAAAATATATATATATGTATATATATAAGAAGTATAATGTGCAAGGTTTATTACAGGTTGTTACGCAGTAACAATAGGAACGTAAAGTGCAGTGCAATTGCAGTATGTGGATGTTAATGTTAAAAAACTGTATGTTTATGCGTGTGCGGGGTGAAGTGAAGTCACGTGACTGAGTTCAGGAGTCTGATGGCCTGGGGGAAAAAACTCCTCCTGAGTCTTTCAGTCTTTGCCATCAGGCTACGGAAGCGCTTACCAGATGGCAGCAGGGTGAAGTGAGAGTTTGCAGGGTGATTAATGTCTCTGATGATTTTAGTAGCTCTACCTCTGCAGCGTTTGGTGTAGATGTCCTGCAGAGACGGGAGAGCTGAGCCTGAGATGCGCTCGGATAAGCGCACCACTCTTTGCAGGGCTTTGCAGTCGTGACTGGTGCTGTTCCCGTACCACGCTGTGATGCACTGAGTCAGGACACTTTCTATCGCCCCTCGATAGAAAGTTTTCAGGATGGCTGGTGAAACCCTGAATTTCCTCAGCTGGCGCAGGTGGTACAGTCTTTGCCTGGCTTTTTTCACCTGTGTCTGGATGTGTGTAGTCCAGGTCAGATCCTCGGAGATGTTCACACCCAGGTATTTGAAGCTGCTCACTCTCTCTACCGGTGTCCCGCTGATCATGAGAGGGGAGTATGACCGATGCTGTCTCTTCCTGAAGTCCACAATCAGTTCTTTGGTCTTGTTAACATTCAGAGAGAGAC
This sequence comes from Gobio gobio, assembly GCF_949357685.1. Taxonomy (NCBI): domain Eukaryota; kingdom Metazoa; phylum Chordata; class Actinopteri; order Cypriniformes; family Gobionidae; genus Gobio; species Gobio gobio. The sequence continues at coordinate 12,967,431 of NC_137101.1, forward strand.
AGTTGTCCTGGCACCATGATGTCAGTTGCTCCACTTCGTCCAAGTATGCCGTCTCATTGTTGTTGGAGATGAGACCCAGGACAACAGTATCATCAGCAAACTTGATGATAGAGGTGGAGCTGTGTGTGGACAAACAGTCATGGGTGTAGAGAGAGTAGAGCAGGGGACTCAGCACACAGCCCTGTGGAGCTCCAACACTCAGGGCCCTATTTTAACGATCTGAAACGCAAGTGTCAAAGCGCGAAGCGCAAGTAACTTTGTGGGCGGGTCTCGGCGCTGTTGCTATTTTCCCGGCGGGATAAATGGCTCTTGCGCCCGGCGCAAATCTAAAATGGGTTGGTCTGAAGTAGCTTCATTATTCATAGGTGTGGTTTGGGCGTAACGTGAATAAACCAATCCGAGCGTCATCCAACATTCCCTTTAAAAGCAGGTGCGCAAGTTCCATTATGGATTGCTATTATTATGGCGTATTTACCAGGCGCACGCCAGGAGCGGTTCACAGCCGAGGAGACTGATGTGCTTGTAAGAGCAGTGAAAGACAGGTGAAAGGTGATTTCACAGTCTTTTTTTTTTCTTTCAGTCTTTCAGTTTTTTCAGTTTTTCAGTCGATTTTTTTTCCTGGTTCTTGACGGACAAACCAATTTGTCAGATGTCCTTTTATACATATATGTCTTGCCACTATTGGGCAAACAGGTCTTATCCTTAATTATTACAATTAGCCTGAATCATTTGTAAGCTAGATTTATGCCTATTTTTTCACATCGTGGCACACCACAATGATTTCCGTCATCTCATGTGTTAATATTTTTTTAGTGTAACAATTTATGATTTGCAAAAATAACTGTTGCATCTGTGTAGATTACATGAGCAAAGTGTATGCGCGTTGTGCACGCTATACATTATGGTCAAGCATGCGCCCTTAAAATAGCATAATGAACAACGCGCAACGCGCCACTGACTTTAGACTAGGTTTTTTCTGGTCAGTGGCGCAATTGTTTAATGGAACAGCAAAATAGCACCAGGGATTGTTTGCGCCGGAACACGCCTCCTTTTTTGCGCTGAACCGCCCAGGGAGCGCAAGTTCATTCACTAGTTTAGCGACGTGCTTCTGTGGAGGGAAAAGCGCGCTTTGCGCGGGTGGAAAATAGGAATGACACATGCGTCGGTGTACAAAGTCAATTGCGCTGGGTGCAAGATAGGGCCCTCAGGGTGATGGAGGTGGAGGTGAACTGGCCTACTCTCACCGCCTGGGGTCTGCCAGTGAGGAAATCTTCAATCCAGAGGCAGAGAGAAGAATTCAGGCCTAGATCCAGGAGTTTGCGTGTCAGCTTAATGGGAACTATGGTGTTAAAGGCTGAGCTATAGTCAATAAATAGCAGCCTGACATAGTTCCCACTTTTGCTGTCGATGTGAGTGAGGCAGGAGTGAAGGACGTGAGAGATGGCATCTTCAGTCGATCTATTGGGACGATAAGCAAACTGAAGAGGGTCCAAAGTGTCAGGAATGGAGGAGCAAATGTTGTTTTTAATGAGTCTCTCAAAGACCTTCATGACTAAAGATGTGAGAGCCACTGGACGATAGTCATTTAGGCAAGAGGGTTTACTGATCTTAGGTACAGGGATGATGGAGGATCGTTTGAAGGAGGTGGGGACAACAGATGTAGCAAGGGACTCGTTAAATATAGATGTAAAGAGCCCTGCGAGCTGATCAGCACAGGACCGCAGAACACGACCTGAAATACCATCCGGCCCAGCAGCTTTCCTGACATCCACACGTTTGAGTGCCCTCCGAACCTCGTCCTCCGAGACAGAGATCACGTGACTGTTGCTGCTCTGAGGGACTCTCTCTGACGCGTCACTCGCCGGAGTCGCGCTGCCGCGATTACCATCAAAGCGAGCGTAGAAAGAGTTTAACTCGTTCACCAGCAACGGATCAGCTCTCACCTCTGCAGAGGATTTAGTTCCAAAAGCACAGATGGTCCTCAGTCCCTGCCACATCCGCCGGGAGTCGTTGAGTTGGAAATGAGATTCCACTCGGTCTTTATATCACCTGCGTTCACGGCGACACTCGTCACGTCCCGGCACGGCGAGTGACGATTTCTGCTGGCCCCGGCGCCTGGCCGGTCGAAGTGGGCGTTGTGAAGGATCTGCCTCTTCCCGTGCTTCTTGGACGGGACTGGCCAGGGTTTGAAGAGCTTCTTCGAGCCACCACGCAGCCAGCCAGCCAGGCCGGGAGCCGCAACCGAAGTCGCCGCAGCCGCCGGAGAACCGCCCTGCTGGTGTCAGACAGCGGGAGAGATGGTGAGTCCCCCTCCCAGGCTTCTAACGTGTTCCTTGATGTCTTTCAACAGGTCCAGGGAGGGGGCTCCTTTGCGAAGGCCCAGTTGGAGGACGACCGACTGAAGAATTGTTGGTCACAAGTCCGAACGGTAGATGGCCAAGACCACCAGCCAGCGCCCCATCCTCTCCCGCACTTCGTCGTGAAGAGTGGCCTGTTGTACTGTGTCGCCCAGCGGAGGGGGGAGGTAAAAGAGCTGCTCGTGGTTCCCAAGCCAAAAGTGGAAATGGTCATGGAGCTGGCCCATAGCCATCCAATGACCGGCCACCTGGGGGCCGCCAACACCATCCAACGCATCCGGGACCGTTTCCACTGGCCGGGCTTGGATGGAGACGCGAAGCGGTTCTGCCAAGCCTGTCCCACCTGCCAACGAACCGCGCCACGAGCTCCTCCCCCCAGTCCACTCATTCCGCTTCCCATCATCGGGGTACCTTTCGAGCGGATTGGAATGGACCTGTTGGGGCCATTGCCCAAGTCTGCCCGAGGACATGAACACATCCTGGTGATCGTCGACTACGCCACCCGGTATCCAGAGGCCATTCCCCTAAAAAAGGCAACGGCAAAGAACATCGCCAAGGAACTTTTCCTCCTCTGCACCCGAGTCGGCATCCCAGCGGAGATACTGACGGACCAAGGGACCCCCTTCATGTCCCGGCTAATGGCTGACCTCTGTCGGCTGCTGCAGGTAAAACAGCTCCGGACCACCGTGTACCATCCCCAGATGGACGGCCTTGTGGAGCGGTTTAACCAAACCCTGAAGCAGATGCTCCGGCGGGTGGCAGCCGAAGACCAGAAAGACTGGGACCTGATGCTGCCCTACGTCCTGTTCGGAGTCCGAGAGGTGCCCCAAGCCTCTACCGGGTTCACCCCGTTCGAGCTGCTCTTCGGTCGTCTGCCAAGAGGCCTCCTGGACGTGGCCCGAGAAGCCTGGGAGCAGCAGCAGCCGACCCCTCTCCGCTCCGCCATCGAGCATGTGAGGGAAATGCGTGAGCGGATTGAGAGGGTCATGCCATTAGTCCGGGAACACCTCACGAAGACCCTCCCCTTCGGCCTGCACGGGGCTCCCGCCACCTTCCAACGGATGATGGACGTCTTACTCCGGCCCCACCAAGCATATGCGGCGGCCTATCTCAACGATGTAGTCATCCACTCCGAGACCTGACAGGACCACCTGGAGCGGCTGCCGAGGGTGCTCCTGGAACTCCGACGGGCTGGACTGACCGCCAACCCCCGGAAATGCCATCTTGCCCTCGCCGAGGCTCGATACCTGGGTTTCCGGGTGGGTCGAGGGCTGATCCAGCCCCAGAAGAAAAAAGTCGACGCCATCCTATCAGCACCTCGCCCGGAGACCAAGACCCAGGTACGAGCCTTTTTGGGGTTGGCGGGTTATTATCGCTGCTTTATCCCTAACTTCTCCACCCTAGCATCTCCCCTGACAGACCTGACCAGGAAGGGGCAGCCGGAGAAGGTGAATTGGGACAGCACTCTGGACAGGACCTTCCGGGATATCAAGACCGCCCTGATCATGGAGCCGGTCTTGAGGGCGCCCGACTTCAACTGCCCCTTCCTGCTGCAGACAGACGCCTCCGATACGGGCCTGGGGGCGGTCCTTTTCCAGGTCCAGGAGGGAGAGGAGCAACCTGTCATATACATCAGCCGTAAGTTGACCCCAGCCGAAACCAGGTATGCGGCGGTGGAGAAGGAAGCCCTGGCCATCAAGTGGGCAGTCCTGGAGCTCCGCTACTACCTGCTGGGACGCCGCTTCACTCTGATGACGGATCACGCCCCGCTACAGTGGATGGCCCGAGCTAAGGACACCAACGCCAGAGTGACGCGGTGGTTCCTAGCGCTCCAGGAATTCCATTTCACGGTGGAACATCGGGCCGGGACGGCCAACTCCAACGGACTCTCCAGGCTGTGGTCAGCTTACGCAGGTCTGTCAGGGAGCACTCCCCGCCCACCCCTATGTTCCCCAGTATATGTGTGTAACTCTCGTTACAGGACCAGCGCGACGCTTAGGGGGGGGGGGGGGGGGGGGAGTGTGACAAGTCTCCCGAGCTCTCGTCAGCGTTGCCCTGGAAACAAACACGGATCACCTGCAGCCACTCAGCACAGCCCAGATCCGCACAGCTGCAGGCGATCACCACAGCCTTTAAACCACAGCACCATGGGACACCAGTTTGAGCACCAACTCCACTCCAAAGACGCGCTAACACTTCTCTCTCTCTCTCTCAGACAGCAGCCTCAAAGTATATTGTACAATGTATTGTCATGATCCTCTCCCTCTCTTTCCTTCCCTCAGCTGGTCATTCTTACACTCGAGGGTGCATTCCATTCGACAGGGTCCCTACGCACTGTTCACTGCTCCCTACTCCCTGAGCACGGTATATCAGTTGAAGTGGACTTCGCTGACAATAATCACTCATTTGGAACGCCCTGCAACGTAATCAAAGAAAGGCAACGACGGGTGCAGATTATGACATAAATTAATATTGTAATTTACTTTACTTTCAAATTGAAAACCATATAATAAGCATACATTTACAAAACACACAGTAGGCTAAAACATATAATCAAAACATTGTCCATTAGTTTACTTATAACCTGTATTGACTATGAACAGATTTGAAGCTGCACCTGTCATTCAATATGAAAATACTTTGATTTGGTTAACTATGTTTGTAGGCTATTCTTAATGGGCTTTGTAGCGGTCTCATCTCGTGCGCTTTCTTTCCCAAGTGCAGCTGCACAGTAAACATTCCTGAGGTAAATAAAGTAAAATATAAAACATGACAGCCCTCAGGTGCTTCTCAACACTTTTAATTTGTTTACATATTCATAAAATATAATAGACAAATGTAACAGTTATTGCCATAACAATTCATAAATACTCTAGTTTGTATAATAACTATGAATATTCAAATGCATATGTAAACTCCTTAATCGCAGAGCTGTTTAAAAACTATTCCAACCAACGGCTCTGCTCCATCATTATAGTTCAGACAGGTGATGCATGCGACGCGCAAAGACATTTGGGTGATTTTCACTCTCTACTTCCTGTGAAGTGATGTATCGATGTTCCCTTCTTCCCTGCGCCGTTCGCAGTACCCTTCGGACTGAACATGTTCGCTCCCTTTGGATTGGAATCTCACTTAAGATGGCGGAATACCCTCTGAAGTCCACTTCGCAGTCCACTTACGGTCGAACGGACCGCACCCTTAGACTCAGCTGTTCCTCGTTACTACTGCTAGGCTCATTCATTACACACCTGTCCCTCCTTTCCCCTCTGATTGGCGTCTCTATTTCTAGTTCTTGTGTTTCTTTTGTTCTCTGCCAGATTATTAATTATGTTTGCAGATGTGTCGTCCTGCTTTCACCTCTCATATCCTGTCTTGTCCCGCTGTCTACGGCCGGCCAGTCTACTTTGTTCTATTCTACAGACCTGTCATCTACATGGGTCTACAGCCTCTTTTGCATAGTTTGAGAAAGACTTTATGTTTGACGGCTCAGCGGCCATATTGCTTGTTCTCAATTAAAGACTGTTTAACTTGCCTTCGCCTTTTGGGTCCTCTCTCTCACATCCTGACATGTATAGCTAAGTAATAATACATTATATTGTTATTGACTACAAAGTATATTTTTTAGTATTTAGGGAAGTTAAATAAAGTAAATAAATAAACCTGAAAAAAAATTATAGGCTATATTCATTGTATATTGCTAGTGTGTTCTGAAGACACTGATTATTAATTTGTAATGCACTTAAAACACAAATAAAGTATAGCTACTTATAACACAAAGTATACTTATAACAAAAATACAATATACTTATAATAAAAAATAAAGTATACTTATAACACAAAGTATATTTATAACAAAAAGTATACTTATAATACAAATAAAGCATGTAATTAGTCCCTATACTTAAAGCGTACTAAGTATACTTAAAGTTGTTCCAATTTAGCACATAAAAGTACACTAAATAGCTACACTTAAAGCTATGCTTTTGCACAACTTATTGACAACTGAAATATACTTAGTACAAAATTAGTTGTTTCAAAATAGCACACTTCAACTAATCATCATTAATACACTTCAAGTATACTGATAATTAGTCTTAGTCTGCAAGTTTACTTAGCATACTTTTTTTTCACTAGGGGAGGAAAAATAGCCGAAAAGTCGGAAGTTGGACAGAATTAAAGTCGTTGTGCTATCAAGATGATGCACCTAATTGCATTGGTGTGAATTGTGGCAGCTTTCAGAGCGTTACTGTAACTGCCTGGAGGATTCATCTCGTCTCATCGTTACCAAGGTTATAGGCCTAATCGTTAACGAAAACTAACGAAAAAACGAAAACTAGGTGGGTTGTCGTTAACTGAAATAAAAATAAAAACGAGGCATTACAAAAAAACGATAACTAACCAAAACTGTAATGTGTGTTTGGCAAAACTAACTAAAATAAAATTATAGATTAAATGTCCTTAGTTTTCGTCTTTATCAATGTCTTTCATAGAGCAAAATAATGTTCAGCTGCATTTCCTTTCCCTGCGTCTCTCACTCACGCTCTCTCACACATACAAGCGTGTACCTTTGTACCTTTACACAATCACACATTAAAAAGTGGTAGGCTATACAAACAGTGGCGGACTGGCCATCGCGAGCACCGGGAGTTTCCCCGGTGGGCCGCTGGCCAACGTGGGCCGGCCCGTTGCTACGTAAAATATGAAGAATGAATAATAGTAAATAAACTCTAATCTATTTAGCCTGATCAGTCTCATTGGTGTAAAAGCGCTCGTCAATGTCAAAATGTTTGAGATATCCAATCAAATCGAAGAAGGCATGATTTAGAAACCGAGCAGCGCTTGAATGCGAGCCGAGGTAAGATAAACAGTGACGAGTCAATACCAGTGGCGCAAAAAGTGGGTATGCGCTATATGCGGCGCATAGGGGTGCAGCACCTTGGGGGCGCCAAAGCGATGGTATGATTTTTTGTTTGTTTGTTTGTATTTTCTATATGTAGCTGCTGTTGTGCGTTTCTAAATAGTTTCTGTATTTCCTCAATATTGTATAACATTTTAGAGGACTAACAGGCTAGAGTAGGCGCCCTCATAAGATTCCATAATAGAATTTTGGATAATAATGGAATATCGCGAGTGGGCGCGCCTGGCGCCGGTGGCAAGCCAAAGCGTTCATATACGCTTGGGCGGGCGTCTGATTGCTCATTGACACGTCAAAAGCGTGCAATTTGACAGCAAAACGCGCGTCCTTGATGCGTGATTTACCACAAAAATGTGCGTTCTTAACGTGCGCTTTGGGGTCAAGGAAAACGCTGATGGGTTTTTATATTAAAAAGCATGACGCGTGATTTGCTATTTTTGCGTGACCCCAGAGCGCACGCTAAGAACGCGTGCTTATATGGTGACTCACGCGTCGAGGACTCACGCACTCACGTGAGTCGGACAAAACGCACGTTATTAACCTGTGCCTAGGCTAAACAGGTAAACCAAACAGACTGAACTTGTGTTTGAAGTATCCAAACAGACTAAAGAACAGGCTCTTTCTTTGGTGTTCTCAAAATTGCATGCTTAGGCTACTTTTTAGGGCACACCTCTTATAAAGTAAAGTTACATATTGTTGACCATCTTTTTAAGTCATTACACTAAGAATTAAATGAAATCAGTATCAACAAAATACATCTTACCATTTATCAAAATCCACTTACACAGTAATTACAATTGCCTAAATAATGTAATGAGACTTTTAGATTTATGTTCTAAATATAATATTTAAATTATAGAAATATGAAATAATTCAAGGCCTATGAAACCATAAACTGCCAGTATAGTTGGCGGCGTGAGTGGATTCTAAAATCATTCAACTAATTCGTTCTAACCTGTTCAAAAACGGTGAATTATTCGAGAACGAAACCTATACTTTGTTTGAATCTATTTTTGTTGGAAAAATAGAGCAAAACTGTAAAAAATTACAACTTGTTGTTTATTGAACTGTTGTATAAAATTAATATCGCATTTTGCAATTGTGCTGATATAGGCTACTCTGGAAAATAGCACTCTTGCTCAACTCATAATTTCCTCTTTAATTACTTTCAAACTAATTTTTATGTTTGTTATTAGCCTATTTTTAATGAAAATACAACAACAATAAAATAGTAGATTAAAAAAACTTGCGTATATTAAACGTTTGTTAAAAAATTAATAAGACGGATGACATAAAATAGCTATACCCGAATTATAACAAATAAATAAAATATATTTGGAAATTCCCCTTTAAAACGGGGAACCCTCAGTTTGTGGTTTGTGTTTTTTGTTATTAACAAAAGTGATCTTGCGCTTGTGCCTCCGCTATCGTCCTGTCAATCATCTCACTCCCGGCTATGATTACAGTTACAGTAAAATTTAAATTCACCATCATCGGTTCCCATCCTCAGCCGATCTGCATGACAGTTTTTGCAATGAACATCAATACTATAAATGGGCAAGTGAAAGGCACGCCATGTTACAATTCAGCAGGAACTAAAGAGCGCTCTAGAATGTTTGGTTGCAACATTGTTAGTATTGGGCATCGAGAATCGGTCCCTATAGGCTACTTGGAATCGTTATAAAAATCAGATTCCTTTCTTTCTTTTCGTTTCTTTATAAATGGGGGGCGCCAAAATTGTTGCTGCATACCCCTCTGGCACTGGGTAGTTGCGCCCCTGGTCAATACAGCAATATTTCCCGACTGTTTACGATTTAAAAAAAAAGTTAAACAATACACATTTATTTCCAGGCAGGGACATTGTTAAGCCTATTTTAGGGGGACTGAAGCCACCCCAAAATGTTCCTAAGCCCCCCTATATGATAATAAGAACAACAATAACAATTTGATTTATGAATAAACGTATCATTCATATTTAGATGCAAACAATTTATATATATCCAGCTACAAAAAAAAATAGCCGAAAAGTCGGAAGTTGGACAGAAGTAGCCTACAAAGAGTCGTTGTGCTATCAAGATGATGCACCATGTGACGTCTTGTTGCATTGGTGTGAACTGTGGCAGCTTTCAGAGCGTTGCAGACCGGAGCGCTACTGCAACTGTCGGGAGGATTCATCCCATCTCGTCGAAATGAACGAAAAAACGAGGTGGGTTGTCTTTAACTGAAATAAAAATAAAAACGAGGCATTACAAAAAAAAGATAACTAACCAAATCTGTAATGTGTGTTTGGCAAAACTAACTAAAATAAAATTATAGATTAAATGTCCTTAGTTTTCGTCTTTATCAATGTCTTTCATAGAGCAAAAAATGTTCAGCGACTCCTTTCCCTGCTTCTCTCACTCACGCTCTCTCTCACACGCGCGCCACACACACACACACACACACACACACACACACACACACACACACACACACACAGCCCCTCCCCTCCGTGCACACCTCAGTCTTCTTGAGAAGTTCGCGAAAGGTTGGTATCTCGTGAACACCTTTACACAATCACACATTAAAAAGTGGTATACAAATATTTTTAATTCAGAATATAATTTTGTCAGTGTGTTAATGTCGACCCGAGAAGCGATTGCTACTTTAGAAAGTTAACTAGTGCAAGTTTGAGGTAAAATGCACTTGGGTTGTCGTCGTCAAAACACTATATAAGCTGTGATTCAAATATTAAATAATGTTATGTCATTAGGCTATTGTATAGGGTAAATTTAGTAGGCCTATAAGGTATGAAAATTGTACAGCTGTGGTATTTGTATAGGTTTAGCTCAATTTAGGTTTAGCTGTAATTTTTATTTTAGCTCAAAAATGGGTTGAATAGCTACATGCGGTTGTGTAATTAAATGTGTAATTAAATAGCATTCTGTGGACAACTTATCTTATATAGAGAGGAATTAGATATAGTATGCTATTACTTTATCATACATTTACATGAGCAAACAGATAGCATTTAAGTCATCGCTTATAGTAACTCTGGAGCAAAGTCTGGCCTAAGTAAATTCCCCATGCAGCTTATGTGTCTAAAAGCTAACATTACAGTAACTTTTCTTTAACAGAGTAGAAATGGAAGAAGAGGATATGTCTGTCACATTTTACTTGTTAACATTTAACAAGGTTTCTTGACTGGTTGTTGACATAAGTGTAGCTCTAGATGTGAGTGCAAAGATTTTGCAAACGCAAGTTACAAATACCATGGGGGCTAAGTGACGTTCCTGTTGTAGTGTCAATAAAGAGGCCATTTTTTCATACAGAAATAGGTAGATTTGCTTTTTATAATTATGCTCCGTACATGGAATGAGCTTCAAGCACGGGGTTAGCTGTAAAACAAACGGCTTAAAACTTTCCATACATGCCAGGATGACGAAATTTGTGTATTTACTAGTTGCTATATCTGAGCAAAGACAAAAAAAAAAAAACGTATTTTTCACTTTCTTATAAAGAATCTCTTCATCTTTACTTAACAATAGCAAAAGTACATTTCTTACTCAAGTTAATTTTTTGTTTATTTAAAATTAGACAAATCTGATATTTTAATCTTATATCTGTTATTTAACAGCTGAGATTAGTTCTTTAATGCTGATCTAACCAGCAGAAGACACGAGCTGGGTTTAAAGTTGCACAGGTGGGGCATGTTCTAACACTGCGATACAATGAGCCCCTGTTAGAAATAAGCTATTCTATTCGGACCCACTTTATATTAGGTGGCCTTAACTACTATGTACTAACATTTTAATTAATCATTTGATACAATGCACTTGTTGTGTACATACATGTTTTTACATTGTACTTATCTTTTTTAAAATACCTGCATGTAATTACGTCTGTAATTAGTTTCTGTAGTTACATTTGTAATTACACAGTTGACACTTCCCTTACACCTAACCCTACTCTTAAACTTACCCATACCACCACACCTGTCCCTAACCCCCATACCCCACCTCAATATCAGCAAAGGTGTTTTGCAACACAATATGAACAAAGTAAGTACATTGTACTTATTTTTTTTATGTAAGTACATAGTAGTTAAGGCCACCTAATATAAAGTGGGGCCCTCTATTCTATACTTTTATGAATTTTATTGAGAAACCATGATAAAAATGTGAATAAAGACTATTTTATTATTATGTTTTGAACTATGCTGTATAGCTGTGTTTTGCTGTTTTTTGTCAAATTAAAAAAATATATATTTTTAATTATTAAAAAATGACATTATTTTATTTGAAAGTTAAAAATGGTATGTTAATGACATAAATATTTTAGTTTGTCTTGTATATTTTTTGATAAGAACAGATAACATTTTTAGCTGTCATATGGTTATGTTTCAATGTACCCCACCTATGGGGCATGTTGTCACATTTCACTTCCATTTTTTAAGAAATTAAGAAAAAAGTATATGAAAAAATTGTGAAAGATTTTAAACCTTAGAGTCAGTGTTAGTGAGTTGTGGGTAGTGAAGAGTTCATTAACAGAGCGAGTACTGATGTAAGAGATGTGCTTTTAGATGTTTCTTTGAATGTATACAGTAAATGGACTCAGCAGGAAGAGTTGAGAGAAATATTCCTCATTAAGAAACAGCATAAGTTCAAAGAGTGGTTTTGTTTCTTAGTGTACAGGCATGAATTAAAATTTAGTTAAAGTCGAACAATGTTCATTGATGTAATAATGAAGTCAGATTTGGAGCAACTTACCTGAGCAGATGACTCCAGCATCTTTTTTCCTACCAGGGTCATGTGGACCCCATCCTGATGCCCCACAGTTCTTCAGTGTTGACTCTGATCCAGAACACATAACAAAACTCATCCAGATTGGTCCTGATCCTTGTCCAAAATGATCATCACCCAGAGCATCTACAGGTTCTCCACAGTCCAGCTCTCTACACACCACTGCAGCATCAGCCATATCCCAGAAATCCTCACACACTCTTCCCCACTGACCTCTATGATGAACCTCCACTCTACCAGCACAGCGACTGCTACCATTTACCAGCCTCACATTTACATGGTCTGCATATTAAACAGAGAGAACAAGAAGAAACATAAAGAAAAAGAGAGAAAGAAAGAAAGAGAGAGAGATAAAATAATTCACTTTTTGCAACAGGTGAATGACAAACAACAGAAAGAGAAACGGGGACAGATTCAGTTTTAACTCAACCAGAGGTCCACAGCTAAAAAGTTTTATTTTGATATTGTATTTATTTATTTGGTGAAAGAACAACATAAATGAAGAAAGCCACAATATTAAATGCCACTGATAAATATTTACTGAGCAATCCACTTTTGTACAGGAGTGTCAAAATAAGGGAGTGGAGGGGATGACTTTAGAACGATGGCACATTAATATTTTATATTTACACAGAGATTGGTACAAAAGAGTGGATTACCCAGTAAATATTCATCCATGGAATTTAATATTTTGACTTTCATCACCATTTACGTTTGTCTTCCTTCAGAAAAAAAAAAAATCACATATTTGAATCAAGGATGTTACAGAAATTTGTTTGATTTAACACAAAATGACCCAAAAGGGAAAGAACTATTAGAAAAAAAGAACAGTAGGACAGAGGGTAAAATCTAAGAAAACAACATCCTAACACTCAAACAAAATTTTAAATAAATGCACAAAATATCTACCAGCGGTGATGATTTTGATCAGAAACATCAGCATCAAACATCTCTCCATCATCTCCTTCAGCTCTATTTCAACGGCTCAGAACACAGCACAAGTTTATTCTCTGCTCCCTCAAACACACTGAAGAAACTGGCTCCTGTCAGTCCCCTAAAAACAGAGAGCAAGCGCCACAACGTTCCAATCAGGTTCATCATTACCTTATTAGACACAACAGAGGAAACCATCAAAGAGATTCAGTGACAAATCAGAGGAGGCATTTATGATTTTCGCCATATATATTAAAAGCACGTCAGCAGAGAAAAGAACTCCTCCTCCATATCAAGACACTTCAGTGAGGATGTACACACACACACCTGCCAGAGGCAAAAAATAGTCACACATCATACAGGAGACATTAAAGATTTCAGAGAGAGGAAGCACCCCAGGATATTTACAGCATCAGAACCAAACACCTGCTGAGATCAAGATACTGATAACAGCTGAAAATTAAATTTGAAAAAAACAACAACAACAAAAAACAGGATTAGATATTTTTATAAAATAAAAACACAACATCATTGTGTAACAAATATAAGCTATTATCAACCCTTTTACCCATTCTGGCATTGTTCAAAAATATTATTTTGTTTTTATTTTATAAATTCTTCATTCAATAACAATGTTTATTGTTAGTAAAAAGCTATATCAAGTTTAAGTTGTAAACAAAATGTTCACTATAGCATATAATAATCATCATTTACTATAGCACAAAGTAGGCTACACAGCAAATGAGCAGTAATGGGCATCTGCATCAAAGGTGTCAATGCGTTACTCACCCACAAGATGGCAGCAAAACACTACTTATTCTAAATACAGGCAGACGAAGCCCATTTCTTACTTTAATGCGTTAGTCTTCCACTAGAGTGCAGCAAACCAAGGGCGAAATTGTCAATCACACATTGGGGGGGACAGCTGTGGGACTTGTTGTGGTGACGCATGCACACATTTTTTTAATCAAAATAAAATAAAAGTCAGAGTTTGAATGTTTGTAATTGTGTAACACAACAAGGAATTTTCTTACATCTGATCGTCAAACCAACGTATACTCACCCTGTAATGATTACAGCATCGGCTGTAACATACAACATCGGCTGTAATTGGCAATACAAAATATTTTTTTGTGTGTGAGTTGTAAATAACATTTATTCTGAAGCAATATTCTCACCAGTGTTCAATCAGCTTTGACATATGCATATTTGTGATATTTTTACCTTTTATAAAGGGCATTTTCCCCTAATCTTATTAAATATAGGCTATGATTCAGATTTCCTTTTATATTCTTAAATTGTATCAATAAATTAAATTAGAAGACGACACTGGCTGTTACCAGTAAAATTAAATAATTTACACTGAAAAATTACAACTGCATTAAATAATGTTATGAGATTGTTTTAAATATTTTTTGAATATACAAATAAGAAATGTTGTAAAGATGAAACTAAAGCACCAGTAGGTGGCAGCAGGTGACCGTCTTAATGAGCGAGTCATTGAGTCGATTTGTTCAAACACTGATTCATTCAAGAATGAGGCGGTCGTTTACGAATAGTTCATTGAATCTTTGATTCTGTATAGATTCATTCAAAACGCTGAATCATTCACTAACACGCTGTTGCGGTGACACTCGTTCTGCTGTGATCTTTTGGAACTGTTTTCGCTGCTGAAATAGAACAAAAACACTCAATATTGCATCAAAATGTAAGTGACGTAATGTTAATAATTGTTTATGGAGCTGTCATTTGAAATCAGCGTGACGTTTTCAGTCGTGATGTTATTCAGGAAAACAGCACTCTTGGTAATGTGACATTGCAACTGTATCATGTTATAAATATAAATAAACTCCACATTTCTACATATTTACGGCAGTGTGTTACTGAGTTTCTCTGTGTGAGCGGTGCATATGTTTCGATTTCTCCTCGAGAGGCTGCGCGAGCGTCAACAGTGCAACGTTAGTTACCGTCAGTTCATTATACATTATCATTCACTGTCAATCGCCACTTACAGTAATGAATGCAGAATCATTCTTGCATTTTGGTGATTCTCTAGTTATTTTTGTTAATTACGTTTTATCAGGCTAAGTTAACTTACTTGTCCGTCGAGCTACTAAAGGTATAGGGAAAACATGACATGGATTTCAGGAGAAATAGGTTTTGTTAGTGTATAGTGTAAGGCCAGTCGAATGGATTTGGGAAATGGATCTGCCGGGATTTTATATTTTCGGAGCTGGAAAGAAAGACGTATTTGCAATCACATCGATATTGCCCGCATAATCATACAGTATGATCAAATATTGGGGGGGACAAATTGTCCTTCTTTGAATTATGGGGGGAACGTGTCCCCCTGTCCCCCCATAGAATTACGCCTATTAACCCAGAAACAAGATGATACAGTAAAGCCTGGTTTCACAGACAGGATTAGGTTTAATTTCAATTAGGATATTAAGTAACCTACCTTTACAAAACGTGCCTTGGATTACTGGTGTGCATCTTGAGACAAAACACTTGGACTGACATATTTTAAGATATATCAGGACAAGTTGCTTTCAGTTCAAAACAGCTCAAACATGCATTTTAGTCCTGGACAAGGCTTAAGGGTCTGTGAAAGATCTTAAAGGGTTAGTTCACCCAAAAATGAAAATAATGTAATTTATTCCTCACCTTCATGTCGTTCCACACCCGTAAGACCTCCGTTCATCTTCGGAAAACAAATGAAGATATTTTTGTTGAAATCCGAAGGCTCTGTGAGGCCTGCATAGGCATCAATGTAATTTACACTCTCAAGATCCATTAATCAATAAATAAGTATAAATAAATAAAATCGGAAACGAATCAGCGAGTCGATTCAGCGGTTCGGAGTGCCAAAGTCACGTGATTTCAGCAGTTTGGTAGCCTGGGAAAACCCAAACAACTTACGGCAAATTTAGATTTGCTCTGCAAACTACTGAGACTACAGTTTCTACTGAGAATGGTCTGGTTTTAACCAGGCTAGCAGTTGGCGGTATGACACGCGATCCAAATCAGAATTCGACTCGCTGATTCGTTTCCGCTCCGAAGCTTCATGAAGCAGTGTTTTGAAATCGGATATCACTATACAAGTCGTTATTTAGTTTTTTGGCGCACGAAAAATATTGTTGTCGCTTTATAATATTAATATTATACCACTGTCCTCACATGGACTGATTTAAATATGTTTTTAGTACATTAATGGATCTTGCGAGTGTAAATGCCTATGCAGGCCTCACTGAGCCTTCGGATTTCAACAATATCTTCATTTGTGTTCCGAAAATGAACGGAGGTCTTATGTGTGTGGAACGGCATGACTAACGTTAACCCTTTAAGTATTGTCTGTGAAACTGGGGGTAAGAGTCTTAGCCCCGGTTTCACAGACAGGACTAAAATGCATGTTTGAGCTCTTGATGTCTTTTTCCAGGGCATTTTTATAAAAGCTACTTAAAATGTCCGGGCCCACTTTATATTAGGTGGCCTTAACTACTATGAACTAACATTTTAATTAATCATTTGAAAGAAAGCACTTATTGTGTACATACATGTTTTTACATTGTACTTACATTTAAAAAAATACCTGCATGTAATTACATCTGTAATTAATTTCTGTAGTTACATTTGTAATTACACAGTTGACACTTGCCTTACACCTAACCCTACCCTTAAACTAACCCATACCACCACACCTGTCCCTAACCCCCATACCCCACCTCAATTTCAGCAAAGGTGTTTTGCAATACAATTTGAACACAGTAAGTACATTGTACTTATTTTTTGATGTAAGTACATAGTAGTTAAGGCCACCTAATATAAAGTGGGGCCAAATGTCCTAATTAAAGCCTAATCTTGGCTTAATCTAAGCCCTGTCTGTAAAACTAGGCCTTGAAGTCTTATGACAGGCTATATTGTGTTAAACGCTAACTGGAACAGATATTGTTTGTTTTTGTTTAATAAAAATCCTAAATGACTGATTCTGGTTAAATAACCATTTTATTGTGGTAAAAATAGTTGATTTCTCTCATAAAACTCTGCTGCCTCTTTGCACAAAAACACAAGTTAGAATAATAAAGTAGCTTGTTGTTACATTTTTTTTAACTAAAATCAATGTGCCCATGTATTTATTTACCAAGTAGCTGTGGAATAAGCAGAATAATGAACATTCAGCTGGTAATCATCGCAAAATAAACCCCCAGAGGGTGAACAATGAATCTGCAATCTGAATCTGTCCACCTGCAATCCGCTTGAAGCAAAAATGTGCAAATGCAGCCATGTGAATTGAATAAACATAAAAGGGTTACAACAAAACATAAAAGGGTTCACTTAACTAAATTGTATAGTTGTCTATTGCAGCTGTGAAAGACGCTTCCAGCAGCAGCAAACAGACTGGAGCCGCTCAAGCAGAGAGAGACTCTTACAGGAGGACATGATTTCTGAAGAAGACACTTTTAGCTCACAACAAACAATAGTAATAACCTATAAAAAGTTTTGAAAGTAACATGCAAGCCATGAGATCGGGTAAAGTATACAATACACAATACACAGTTTCAAAGCATTACGGTTATAAACAGGAAATAATGATTCAATGATGCAAACAGAATTCAATTATGCCATAAAGGAGCTCTAAAAAGTTCAGTTCAGTGTTGATTCAGTTTGGTTCAATAACTGTGTAAAGTTAATCAATTATTATGGGATGAAGCCACTCTGGAGAAAACAGTGATGTCATTGTCCAGCTCAGGTCAGTCTAATAATGTCAGTGCAGTCAGATATATAATATTGCTGAATATTAAGTGTCCCCACTAAGCAAGCCAAAAGGTGAGTGTCAAGGAACCAAAAACTCCATTGGTGACAGAAATGGAGAGAAACTGGCTTGGGAGAAACCAGAATTAGTCAGGAGGCCAGTTCTCCTCTGGCCAGAAGAACGAATGATTCCAGACTGCATTACAAGTCAGATTGTGAACTGATCATTCAGAATATTTCATCCAGTCCCTTCTGCTTGAAGATCGAGTACATCTGTGCCGATGACTTGGGCGAATTACAACACACAAACACACGTTGGCTTTTTGCGTTTGAGGACTCTCCACGGCCAATGATTTTTATATTGTACAAACTTTACATTCTATCCCATAACCCTTACAATAAACATTCTGCATTTTTACATTTTCAAATCCATCTGATATCACAACTGAAATGTGCTGGATCATTCTGAACTGTCATTAGAGAAAACCAAGGTTATTTTATCTGTCTATATAAATCAAAGATTAATCTCCAAGTCTCCAACACTTTTAAATACAAACCAGCATGAACGGTCAATAACCAAATGCCTAGAATTGCACATTCATTTTCCAAGTTATATTTTGTCAGTGTAATACTATAGACTATTTATTTATTTTTTGTAATTTTGAGGTAACAGAAAATATTTTAGAAAAATCGCAATAGAGATAAATGAAATATGAAAGTCGACCATATTAAAAATCACATCAAAAACAGATAACAGAATAAATCAAGACAGTGAATCAAATATTAAAAGAGTCATTATTCATTCTGGTCTTTAATGAACATTCTTTAGCTGTATTAAGAATAATTCAGGAAATTCAGCAAAGTAGATGAGCATTATGTCTCAAATAAATGAGTTTTTTCTCTTCAGAAATGCTGTTTGCTTAAATATTTAATACACCCAATTTGTAATTTTGGGTGGTATGTAATGCAACTTCACAGCAACAACATAATCACTGAATTACATTTATGCAAACATCCTATTTCAGGTTAGTTATGAATGTTTTCTAACATACAGTGCATTCGGAAAGTATTCACAGCGCTTCCACATTTTGTTGTGTTACAGATTCTGATTAAATTAATTATTTTCCTCAAAATTCTAAAAAAAAATACCCCATAATGACAACATGAAAGAAATTTGTTTGAAGTTTGTTATAAAAAATTAAAAATATAAATAAAATAAAACATCACATGTACACAAGTATTCACAGCCTTTGCCATAACACTCAAAATTGAGCTCAGGTGCATCCTGTTTCCACTGATCATCCTTGAGATGTTTCTACAACTTGATTGGAGTCCACCTGTTGTAAATTCAGTTGATTGGACATGATCTGGAAAACACACACCTGTCTATATAAGGTTCCACAGTTAACAGTGCATGTCAGAGCACAAACCAAGCCATGAAGTCCAAGGAATTGTCTGTAGACCTCAGAGACTTGGGAAGGGTACAGAAAAATGTCTGCAGCATTGAAGGTCCCAATGAGCACAGAGGCCTCCATCATCCGTAAATGGAAGAAGTTTGGAACCACCAGGACTCTTCCTTGAGCTGGCTGCCTGGCCAAACTGAGTGAATGGGGGAGAAGGCCCCCATTGGTCAGGTAGATGACCAAGAACCCGATAGTCACTCTGACAGAGCTCCAGCGTTTCTCTGTGGAGAGAGGAGAACCTTCCAGAAGAACAACCATCTCTGCAGCACTCCACCAATCAGGCCTGTATGGTAGAGGGGCCAGACAGAAGCTCCTCAGTAAAAGGCACATGACGGCCCATCTGGAGTTTGTCAAAAGGCACCAGAAAGACTCTCAGACCATGAGAAACAAAATTCTCTGGTCTGATGAAACAAAGATTGAACTCTTTGGCCTGAATGGCAAGTGTCATGTCTGCAGGAAAACAGGCACCGCTCATCACCTGGCCAATTCCATCCCTACAACTCTGTTCTTGAGTGGCCCAGCCAGAGCACAGACTTGAACCTGATTGAACATCTCTACAGAGACCTGAAAATGGCTGTACAACGGCGCTCCCCATCCAACCTGATGGAGCTTGAGAGGTCTTGCAAAGAATAATGGGAGAAACTGCCCAAAAATAGGTGTGCCAAGCTTGTAGCATGAAGCGCTGCGAATACTTTCCGGATGCACTGTAAATGTTCAGAAAACAAATTTTGTACAAGGCATTGTAACCATCATGTTTTATCACTGGAAGACTCTCCTACATCTCAATTACTTGACAGGAACAATAAGAGAAAACAAATGGTTAAGTGTAGAAACATTTAACCCTGACCCTGATTCTTAACCAGAACTGTGGCAATCATGGCAATAAACAAAGTTTTCCAGAAACATTGGAAGTAATTCTGTTGATCAAGATGTATGTTAATGACCATGTTTAAGTGGTTTATTAAAGAATATTGAAAAGAGAATCAAAGGCAACTCTAAAAGTATTGCTTCAAAATGTTGCCAAGTATTTAAAAAAAATGTATAAAAAAATAAATAAAAAAAATCCAGAAGCTGTAATGAACAGTGGCAGTAGGTGTGGCCATTGAGTCAAACAGCTTCTCTCTCGTTGTTTGACTCCTCCCCCACATCATCATCATAGTCTGCATTTAAAAAGAAAAAAAGCAACAAAAAAGTTCAATGTTGTGATTACATCAGTATTTCAAACTGAGTTTAAATCAGCAAATGAATATTAAAATTATTTTAGGTAACAATTTAGTTTAAGGTCCAATTCTCAATAATGCTTATTAGCATGCATATTACAAAGATATTGGCTGTTTGTTCATTTCTGATAAAGCACATATTTATTATGCCTTATTCTGCATGACCATATTCTAAATCCCTTAATCCTACCCAAAAAGTGTTAGTTAATAGTGAATTGGACCTTAATCTAAAGTGTGACCTTATTTTATAATTTTGTGTCTTTCATTTTATTCTAAAATATGTATTAAACAATGAGGTGTGTTCAATCATTTGACAGTATATACAGTGTATATATGAGATAAATACAATGGTGTGGGGCCTGTGGACATTTCAGTTTCAACTCATGAAGGGGTCAATTCGTAAATTGTGAGTCTTAAACATGAAATATATATCATAATATATTTAAAAAGTGCAGGAATCATAAGACAAAAAGGTTACCTAACAAGTTTCTCAAATCTTCAGTGATACTCCACACATCATCATACTCCTCCTGATCCCCCTCTTTAAACATGTAATAAAATAAAATAATAATCATTTAATAGTTTGTGTCATTGATGTCTTTTCCCTCATGACTGTCTGACACTTAGATTTACACCTGATGAAACCACGATGATTCATTAATGGTAGAAACACGTTCAATATATATCTTAGAGATGTAGATTAAAAATGAAGTTGTGTGACTCACCCGTTACACATTGAGAGCATTGTCCATTAATGATGACATCATCATAATTCTCTGGTGTGTCCACTACACACACACACACACACACACACACACACACACACACACACACACACTTAAATATAACTTTAAGCTAATACAATAACATTTTATCTTATCTCCACTTTAAATAAATAGGGTGTAAAAAGAACAAAATTAAATTTAAAAACAACTAATTTTTCAGTACCGTAGGTCTGTCCACTGGTAATGACATCGTCATAGTCCTCTGGTGTGTCATCTACAAATTTAACATGAAATCAATGCCATCAAGCTCAAAACAAACTTGAATGTATATATTAATGAGAATGCAGAATTACAGAGAGAGAACTACAACTACAGTACAGAAGTGAACAAGCACCTGTCTCACTATCTGGTTTTGGTCCACCAATGATGATTTCCTCATAGTATCCTGACGAAATAAAGATATTTGCACCAATAAAATGCAGGGAGTGAGATCATTTTACTCATCTAGTAATGAAATCACTTGACCAGTTTACAAGGCTAATAATGTCTTATTGCCATTGCTATTCAAAACATCAGACTCTATTATATTAGCATTGTATACTGTGGTGTACATGTTTACAGGTCATTTATTTCCTGGAATTTGTGAATTTCACTGTTTACATTTGCTTACTGAGTTTGTAAATCACATCTCTAACCTGAGAGAAGCGAATCAACATCTTCATGCCCAGAATGCAGTTCTTCAGAGATGAGACTCCCTCCTGTTAAATGAGAGAGGAACAGAACAAAAACACTGAATTCTCATATACTTTGGGTCATAAAGTTCTGTGGATTGATTAAAAATTATTAGGCAGAATAATGATAGAAAAATCTTTAATGTAAATTAGATGTGTATCACTGATGTCTCTCATTTATTAATGATAAAGTGATAGAGATACATAATTAAGACTGAATGAAGAAACCGCTCACTTAGTAACAAAACTAACAGAGATGACTGAGATTTTTGCTCGATGGCATTCCTTTTCTCAGCAAGATTTTCAGAATTATCTAAACACATAAATTAGTTGCATTCCAATCAATCAAATGTGCCCTGCGAAGTGGACTTCATGGGCTATTACTCAATCTTAAGTGAGATTCCATTCCAAAGGAAGCGTATATGTTCAGTTTGAATTGCACTGAAAATGAAATGGGAAATACGGGTTCATTGATACATCACTTCACGGGAAGTGTACATCACTCCAGTACTTGAAGTTTGATTGAAATAAACACCAGGGAAAGAAGGTGAGGCTTTTTAATTAATTAATCAGTCCCACGTGTGGTTTGTTCATGATTGCTAATGGTTACAATGTTGTAGCAACAATGCCCCGATTCAATCAGACTTTGGCCGAAATGATCAACAGGATGGACCTCCACACGCCAACTCGTGACTTTCCTAATCAAATCAGCCATAAACAAAGGACTCTTTGTGTGTGATTGGGCTATCTAAGTTAATTAACAACCCGAGGAGCCACGATGTCTTCGCAAGAGAATGGAGCGTTGAATGTATTAGCCCCGAGACATTCACATGACTTCACGTCCGCAAACACACACATACATAGCGGAGAACGCTGGAACGCAAACACACACACACACACGTTGTTTGAACCATGTGGACCAAAAAACTGTCTCAATAATGTTCAAATATATATAATTCGTTGATTTAATGTCTTTATACGATGTATTAGAATAACTAGGATGTTTACTGTATGTAAATCAAAACCTGTATGCCAGTAACAGTGATAATCTTGTATATCTGTACGCTCACGTCGCAGAATGACAGTTCTTGGTATCTCTGGTATCGCAGAGACTCGACTGTGCCGAATCTCGCTCACAAATTACAACAGGATGCATTATTACAGAAGTACCGGCTTTCTAAGAAATAGAGGCTTAAACCCTATTGATTAACTAAGAGGAGGGGGTCCAGAGAACAATGGAACACTCGCGCCTTCTTTCTCCCCGGATTGATTGGATCCTTCCAACTCTCTGGGTGTCGGCCACTCCAGCTATAAGAACAGGAGCTGATCATTAATCCTTGCACTCCGCCACTACGAGGAAGACCATCCCGGCCTTCGCCGCCCCTGAGAGAAGGATCCCTTTGGCATCCCCAGCCACGGAGAGAGGAACCAGCAAACTTCTGGAGCGACTTTCCTAAACTTCAAAGAAATACTCCCGGACACGCAACTCCTTAGCGAACTTCCCCTACGATTAGAACTCAGACACTTACACGAGAAAGCCTAATGCAAGTATTCTACTTCACATTTAAACTGCTTGTAAAAGGTTGTCTGAATTATTCCTGATTCATGAAATCATAAATTTCTTGAGGGCTCTGGTGAAGGTGCTTTGAAGCTGTCTCTCTTTCTCTCTCTCTCTCTCTCTCCCTCATTGATTCTCTCTTTCCATCATTCGTTTCCCTTTGATTTTATTCGTTAAGTTTGATTTTTCCTTGTTCGTACCATATCATTTGTTTTCTCCTACATATATATGCATATTTACCCCCGTGTGACTCATAGCTTTGTATTCTGTAGTTGTTTTATTAAAACCCAATAATTGCATTAAATTGAATCCGTATTGTTTTGCTCACAAATATCAAAGTCAATGAGACGTGACATTTTAGCTACCCATTTAAGCTTGATTTTCCTGTATTACTACTTCAGTAATACAAATTGTACAAACATAAGAGATATTATTTGTCCTGATCAAATAGATCAATGTTTCTTAAGGTTTGTAAGATTGATAATTGATTAAGAAATCAATTTGGATAAAGGTTACTTTTAAATGATTAAAGGTTCCGTTATACTTAATATTGTCTGTACAACAAGCAAATCATATTCATAGACTCATGAATATTCATACCATTTGAATTCATTATTCCCCGAAACTCATTGTTGTTACAATGTGCACAAGATTTTTTTAACAATCTCTGATGATGCCTCACCTGTATGAGTGAAGTGATTGCGTCTGTGATAAATTTCCTCATAAACTACCTCGCTTGGAGCCCTGTGTAGTCCTGTGTACCAGTCAGAGAGAGCTGTGAAGAAACAAGTTCACAACACATGACTGATCACACACTGAAAAAGACACAATATGACAGTCTCTGGATCTCTCCTACCTCTCCTCATCCCTCTGTTCTGCTGAATCAGTATAAGCAGTGGCACTAAGAGCAGTAAGAGCACAACTCCCAGTACAATCACAAGCACGGAGAGAGACGCTGCTGGAGGAGTTTGTGGAGGAGAGACTGATGTTGAGCTTGAGCGCACTGTCTGAGAAACTGGAGGAGAAGCTGATGTTGTAACAGACACAGACACTGGCAAATCTGTCAAAGCAGGCACAGACACATTAGAAATTATGCAAATACACAAATATTATTAACACTAAAATGAGGTAAAAATCACTAATATTGGTCAGTGTGTTGCTGTGACCTGCACAGATGAGTCCAGCGTGCTCTTTGTGGGAGCAGTCAGTGTGGTTCTTCAGGGAGAGAGGACAGTCCCACAGGTGAATCTCATTCCCTCTGCACTCGACTCTGTTCAGCCACACAACACCTTCACCAGCACCAAAGGCTGAATTCCCATCAGCCCTCAGTGCTGCTCCACAACCCAGCTGCCTGCAGACCACCTGAGCATCGCTGATGTCCCACTGATCATCACAGACTGAGCCCCACACAGCGTTATGATACACCTCCAGCCTCCCAGAGCACCGGCCCTCCCCTCCACTCAGTCTGAGAGGAACATGCTCTAAATCACACAATTCACAGAGATCACATTATTGTATACCAACAAAGTACAGTACTGTCAGATCAGCAACACCTACAGTGTGGTATGTCTGTGATGTGAGATTAAATCCTCTTGGTGCCCCAAGTTGAAAATATACATATGGCTGTTATGATTTTTATGTTCTTTTACATCAAATAAACTTACCTGAACACTGTCTCTGATGTGGAGATGTGGAGCATGTCAAATAGCTTCTAGGGGACTCATGACTCTCCTGTTCTGTAATCACAAGTGAATTCAATATATTGCAAATACATTTTGTTCATACACTCAATAATGTTAATGGATTGCGGTTGTATTTTAAGAGATGCTTGCATCAGTCTTACCTGTGCAGGTGATTTTGGCCACTTCATCTGTATTACAGTAGTTCTGACCCCAGGGTAAAGATGGACACTGCCACAGATTTGAATCATGTGGTCGACATTTCACTTTATCCAGCCAGTTAGGAGCTGATTCTACTCTTGGTTTAGAATTGGAAAAAGCACCAGATCTTCCACAGTTCAGCTCTTGACAGATCATACTCACTGTGTCTGCTTCCATCTGGTTCCAGCACACATTCCCCCAGGATCCATTGTAGAAAACCTCCACATTCCCTTCACAGCCCTCAGTTAACCTGATCTCTTTAAACTCTAGATGGAAAATTGAGTGCATTAAAACAAGAGCAATTCTGGTTTTGCTAAATCTAAAAATATCATCAAAATAACTGGTTAATACAAGGCTAATCCATGTTGCAAGCACTGATAACATCTAAAATATTACATATGCGTAATATTATAAAAACTTAGTTTTTGGTTTTGAAAAACAAATAAATGCATACATTTCAAAACATTTCCACTAGTGTAGTGTACCTGAACACACGACTCCGACATCCTCCTTGTGTTGACAATCATGTTTTCCCCAGCCTGGAGAAGAGCAGTTCCACAGGGACGTCTCATTCCCCTCACACTCCACCTCATCGAGCCATATGGGTCCAGAACCAGGACCAAACCAGGCTGGTACCGGCTGGTGACTGAGGGCCACTCCACACTGCAGCTGTCTGCACACCACATGGGCATCTTTAATATCCCAGGAGTCATCACACACTGTCCCCCATGAGCCGCTGTGAAAAACCTCCAGCCTCCCTGCGCAGTCTCCCCCAGAACCCACCAGCCTGATGGACCCATGACCTGATATTCAGAGCGAGAAAACACATTATTGATCACTAACAACTGAAGAATCTGCCCAGATGTTGCTCTTCTCACCAAGGCAGGTGATTGACAGCTGTTGTGTGGAGCTGCAGTTGAGAGTTTGTGGAGAGCTGCAGTTCCCCAGATGAGCTTCACTCCCAGAGCACTGGAAGCCCGTCACACACTCATGACTGTGTTCAGGACTGGATGAAGAGGAGCCGGAGAAGTTCAGCACAGAGCCACAGCCCAGCTGTCTGCAGACCACAGAGGATTCAGTGAGACTCCAGGAGTCCAGCAGAACTCTCCTCCAGACCTGATGGATGGAAACTTCCACCTCCCCCTCACACTGTCTCTCTCCAGACAACCGCACCAGACCATCATGAACAGCCAGAGAGGAATCTGAGTGAAAGATGGTGACATTTTATTAAGAAATTGTAAGGTAAATTATAACATTTATTTCAATAAAATTTCCCTCACCAGAGCAGATGACTCCAACATCTCGTCTATGAGAACATTCAGTTCGACTCCATGAAGAGATGGAACATTCTGAGAGTTTTGTTTCATTCCCGTCACAATCAAACACATCAGCCCAGATCATTTCACCACTTCCCTCTCCAAACCAGTCTGATCCCACAACAGACACAGCAATCCCACAATTCAGCTGTCTACAAAGGACACTGGCAGCTCTCATATCCCAGCATGCATCACACACTGTGCCCCATTGACTGAAGTACTGACGCTCAACTCGACCAGAACAGATGTCAGGACCATTGACCAGTCTGAGGTCAGTGTAACCTGGACAAAGAACAAAGAGTTTACTTAAACATTATGAAACATGAAATAGAAAGTTGCTTTTGTGGGTTTTTTTTATGTATGATTATCTCAATAAGTAACTACTGCTCCATTACCAGAACACAACAGTCCAATGTCATTCTCATGAGTACAGTTGTGTTTGAGAGAAAATGATGTTGGACAGAAAGATATATAAGACTCGTTTCCTCTGCACTGAATCTCTTTTGTCCACATCTGAGCGTCTCCTTTGCCAAAAGCAGCTTCTCCCAGCACCTGTACAGGAACTCCACAGTCCAGCTCTCTACACACAACCTCTGCATCCTGCTGGTCAAAGGCAGCAGCACACACTGAATTCCAGGTGTTTCCATGAACCATTTCTAATCTCCCAGAGCACAGGTGAGACCCATTGGTAAGTCTGGAATGTTTATGATCTGTTTTTATTACATTCAAAATGGTACAAAGCAGAAAAAAGACAGTTACTCAGAGTGACAAGCTTAAGAGTAGAAGCGATTCAGCAGTTGAAGTCCCTAAATAACAATAATTATGAAAATTGTATGTAATTTATGACGTTTATCACAATATGACAGTATACTTTGTCATTCACCTGAACAGATGATTCCAGCATCACCATTATGACCACAGGTATGTTTACCCCATCCTGCTGATTCACAGTTTTTCAGTGTTGACTCCATTCCAAAACAAAATAAAACACTCATCCAGATTGGTCCTGATCCTGGTCCAAACTGAGCATCACCCAGAGCATCTACAGGTTCTCCACAGTCCAGTTCTCTACACACCACTGCAGCATCAGCCATATCCCAGAAATCATCACACACTGTTCCCCACTGACCTCTATGAAGAACCTCCACTGTACCAGCACAAGGACTGTTACCACCAACCAACCTCACATTCATTACATCTGAGAGGGAAATAGAAAGGGAGAGAGAACAGCATTTATCATACTTACAATAATATAATAGACCAGTATGTTGTTTTGTGATGGGTTCATATACAGTATATGTGCATCTTTTCTCTCTTTAAAGCCCGGGACACACCAAGCCGACAATCTGGTTCTATATCTGGTTCTCCCAATCTGCTTGTCTCTCAGCTTGAGAGTATTGGTAAAATGTACAGAAGCGGTTCTGACTCCACTCAGGGAAAAGGGTATTCTTCTCACTACTTACAAAGACGACACACAGATATTCTTCTGGAACACATACAGAAACAGGGCTTTACATTAAACCGAGTGTTTTAATTCCCATGCAGTCTTAACAAAATATCTGCTGCTGTCACTGGACATTCAGAGCACGACTGTCGGAAGACAGGGTAGGAAAACGATGCCTGGCCGAATTTCAGCAGGGAAAACATGTCTCTTTCCGCACAAGCCTCAGGTTATGAGGACTGATGGCCTCAGCCCTGATAGTCATCCCTTAGGCAGACTGTTGAGAGAGTTTCAACGCTGGGTAGCTTCTCTGAGGCAGGAACCATTACGGCACTCTCGGAGGAGCGTGAGAGTGACGTCAGAGGCAGTCTTGGCACTGCGCCAATGGAGATGTTCTGGTTCAAGGGGTACCCATGGATGTGGTTCAAGCCAGAAAAGTCATAACAACGGATGCACCATTGTCCAGTTGGGGAGGCATTCATGCAGGCACGATAGGGAATGGAAGATGGGGTCATCACCTGACCAATCCCTTTTCTCCCATTTCTGAAGGGGCATCATGTCCATGTGAGAACGGACAACACTACAGTCATTGCTTACATAAATCGACAGGGGGATCTCAGATCACTTCCCTTGCACATGTTAGCATGCAAACTGATTTTACGGAGCAATGATTTTTAATCCCTTAGAGGGACGCACAAATCAGGGTGCAGATCTGCTGTCCAGGGGCAATCCTCTATACGGGGAGTGGAAATCAACATGAAATTGGTCGTACAGATTTGGAGCATATAGGGCAGAGCAACAGTGGATCTGTTCGCTTCTCACAGCAATGGTCAGTGTCCTCTGTTTTTCTCCCTGAAACACCAGAACGCACCCCTGGGGACAGATGCACAGGCACACGAATGGCCTCGCACTCTCTTTTATGCATTCCCACTGATATCCCCAACACTCTACAGAATGAGGGAGGAGGGATTGAAATTGATATGAATAGCTCCGAGGTGGCCAGGGAAATATTGGCAGGCAGAGATCATACATATGCTATAAGAAGACCTGTGGTGTCTCCCGTTGCACAGAGATCTACGGTCACAGGCAGAGGGGGAGTTTTTCATCCTCATTTTCATCCTGGCGCTATGGACTTGGCCAGTGAGTGGTTCAATTTGAACACAACCAGTCTGTCTGACAGTGTTACCAGGACCATAAAAAAAAATGCATGAGCTTCATCGACTAGGTCTCTTTATGAGTGAAAATGGGGCGTGTTTAAACCCTGGTGTGTGGCTAAACACGAAATTCACTTTCAGTGTTCAGTGGCAGTCGTTCTATCATTTTTGCAGAATTTGATATACCAAGGGAAAGTGTTTTCAACCATAAAAGTGTTTCTGGCTGCTATATCTGCTGGTTTCACGTCAGAGGGAGCCTGTTCAAGGCCTCCACAAACGATCCCAAATCGTAAATATCAAACACGCGATCGGGAGCAGTAAAATAATCGTAATGACATCACACAATTGAGGATTTTTTGGACAAAAAAGTCGTTTGCGACAAACCTTGAATCGGGCCAAGCCCCTTGATCGCAAAAAAAGGCTCAAAATCGGGCTTAAAATCTTCAAGTGTGTGGCAGGCATTAGTGAATGAATCAGTGCACAAGAATAATAGCAAAACAGAGAGCAAAGAATTCAAGATAATTTTATGTCATCATACTTGAGTATTCCTGGGCAAATACTTTAATATTAACATAAGCGGAGTGGAATAAAGAAAGTGATAAGCAGGATTGATATTCAACACGGTAACGCACTGCTTTGTTTACGGTTTGTGTATCTGCAGCGTTGGTTTCCCTTTTTGAATATATCTGCAGAAATAGACAGTTGTCTTATTTACGTGCAGGCACAGAACGCATATGCTAGTTGACACTGACAGTCGGCTTTAGTTCTCTCGACTCAGTGTGTTCATGTGCAGTTTTTTTTGCCCTGACTCAGGCGACACGAAGTGACAACACAGTCGGCTTTCATATGCGCTAGTTCTGTGGCGTTGGTTCGGTGTGTCCCTTAATTCAGCTCTTACCAGCACACATCAGTTCAACATTGTTGTCATGTAAACAGTTGTTTTCCTCTAATGGTGATGTTGGGCAGTTTTGAATCTGAGACTCATTTCCTCTGCACTGAATCTCGTGTGTCCACATCTGAGCGTCTCCTTTGCCAAAAGCAGCTTCTCCCAGCACCTGTACAGGAGCTCCACAGTCCAGCTCTCTACACACAACCTCTGCATCCTGCTGGTCAAAGGCAGCATCACACACGGAGACCCACGACTGATCGTCAAGTATCTCTAACCTCCCAGAGCAGCGAGAACCTCCAACCAGCCTGACACCTAAAGAAGCAATAGAAAATAAATATGAACAGAAAAAAAAAAAAAAAAAGATTTATTTAAAAAAAGAATACTGGTGTGTACAGGTATGTTTACAATTTAAATATTACCATTGTTGCATTAAGCAATGAAAAAAATATATATTAAAAATTATTTTGAAATTCAAAAAACGCTTCTCATTTATGATCAGATTTTTTGTGAGCTTTAAGGCAGGCGGATAATCAGTTACAAAATAAAATTTGGAGCAGTTTACAGTACCTGAGCAGATGACCCCAGCATCTTCAGTATGATCACAGGTGCTTTTACCCCATCCTGATGACCCACAGTTCTTCAGTGTAGACTCTGATCCAGTACATAATACAACATCCATCCAGATTGGTCCTGATCCTGGTCCAAAATGATCATCACCCAAAGCATCTACAGGTTCTCCACAGTCCAGCTCTCTACACACCACTGCAGCATCAGCCATATCCCAACCAAAATCACACACTGTTCCCCACTGACCTCTATGAAGAACCTCCACTCTACCAGCACAGCGACTGGGACCACCAACCAACCTCACATTTGCACCGTCTATATATTGAACAACAGAGAGAATGAGAGATGAAGAGACAATGAGAAACAGAGAGAAATAAAGAGTGAGGTAAAATACATCACACAATGAGGAGGGAAAACATTTTGATATCACATCTCAATCTGGGGATATGAATCTGAAGTGAAAATTTGTTTTAACCTGCACACACTAATTCAACATTGTTGCCATGAGAACAGTTGCTTTGGTAATGGTTTAATGGTGGTGTTGGACAGAGGTGAATCTGAGACTCATTTCCTCTGCACTGAATCTCTTGTGTCCACATCTGAGTGTCTCCTTTGCCAAAAGCAGCTTCTCCCAGCACCGGTACAGGAGCTCCACAGTCCAGCCCTCTACACACAACCTCTGCATCCTGCTGGTCAAAGGCAGTGGCACACACTGACACCCACGACTGACCATCAAGTATCTCTAACCTCCCAGAGCAGCGAGAACCTCCAACCAGCCTGACTTCTGAATAAGACAAGACAGTTAATTTAAATAGTTCACTGGACAAAAATAATAATAAAAATAATCGTACACTTGGTATATATAAAAAATTATATTTTATCCATTATTAAGATCATATTTCATATGGAAGATAAATGCGATAAGTTTTATACTTGTGTTTTATTTTTTAAATAAACCAAATAGAATCTTAAAATCTATTAAGAATTTAAAAACAGACTGGGAAATATTAAACGTAGAAGCATATGTGTTAAAGGTCCCATGGCATGAAAAATTCATTTCATGAGGTTTTTTAACATTAATATGAGTTCCCCTAGCCTGTATATGGTCCCCAAGTGGCTAGAAATTTTTATGGGTGAAAACCGAGTTCTGGCTGTCTTTCTCTGCCTTTGAGAAAATGAGAGCTCAGACGAGCTGATCTGGAATTTTCATGTTATGCCGTCATACCAGGAAAGGTTACCTCTCCCTTCCTCTGCTTTGCCCGCCCAGAGCATTCGGAGAAAATGGATTCAGTTTATGTAAGCACATTCTTTACAAACAGACTTTACGATATGGATTCGACAGCACCGCGACAAACAGTGAGTAACAGTGTTCATTAATGCCTGATCTGTGATCAGTGATTTCTGATGTGTAGCTTATCAAGTTCACACAGACTTCTTTCTAGATCGTTTAATGATCGCCATCTTGATGCCCTAAGCGTAATGCATCAGTGAATTAAGCCAGTGACTAAAACGATCGTTTCTATCAGTAGAATGAAACAAATCCATTTTTTAAAGTGATTAAACTACAGAGAGCGATCAAAGAACACTCTTCATAATGTTC
The DNA here is from genome assembly GCF_949357685.1 of Gobio gobio. Classification (NCBI taxonomy): domain Eukaryota; kingdom Metazoa; phylum Chordata; class Actinopteri; order Cypriniformes; family Gobionidae; genus Gobio; species Gobio gobio. Next base: position 12,999,713 of record NC_137101.1, read on the forward strand.
GGATCTGTCAATCACGCATCGCGAGTGTATCTGCACACTTGCCCAAACTGCCGTTATAAGGAATTACGCTGTTATGCAGCACAGCGAAGCTCTTACTGTATTCATATCAATGTCGTGTTTGCTGTTAGTTGTGGTGAAAGCATTTTGTGAGAGAAAACGCGTTACAATGACGAGATCACTGCATTCACGCAATCAACAGACTGTCTGTACTCAATGCTCATCACTGCAGCCTTTCATGTGATAGGAATAGATCATAAAATAATGCTTTAATCCACACTTTGACGATTCGTTCATCTCGACAGCTGTAATGGTACATAACATGTGTTACAAAGTTCGTAAAATAAGGTGGAAGAAGACAGAGTCGACGTGACTGGGACTGTTTATTCAGAACTCTCAGATACAAATAAGCTTGTGCTAACAGCACAGCGCTCTCAACAACTAAGTACAATAAAACTTCCTCCAGCTCTCCGTGGTTCACAAGTGCCTAGTCAGCCTCTCTCTCTCTCATGCATGCAGTGCCTCGCTAAATGTTGCCTCCGCAACATAATCTAACACTCATTTCAAATGCAAAGATGTCAGCCAATCACAACAGTGGCCATTTTCACTGAAATCTCACAGCAGACGCACCCCTTAAAACAGGACATTCAGCCAGAGGTGTAATAACAGTATAGAAAAAAATGCCTTTTATTTCTAAATTGACATTTTTTTATGTAAAAATCATACTAACAATATAAGTACACCTCAGGAAACATTATAAATAATAGAAAAATGCCATGCCATGGGACCTTTAAAGCTTGAGGGCCCTATTTTAACGATCTAAGCGCATGGTCTAAAGCACATGGCGCAAGTGCACTTAGGGTGTGTCCGAATCCACTTTTGCTAGTTTAACGACTGGAAAAAAAAAAATGGACGACGCGCCCGGCGCATGGTCTAAAAGGGCTGTCCCTATTCTCTTAATGAGTCATGGATGTGTTTTGGGCATAACATGCAAAAAAAAACAATCAGAGTGTCATCTCCCATTCCCTTTAAAAGCCAGACGCGCTCGCATTTAATTTTTATAATTCAATATATAGAATGAAGAATGACACAAAAGAGAGTGCAGAATTAAGATATGATCTACATTAGCCCTACATTATTATATTGTATTGCACTATGTATAGACATTATTTGAATGAGGTTTGAATCATTTGTTATCAATACATTGAAACAACAATGTTAAAAGTTTTAATTCATTTGTAGTTTTATATAAAAATAAAATTTAAATAACAGTTAAAAATTAAACTATTATGCAATCGGTTAAGACAGCGGCTCTCAAAAATCCTGGGGCCCGTTCTTCGTACCTCGCTAACTCAGTTAGCTGGATTTGATTGTTGACGATTTGACATGATCTTGGATTGTTTGGTTCTTCGAAGCTCATCCTTGACTTGCTGTCATAGTAACAGGTCCGTAAGCTTAAACCTGCTCATGAGCAGGCTTATCTCACGTAAACAGGATTAGATTGCATCTTGAGGTGATACTTAAAATCTGTCCCAGCCACTGCTACTTTATTACAAGAGTTCATTACTGAACCTGAGGCAATAATAATAATTTTAAATAATAATAATATAAAAATGTTATATTGTATATGTATATGAGAATGTATATGATATTATAATGTTGTATATAATAATATAGACACAGCCACTTGATTGAGCGATTTATTTGTGATGGAATAATTACTTTATATAATTTTATTTTTATTGGTTTACACACGTTGTACAGTTAATCTGAGCCGTGCATTAAGTGATCACGGATATTATGGGAGTGGCTTGATGCAGCGCAAGAGAGGATAATTTGATCCTGACCCATAAGAAACTTGAATACTGTCATGTTACAAATCTGCTTCGAAAATTGAATTAAAAATTGAATTACAACATTGAAATAAAAATTTAAAGGGTGTACAAATACTGTATAAAATCGTGAATATAAATAATTGGTAATCATGTAAAAAAAAAAAAAAAAACATTTATCATTTATCTATTATAACTTTTATGTTGGTTTGGTCGTTTGGCTGTTTCCTTATAAAGGTTCAGAAATTCGTGGGGGTTTTTTGTGTAATTTGTCAAGTTTTTTGCCAGGTGGCTTTTTTAATTATATGATGTCATTACGTTGCTGTCTTTCCGCCAGCTAATCGCTGCATTGCTGATTGTGGTTTCGAGTATCGATGCATCTGCCCTCTTCAGGGAACACAAGAACGCGCAGTGATCTTAGATCATTAAATCCAGATATTTTAATCCAATCCGCAAATTCGTTTGAAGAACCAAATTAGCCATAGATCAGTTATCACGATTAAAAGATCTTGGATCTGTCAAATCATCTTAGATGTATTAAGCGAGGTCCGAAGAACAGGCCCCTGGAGTACCACCAGCCCTGCATATTTTGAACGTCTCCCTATATCTGACACACACATTTCAGGTCTTGCAGTCTCTACTAATGAGCTCATGAGTTGAATCATGTATGATGGATGAGGGAGACATACAAAATGTGCAGGGTTGGTGGTCCTCCAGGAGAGGTTAGAGAACCACTGGTTTAAGACATTTCTCCTTGTATAGAACCTTTTTGGCAAAAGGGTAATTTAAAATTGAGTCAAGAATCCTAGGGTTCCGAACAGAAACCCACTGAACCTTTTTTTCTAGGAGTGAATATCCCTTTCTGATTATCCCCGTTTGCCATGATCACTCAGGATAGTGTTATGCATTAAACTCGTGGCCACAAGAAAAAAAAGATATAGTTTTCTCAACAATATAATTAAAATGTAAATACTTTTTGGTGAAAAGGGGACAATTTCAGTAATGTATTATTAAGGTGAGGTACTGTACAAAGCTGTTTTACCTGAGCAGATGACTCCAGCATCATCAGTATGATCACAGTTGCTTTTACCCCATCCTGTTGATCCACAGTTCTTCAGTGTTGACTCTGATCCAGTACAAGTGACAAAACTCATCCAGATTGGTCCTGATCCTGGTCCAAAATGAGCTTCACCCAGAGCATCTACAGGTTCTCCACAGTCCAGCTCTCTACACAACACTGCAGCATCAGCCATATCCCAGTCCTCATCACACACTGTTCCCCACTGACCTCTATGAAGAACCTCCACTCTACCAGCACAGCGACTGTGACCACCAGTCAACCTCACATTCACATGGACTGTATAGTAAACAAAGAAGGAGAGATAATAATTAAAAGTTAGAAAAAAGAGAGTTAAAAGAATCACACAAAGAGAGAGAGAGAAAATCTTTCAGTCAAAGATTTCACATTAGATTTTATAGTAGTATAGAAAGTTTTATAGTATAGTATAGATTTTAAGTAAAATAATTCCACTTTAACCTGCACACACCAGTCCAACATCACTATCATGATAACAGTTGAGTTGATGTGATGGTGATGTTGGACAGAAGTGAATCTGAGACTCGTTTCCTCTGCACTGAATCTCTTGTGTCCACATCTGAACGTCTCCTTTGCCAAAAGCAGCTTCTCCCAGCACCTGTACAGGAGCTCCACAGTCCAGCTCTCTACACACAACCTCTGCATCCTGCTGGTCAAAGGCAGTGGCACACACTGACACCCACGACTGATCATCAAGTATCTCTAACCTCCCAGAGCAGCGAGAACCTCCAACCAGCCTGACTTCTGAAGGAATCCAGATCATTTTAATGATTAAAAGAAAGAAAGAAAGAAACTTGTAAAAAATATTTTATAGATTCCTAATATCATATTTTATGTGTAAGAGAAACATCACATGTTGTATATTAAAAAACGACAACTAAAATCTCACAATTTTAAAAAGTGAAAAAGATATTTAAAAATTTTTTTATTTTTTAGCATACACGTTTAAGTGAGATACAGAGAAACAGCAGTGAATGAGTGTTTAAACTTGAACAGTTGTGATTTGAGGTCAGTAAGATTTAGTTTGGGAAAAAAGTATTCAGCAAAGATGCATTCAATTGTTTAATGATTGCAAAATGACAGTAAAGTAATTTAGAATAATACAAAATATTTCTGTTTCAAATAAATGCTTTAAACTCGAAAGAATTCATTAAAAATTCATTAAGCAGCACAACCATTTTTAACTGTCAAATTTAAGATTTGGAGGATCATGTGACACTGAAGACAGGAGTAAAATATTACAGTTTTAAACAATAAACTTTTATAATAGTACTCTTTATGCTGGGCATAAGCGACTTGTTTCAAAAACAATCTTACTGAAACTTTTGAATGCTGTGTATAAAATTAAAACATTTTACATTTTATGAAGTTTGTGAAGAGCAGGGCTATTTTTAGCGATTTAATATTATCGTGAAAAATGGAGCAGTTTACCTGAGCAGATGACTCCAGCATCTTTACTATGATCACAGACGTTTTTACCCCATCCTGATGACCCACAGTTCTTTAGTTCAGACTCTGATCCAGTACACATGACATAATTCATCCAGATTGGTCCTGATCCTGGTCCAAACTGAGCTTCCCCCAGAGCATCTACAGGTTCTCCACAGCCCAGCTCTCTACACACCACTGCAGCTTCAGACAAATCCCAGCCATCATCACACACTGTTCCCCACTGACCTCTATGAAGAACCTCCACTCTACCAGCACAGCGACTGGGACCACCAACCAATCTCACATTCACACTGTCCTTTTGTGCAACAGAAAAATTACAGACTGAGAGAAAGGAGGAAAAAATTAAAAATAAACAACAAAAAGCACAAAATATAAATAATATGTGCCAGTTAGACAGCAAGCAGCTGCAGTATCTTATTGCATATAAATGTTTGAATTGAGATAATTTCTTCCTCAACTGAAAGTATAAACTTACCAGCGGTGATGAGTTTGATTAGAAACATCAGATTCCTCATCATCGTCTTCTGTCGGACACACACCATTTCATCAGCCCAGAACGCAGCACAAGTTTCTTTTCTGTTCCTCTAAGACACTGAAGAAACTGGGTACTGTCAGCCCTCCTAAAGAGGAGAGCCCTAAAACTTTCCAATCAGGTTCATCATTACCTTATTAGACACAACAGAGGAAACCATCAAACAACTGCAGTGACAAATCAGAGGAGGCATTTATGATTTTCACCATATATATTAAAAATACGTCAGTTCTGAAAATAACTCCTCCTCCATATCAAGACACTTCAGTGAGGATGCACATACACATACATGCACATGCGCACACACACACCTGCCAGATGCAAAAAATAGTCACACATCATTTGGGAGACTTTGAAGATTTCAGAGAGAGGAAGCACTGCATGTAATATACAGCATCAGAACCAAACACCTGCTGATACAGACACTGATAGCGGCTGAATTCAAACATCATAATATGTAACAAACATATTTATGTTGAATATATATTTTATAAATATATATTTCTATTTACAGGACTATATAATTGTAATAATAACGACAAAACATAATTTCTGTCTCAAATTAAAGCTAAATTTGCAACCCTGTAACCCATTCTAGCATATATATATATTTTTTTTTAATAAATTTTAATGTTAGTTTTTAGAAAAGCCCACAGATCAATTGCAAATACAAAGGTTTTATTCACTATACACTATACAGCAAACAGAGAACCTAGCAGCCTTGGGCAATGGGCATGTGCATTCATTGTGACAATGCATTACTCACCCACAAGATGGCAGCAAAGCACTACTTCTAAATACAGGCAGACACGCCATATTTAAGACCTCAATGCAGGGAGGCCCAACCCTGAAGATCAACCTACCTGCAGAGTTCAGATCAAACCCTGATTCAACACACCTGTATGGCAAGCTGATTTAGCCTAAAATGTTCAATAAGAGAGCTCAGCATTTAAATTCTTACAAGTAACAATTATGATTGGAGAGCTCTCCAATTCAATTCTTACTCTTAACAATTCCAATTAGAGATCTACAAATGAATTTTTACTAGTCATAAGTAGGGTTGCCACCCGTCCCGTAAAATACGTAATCGTCCCGTATTTCCAAGCAAAATGACGCGTTCCGTTTCAAACCAATACGGGACGCGATTTGTTCCGTATTTTACACAGGTCCACACATAGTTCAATAAACACACAAAGATTTTGCAGTGTGGAGAATACTGATAGCAAATATAAACAAATCAATTTCACAATAAGTAGTACAGGAGCTCATTTGTGCGTGATTGCGTTTTAGCGGCTTTGTTGTCATAGCGGCGGAGTCTCGAGAACATGCGCTGTGCCGTGTGCCTGTAAACTTGCGCGTTTTTTAAAAAACATGTCGAGCTCGCGTCGCGTGCGTCCACCGTTTGAACGCAAGAGGATCTCCAGATATAGAGCTGAATATCAAAAAGTTATCAATGGGTCTGTCCAGTAACTCATGATGAACCTCAGACCAACTGCACACTTTATGAGAAGCATTTCAGTGTCTCAGACTGACTGACTTAAAGCAACAGCGGTGACAGACACATCTGTGCTTCTAAAGGTAGCCTATAGTTTTTTTTAATGGATAATATATTAATATAATATTCCATACATTATCAGAGCTTGGCAGACAGAATTATTATTTTTTAGACAGGTTAATTAATAGATTATAGCCTAATAAATGTTATTATTAATTTATAATTTAGCTACGCTATAATCAAACATAACCAATAATCCTGTCATAAAAAGTTTATAACATTAAAAAAATTATTTAGATAAAAATGGGACAAATAATTACATGATAATATAGTCATCATTTAAGTAAATTAATTAAAAGGCTTAAAGGGACAGTTCACCCAAAAATTCTGTCATAATTTTCTCACCCTCAAGTTGTTCCAAACATGTATACATTTCTTTGTTATGTTGAACACATAGGAAGATTACTATGGAAGTCAATGGTGCCCCCAACGAAGCCTGGTTACAAACATTCTTCAAAATATCTTCTTTTGTGTTCAGCAGAACAAAGAACCTCATACAGGTTTGGAACATCATGAGGGCGAGTAAATGATGACAGAATTTTCATTTTGGGCTGAACTGTCCCTTTAAAGTGCACCAAATAGGCTACTAAAAAGTTCTTTAGAAATAAATAAAATAATCAAATGTAAAATAATATAAAATGTGTTCTGTTGCAAGTTCACATACTTGATCTCATGTTTTCTTATGGTTTATTATTGAGCTGTCAAGTTGTCAATGTAGACAGAATCATTTCATGACGTGTTTTTTTTTTTTTTTTTGGTGGGGGGGTGGGGGGGGTTGTGAATGGGTGTCCCTTATTTTGCCCCACCCAAGGTGGCGACCCTAGTCATAAGTCTCTACTGACTTCCATCCATTTTTAAGTACAGAGCTCTACAATAGATTTGTTACTAGTAAGAATTCCAATTAGAGATCTCTACAATTTGATTCTTACTTGTAACCATTACCATTAGAGAGCTCTGTAATCCAAGTATAGTAACAATTACATTTAGACAGTCCCTCCAGGATTTCGCTGGACTTTTTTCAGATTTTTGCTGTGGCTTTTCTCAAAATTTGCGTCAATATTTGCGGCATTTCTTGTGTCGTTTTTTAAGGTAAGAATCTAACATTTTCATCACTTTCCTGACCTCAAGAACCATTGGGCGCTATACTTTCTAAAAGGAGAACATTGATAATTACTTAAAAATATAATTTCTACATTTTATTTCAAATATAACACCAAATAAAACAAAATCAATAAAACGTTATATTCCTGTTTCCCACAAACTGGCATGGTTTGTCTGTTTGTCAAACTGGCATGGTTATCAGGCCCTCTAGGGGGGTTGGGGGATATGTGCTCCCCCTTTAGAATTATTTTTATATTTTTAAGGTATCAATCAATTTAGTATACATTATGTATCAAATATGATTGTCTTTTGAGGAATGTTTTTTTGTTCATCTCTCAATCATCATTGTAGGCCTATTGCATTGAGTTGTGTTTAGTCCATTTCGGGGTTGTTTACAGAGTATTTGAGCCTTATGTAGCATACAGTTGATAAACTTTTTAACTTGATAAAGTTGATAAACCAAACAATGTCACTCAGAGCGTGCATGCTCGTGTGTGTGTGTGAAAGAGATGTGCGCTTAAAGGCATGAGCGGTGGTTGGCTGACAGATACATTGCCGAAGCAACGGCACAAACAGAAGTTGATTGATCGATTTAAGTTCGAAGTGGGCTTTCCTTTGGCTGAATGTGCGTTGTGATGACGCCATAAGACGCATAGGCCCAAAATATGCGGGAAATCTGTGGCAATTAAGAAAAATTACGGTTAGACAATTACGGCTAGTAACCCTGGAAACATTTTAAGCTAAAATGGCTTGCCATACACCTGTCTGTAATTATCAAGTGCTCCTGAAGATCTTTAACCCTGAGCAAACACATCTGAACCAGCAAATTGAGCTGAACTTTGCAGGAAAGTAGATCTCCAGGAACAGGATTTGGCACCCTTGCTGTAATGTGTTACACTTCCAATAGACAGAGGGCAGCAAAACATCCATAATACGAGCTGATAAGCATCTCATCCTTGACAGGAGAGCGTCTCAATGTTGAACGCTTACTGGAACAGAAATTGTTAGGTTATTTCTTATAATAAAAATGCTGAATGATTTTTTGTCAAACCGACATTTTATTGTAGTAAAATGTTTTGGCAAAAAAGTCTGATTAAACAAATGAAGCTCAATGGCAGTCAGCAACATAGTGCTTCATAATAAATTCAGCGCTGAGTGTTGAGAGATTTTAAGTTATATTGACAACCATTACAAGGGACAAATCGCTGATTTATCAACAATAAATTAAGAAGAGACATTTTGAATATCTGCATAATGACAATATATGACACTTCAGTTGGTATAAGTTACCGGTGACATGTTTAGCCTTCTGTTTACACAAGACAGTTCATCCTGGTCACTGCTCTCAGAAGAATACAATCCAGTTTGTTGCAAACACCTCCACTCCTGTGTGTGTGAGAAGAACAATTCAGAGGCTATTACACTCCAGTGCACTTTACTGTTCTCTTACACTATTTACTGTTCAATACAGAACTTCACAGAGGCTCCATCTTCACTCCCAACCTCTAGACCAGTTCAAGTTTTAACCAGTTCCACCAACATCTGTCCACAGTAAGGGCTGAATAACCAGAGAAATCCATCTCAAATAAGATCAGACGTCCACAGATGAAATATCTGCAGAGGTTACAGCAGCAAATCAGGTTCCGGCAGCTCGCAGACCCTGTTTCTGCATGACATTCCAGAGTTTGTGGAGGTTGGACTGAGTGATGAGGTCGTCTGGTTTGAGCTGCAGTGCGAGGAGGTAGTTGCTCTCAGCTTCCTTCAGCTTTCCATTAAGGTGGAGGATGGCTCCGAGATTCATCAGAGCTGCTGGATGCTGGGAGAATGAGAAAAGCAGACACAAAAAGAGTGAATCTTGGATGGTTATAGAATTAGGTAAGAAAAAGAATTACATTCTAAAAGAGCTGATGCAACCAATATGATGGAAGACAAATCTGAAGTTTGTAATTAATGCATATAGAAGATTCAATAATTGTGCATGGTTACTTCGAACAAAAATATCTATAACATCTAACAAAGTGGCTGAAGAAGGTACTTACATCAGGTCTTAAATCAGCTGCCTTCCCATAATACCTTTCAGCTGCCTCATTCAGACTGGCCTGTCTGTGGACAAACACACATATTACTAGAACCTAGAAGTTATTATGAATATTATTGAGTGTTGGCCCAAGCAAATAGCTTCGTAAATACTAGTGCTTCTAAATACAATGTTTGACAGACACACACCTGAGCATATGAGCAGCGCTGAACACCACGTCAAACTCAGAAGTGTCCAGCTCTGCAGCTTTCTGAGCCATTACTGCTGCCTCTCCCAGACGAGACTCTTCCAACAGAAACTGGCCTGAGAGAGAGAGAGAGAGAGAGAGAGAGAGAGTGAGAGAGAGAGAGAGAAAGACGGAGGAGATCACATGATGGAAATCATCTCAAACACAGCAGGCCAGAAGCAGTCGAAGATCAGATATGCAGAACACGCAGCCAAAATAAGAGAGACACAAAGGCAAAGAGGGTGAGAGTAGAGGATGAAGGAGGACATGAGGCACAATGAACCTCTGCTGAAGTTTATTGAATGTATATTTTTATATATATATAAATTTCATACAAATATACAGTATATACTATATTGTCCAGAGTTGGCCCACCCTTTGCAGCTATAACAGCTTCAAACAGCTTGTGTTTATGAGTTTATTCTTCTAGAAGCGCATTTGTGAGGTCAGGCACTGATGTTGGACGAGAAGGCCTGGCTCGAGGTCTCTGCTCTAATCCATCTCAAAGGTGTTCTATCGGGTTGAGGTCAGGACTCTGTGCAGGCCAGTCAAGTTCATCCACACCAAACTCACTCATCCATGTCTTTATGGACCTTGCTTTGAGCACTGGTGCGCAATCATGTTGGAACAGAAAGGGGCCAAACTGTTCCCACAAAGTTGGGAGCATGAGTTTGTCCAAAATGTCTTGGTATGCTGAAGCATTAAGAGTTCCTTTCACTGTAACTAAGGGGCCAAGTCCTGAAAAACAACCCCCACACCATAATCCCCCTCCACCAAACTTTACACTTGGCACAATGCAGTCAGGCAAGTACCGTTCTCCTGGCAACCACTAAACCCAGACTCGTCCATTGGATTGCCAGACCGAGAAGTTCGTCACTCCAGAGAACATGTCTCCACTGCTCTAGAGTCCAGTAAGGCGTGTTTCTTTTTTAATAATAATAATATAATAATAATTATATTAAACAAATAATTTTAATAAATAAATAATATTATAATAATATAATTTACTATATATTCTTATTAAAAAATATTAAATATTTTTTTGTTAAATTCATTAATAATAGTTGTAAATAAATAAACAAATAAAGGCCATATTTAAGGAAGATGCTATGAAATAAAATTAAGTAATTTGAGCATTTGATCAATAACATTAGAAGAGAATCTAATCAGATCGTACCGTAATGCATATAGCAGTTTCCTCTAGCTGGATCCAGCTCTATTGCCTTCAGGAAGTAATGCTCTGCTTCAAACTTCTGTCCCTGTGGAGAAATTATGAAATAATTACATCTTGACCCTCCGTTACTAAGAAAAGGACATAGTCGTAACCGGATCCTTTAAATTTGCGCCATATATGATGTTAGATGTTATCAAAGTGTGGGAAAGTACACTTGTGTGAGCGTTTCTCCATGTTGATGTGCAATTGTCTCACTTTCTTTACGGCTCAGTGCTGATTGCTTCCATGTTGGGTGTTACCTTTGCGAACGTTCTTGTCATGAGCAGCAAGGTTATATTAGGCTTGCTTCACTGAACAGTTTTGTGGCAAACACTTCAGATAAGTGGATAAAGAAATACCTTGGAAAGCTGTAGCATTTCATGCTCTCCTTGGCTACAGCTCCTGATAAGCATTCAACTATGTCCAAGAGCGTTTATCAAATGTATAGGCCTATAATATTTGAAGTCAAGGTTTCAAAAACCGCTAAATAGCTGCAGATTTGAATCCAAAAGAGTAAATACAAAACAAGCTATTGTTTTAGCCCCAGACCTCGATTTAATCTGTTGACTAAAGCGTTAAATGAGCTTTTCGAGGACATATTTTCAATGTAAAACACACCTTAGCACCTTCAAGTTCAAAAACAGACTGCTCAACTCTATGCAAGGCTAAACAGAAAAGGAAACAGCAGCTGAATCTTTACGTTTTGGAGGTATATCATGACATAACTTCAGTCATTTGTCTGATGCTGTTCTGACCGTCTGACACAGACTAACCCAGCTAATACGCCCACAGTTCTTCGACAGGTGGTCAAAAGTTCACCAATAACCTGTTTTCAAGGAAAGAGTAATTGAATTAAGCACGGTGCTTGAGGGGTAATAACCGTTTTTAATCTATGTGTATTAAGTGGACAGGTCAGGTGGGGGTTGGTGGTGGGAGGGAGGGATTTTAAAGTGAGCAAACAGGTTTGAGGCAACAGCCTGGACTCTTGACCAGCCGTGCCGAGACACAAACCCAAATCAGATTAGGAGGAGGATATGAGATATCACGTCCTGAGGGGGATGCAGCTGCTCGACCTTTCTTCATCACCCCTCTCCATTTACATCATGGTGGTCAGAGAGGAAAATATCACAGCAAGGGTTATTTCTAATGCAGGGAGAGATGGGTAGTGAAAGGGGTGGAATAACATTTTTTACTATCAACAAAATGTTGATGTCAGAGACGTTTTTGTGTCAACGTTCCTCTCAAGGACAAAGCAATTATTTCTTTCCTCAGCACTGGGAGTCTCATGAAGGGTCATCTGTTGCTCAAATGATTTTAATAACCAGATATCTTTGGATACTTCTTTCCACTTGATCTCCCCATTTGTAGTTCAAAATCAAACTGAACTGATTTAATATTTATTACGCTTTCACAAATCAGGTTTTTACAGTCATACTGAACATTTAATAGCAACCACAAAGCATCAAAAATACAGCAGCAAAAGTCTGAGACCACTAGTGAAAATGCTTTTTTACCTAAATAATAATAATTTATTTATTTATATATATATATAAATGTGTATGTGGTGGGCATAGATTCATTTTTTTAATCTAGTTTAATCTCACTGTAATCTTGGAATTAATCTAGATTAAAATGGCTCATTTGAATTCTGCCGAAGGCATTCAGAATATGTGTGCTCGTAAGTGATCCTTTGTCTTTTTGTAGTTTGAATAATAAATAACTTCTGTCCCTTTAAGACCTGACGCACGCATGGATCCCAAACACTGTTCCTGTGAGCTGGTTACGACTGTGTTTATGTTAAAACTCACCAAGATGGGCATTGAGACATTTTTGAGTGTATTTGACCATTTATAAGATGGAAAAAGGAGCACATTTTTGCACTTCTGTCTCAGAGGCGGCTTTATTACAGTATGTGTGTGTGCGCTTCAGATGCAAGCGCGAAATCTGCGGGAAATAGTAGAATTAATGTTATGTGCAACCCCACGCGAAATTCAGACAGGTCACACCAACACTAACACGCTGTCATGAGGAAAAATCCAGCAGAACACCCGTTCGCAATGTTCAGAGGATTAAACGGACTGAATGAGAGGCGGGTGTGTGTCAACTCGCTGTCGGTCGGAGAGGAGAGGAGAGCGCAGCTGATATCGATACTTTAGAAAATGAGTATCGTATCGTTTCAGATATTTCAGTATCGATACATAGCGAAATATCAATATTTTTGACAACACTAGTAGTCATACACACAGGTTCGAAGACTCGTTCTCTCGCCCCCTACAGTGCAATAAGGCTAGGTATACATCCGCGCTAAAATATCAAGGTGAAAGTCATCATAGCTTGCGTAGTATAGACCCAGCTCTTTGAGAATAGATTAACGGCAATATTTTTTTTATTGCCCGATAAGAGTCTCACGTTAACGCAGTTAACGCCGATAATGGTCCACCACTAATATAAATATATATATATATATAATTTAGGCAAAATAGACTAGTGGTATATTATTATTATGGATGGATAGATGGATGGATGGATGGATGGATGGATGGATGGATGGACGGATGAATGGATTCATGGATAAACAAACAAATAAATAAACAATTGTCATAATGTTTGTTTGTTTTGTTGATTTTCAAAATCTTATTTATTTGAGGATTCAATTTTGAAAGTTTTTCAATGAGGTCGGAAGAAAAGCTCACAAATACAAAAAGGGTAATAATGTACTTGTCAGGTTGACTCACCTTGATAGACAGCAGTTTTCCATAGGTCAGATGGGCAGGAACATGGTCGGGTTTGGCCTTCAGTGACTCCCTGTACCAGTGTCCCGCCTCCTCTAGATTATTCAGCCTCATATACGCCTCACCTGTGGGCCAAAGTCAGAAGGACATCTAAAATTACCTAGCATTCCCTGTACTTCACGCCAACAAATCAAATGCAGGGAATAGCATATGTCACAGGATTAGTTTGAGGAGAGAATTTCCAAATGTGCTTATAGTTGATTCGCAGACATAAAATCTTCAGGAGCACTATGTATAAAATTTAGGGAGAAAAAATTTCTAAACTGCCTGATGTCCCAAAAACAATAGTCCATCATGGTATGAGACTGATAAAGACAGCTGTGGTCTTCTTCATACAATCTTAATAGAGTGACACAGAGACCATAAGTGCAAGCTTTCAAAAGACTACAAGTTATACTTGCTATACTAAGGTAATGGGTTTGATTCCAATGAAACGCATATACTAATAAGATGTACACCTTGAATGGACTCTAAAGTCACTTTGGAAGCATCTGCCAAAGGCATAAATGTAAACTCATCACATATCCGGATACTGATTCAGTAATGCAAGGACACATTATCTATGTATCAGATTCCAGTCACATCTCCAGACGCCTGTTTTCATCCTAACAGGAGTAGAGGAGGAGTGTTGTGGCATAATACAGCAAAGAAAAAAATAATTGGGGATGGTTTTACAAATAAAGCTTTATTTTACTTCACCTTCATTTTTATAGTGCTTTATACAATAGAAATTGTTTCAAAGCAGCCTCACGGTAATAAACAGGTAAGTTACAGAATTAATGATGCAGACTTCATCAAATATGAAATATGAGACATTCGAATTCTGCTGTAAAGCACCTGTAGCAAAATAGTGACATTAAAGTGAGTTGTAGAACACTAAAACATATTTTAGGTCATATTTTAAGTTTGAAATGGAGCTAGAGAGTTTGATGAGGTTTAACTAGGATATTAAATAGGAGGGAAAAACTAAAAAAAAATCTCAAAAGGTTGGATGGATGGGAAGGACGGGATGGGATAGACAGAACGAGCATTAATAAATTTACATTTAACATATTGTGATTCCACTGAAAAAAAAATACTTGTAATCAGACTACAGTTACTTTTTTATTGATTACATGATTACATGTTATTCTCTACCTAATTCTACCTACTTCTTTTTTATCTTTTAAATGTCTCTTCCTAAAAATGTCTACTGCTCAAATCAATGTGATAAATAAGTTAACAGTAATCCAAAAGTAGTCAGATTATATTACCTTAAATATGTAATGTAATGGATTACATGACTAACTACAATGTAATTTGTAATCAGTAACTGATTATATTTTCCAAGTAATCTACCCATCTCTGCTGGTAAGTCTCAAATATTTTGCAAAAAATAAATATGAATGCACTTCAACTGAGAAATAAACACTGACCCATCATGTTGTACAAACTCTGCGGTGCGAACTGTCGTGGCATCTTTTGCACAGCCTCTTTATAAATGGTCAGCGCCTCCTATAGATGACAAACAAAAACAACCTGTAATAATGTGACAAAAGGAACTGTAGAGTGTGAACAACCAACAATTCATAGAAGAACATCATTACATCCATCAAAACTGGGTTATGCATGCAGATTTCAATGAATACTGAATAAATGAGCGGAGCTGTACCTCATGCTGGCCCTGCTCATGAAGCAGCTTTCCCAGGTTGTACAAGCAGCTGGTGACGGAGCTCTTGTGGGCGTGAGGGTCCTTAAGGTTTTCATCGGGGATGTCTGCGCAAGTGTGGAAAGTGCGCTTGGCCTCTTCGATATTACCCTGGGAGACCAGGATGATGCCCACGTTCAAGTATGCAGCTGTGAAAAACAGGACACAACAATAGACTCACTCTGATGGTCAAAAGGGCGAAATAAGTGAAACTGAAGAGCTGAACTCACAGGCCAGAGTCGGTCTGCTCCCAATGGCCAGTTTATAGTAATGGAGAGCTTCAGAGAATCGCTCGCTCTCCTGTAGCAGCAAACCACTGGATGAAATTAAAGCACACAAAAGGTTTTAAGTTTGAGAAATGATATGTGAAGTCATCTGAACATGAGTTTGTGCGAGGACCAGAATGTGACAATGAAACATTGAGGTGTCTGCTCCTCTCCAGGTTTAATTAGTGTTAGAGGTGTCTCAAGCTTCCCCTTAAGCCTGCAAATCAGGACTAATGAAATCCCAGTGTCACACACACACACGCCCTGAGGGAGAGATATGGCTAACACTTCCACTGCTTCTCAACCTCCCACTCTAGTTGTCTGAATGCCAAGTATGTCTTCCCCCCACAAAGTATGTATTACTTTTTTCTTCTTCTTCTTCATTTTGGAGCCATCTTTATCAGAATTAAATGCACTATTGTGTTAAAAATGAATTATATAATGGCACATATCCAATATTTTGGTACATTTGTTAACGTCTGCTGCCCTGCAAAAGTCGTGTTCATTGGATTATGTCAGTTTCCATGGAAAACTGGCTCAGATAAAGTGCTGTATGACCTTGACAAAACCAACACTCCAAATGTTGTCCTCTGAACAGAAAACACTACGCAAAAAACAGTGAGAGAGCCATCTAATCAGCTCTTTGTTTGCTTACTCAGAAAGGTTCTAAAAAAAGGATTATTTAATTTCAAAACATCTTGGTTTGATACTATTTTTCATTATTATTTAATGCAACAACATTCAGACATTTTAAGTGTGGCCTAGGAAGAGAAAGAAAGAAAAACATATCAAAGTGTATGTACTCACAGGTTGTAAAGCATATCTGCCATATTGCCCCGGTAATAAAGAGCATTTCTATATGCTCTCTCTGCCTCCGCCATCTTTCCCTGGTTCTTCAAGACGTTACCCAGGTTACCCCAAGCTGAGATAAACAAGTTAAAGAAATTTTACTTCAGCATTTATCTCGGTCGCATCTATCACATTATTTCTGATATTGCAGAATACAAGTTCTGTAAACCCACCTTTTGCAGGGTTTACAGCAATGCCAGACCTGTACAGCATCTCCTCGCTCTGCCAGTCCTGGTTCCTCCTCACAGTCTTCAGGCTGTAGAGAAGCACCAAGACTGTGGCACAGCTCAGCAGGAGAGCTCTAGAGCATCTCGACCTACAGTGCATGAACATGCTCCTAAACCCGATAGTCACGAGCAGACAGAAGCCCATACTGGGGATGTACAGCACTCGCTCGGCCACTACAAAACCCACGTAGAACAACATGTTAGTGGCTGGGAGGAAGGGCAAAACTAGCAGCCCGAGGGAAAAGACCACCACGTTTTCCGTGGCTGGGAACGATTTGTGAGGGGTTTTGAGAGGTTTGTGATAACCATTTATTTTAGGCGAGTCCCTGTAGTGATTTTCATTGTGATTATGACTGTATCCATTAGTTGCAGACTTTCCATTGCTCATATATGATTTTCCATTGGTTTCACTGATTTTCGTGGACTGTAGCAGTGGGCTTCTCAGGCCAAACCATGCCAGGAAAGCAAATCCTGAGTAAAACATAACTGACTGTAGGTTCCTCCAATCACCGATGGTTCTGAGCAGAGGAACGGCATCCATTGACCAATCAAAGCTGAGTTTGTCAGGACAGAGGAGGAGCCAGGCATTGACAGCTGGCAGATACAGGAACGTAAGTGCTCTGGTCAGGAAGTGAGGTGAGTCGGCTGCTGGGTTGTCCGAGTTGGAGAAGTTTGGCGGCTTGTTGCCCATCCAGTAAAATCGAGCTGCGAGCAAAATTATTCCCCAACCAACCAGCCAGGCTAAACTGACCAACAAGTTCATGTTCCTCCTCTGGAAATGAAGAGAACAACAGGGATCAGTCAGTTCACACTCTTATATTACTTATACATTCTGACTTATTTCATTTGTACATTAACAATGTTTAACAGTGGACATACATTCATAACACAACATTTTTTTTTTGTAATTAAAATTCCCACCACATTGTAATTTCCACCACATCTAAATGTTATGTATTATGTTTAATAGCGTTTTGAGATGGAAATGATGGTCAACATTATATTAACATTAATATAATGGAATAAACGCCCAACTATTTTGTCTTTATTAGTCTATTCTAATATGTTAAGGCTAATTTCAAAGCTAGCATTTTATGCATCATAAGTAGGCCACAATAGCATAATCTAGACAAAATTCCCACTTGATTGGGAATAAAAATAAAATAAAAATAATATACTCACAACTGACATTTATCTTGATTTGTTCAAGCATGCTCTTCACTAACACTGTTGTTGCTTTGTAAATATTAAATGTTATGTTTTACATTGATGTCACTGTTTGTTTACCATCATTTTACATATGTAAACTCATATTTTAAGGATTGAACAGTTTAGGATTTAAAGTCTGAGTCAAAAAACATGAAAAGTAGGCTTGTTAAAAAGTTCCTAAGACTGGTTAAGACCATGTAACACATTTTAAAAAATATGTATTTTATTTCCAAATAAAATAGATAAAAGACATCATCCATTGGTGAATAAAAGCAACAGAAGAAAAAAAAAATCCCTTTTGCATTTATACTGCATACTACATACTTAACAGTCCTCGGAGTGAAAGAGAAAAATCTTTTCTTGTGTAATTGCCTCTTTGGGCACAGCATGACTATTGACAGAGTGCATTCTGGGGAAGTCGGGCTCAAAGACTGGGGAAATTAGATGCCACAAATATCGATTCATTTATTTCACACACAATGGGTCACAAACTTATGGACTAAAGCCACGATAGATCCTCTGCTTCCACTGAGCGTGACACTTCAATCTACGGTTCAGATATGGTTGAACTGAATGAGCTCTATTTCATCACCTGTTTTTTGTTCTTGCTTTTTTGTAGGCCTACCAAACTGTAAAATCAATCTTAAATTGGAAATACCATAATTGCCTTAGAGCGAAGATCTGAAGGACAATCATTTTTCAATCATTTCATGTTTCAGTAACTAAACAAATACAACTCAAGCATAAAACGCAACAAATGACCTCTTCAAAATACAAACAGAAATAGTCAGGGCGCTGGAGGATGTTGATGAACTGAACTCATTATGCTGCAGTTCTTTAAGAGGACAAAGGAGTAGTTCACTGCACTCATAATGAGGACGGTTGTAGGTTTACAGTGTTCTCCATTGGGAAACCATCCAAATCTAATCGGGAATCTTTCAGTGTTTTTTTCTCCTACATCAAGAAAATGTAGGAGAATCATATAATATCTAGACCAGTAAACCAACTGCAGTCTAAACATTACACCGATCATGCATCTTAAAGGTATTTAAGGAAATGTGAAATCCACAGCATCATTTCACAGCTGAATTTCCTGTCACGGCATAAATGCCACCACATTAATCAAATTGTTGACTGTTTACGAGCAAATCTTCCCACATGCACGGCATGAAGACAAATGAGCCAAGATATTGTGTGTGTCACCGCTGAATTACCTTAAATTGACTACGAAGCATTTCTTGTGATGCTTGAAAGATTCATTCAATTCTAATCAGACCTCCAACTTTTTGCATTTTCTTTTTGCCAATTCTGATTTTAAGAATGAAGACCAATTCAGATTACAGTATGTCACTTCTCAGACATTCCACAGCCAGCAAACATGTTCAATCGGCAAAAACAAGTGCCAACCAAAACCAGACGAAGTGCCTGTTGCTAAATGTTGGTGCAGTGTGAATTGGACTTAAGACAGGTTGACTGGTGGTTTTGGAGATCCAGCACTAGACCAGCAGCCACGTGCACCACTGCTATGCAGAAAAAGGGCAGAACGCATTCCAGACAATCACCCCGAGCTTATCTCATCTCAGCCCGATTAGAAAGCAAATGGGATGAAAAATTGCCCTCTATCTGCATTGTGCGCTCGTATGGCCAACCTCAAAACTAATCTACAGCGTATTGTTTTAGACTCGCACCTCATTCAGCTCAAATCAAAGCAATATCCTATATCAGGGGTGTTTGTAGCCTCTAGAATATCAATGAGGGCACCCTATCTGTTTTCATTACCCAGATACGCATTCATTACCGCATGAATGTAAAGTCTGAGACGCGTGGCATATATGCAAAGTCAGTGCCTCATTGTTCAAAAACCATCCTTTGGGATCTTTTATTGTTGACCATTCCTTCTGCATTTAATGAGGCCCCTGTGAAGCACAGAAAGCCAATGAGCCGATTTTCCACCAGGGGAATAAGAGTAAACGAGAAAGTGCTTTGATAAAGAGAAAGAGAGGAAGTGAGGGCATGGTTTCCTCTCTTCTCCCTCATCCTCCTTTTCTCTCCCTCTGTTTGCGTTCCCATGCGCTCGTGGCCGTCTGGAGAGTTTGTAATCTCTCGCTGTCGCCCCTCTCGCGCACCTCACGATTACCAGCAAGAAAAGCCGGAGACACGGGCAGAGAGGCCATGATAAAGAGCCCAGATGTGCCGCGGGATTGGCATCTGTGTACAGAGTCTGGACTGGTAAGATTACTCTTACATTATTGTCTGAAATAGGGTGGAGGAGAGCTGCAAAAATGCCCATTTATCATCATATTGATAAAAAGGTACATTTAAAGATTAGCGCTGCATATTATACCGAATAGATCATAGGGTGTAAGTGTGATAATTCAAACAAAATCATTGTACAGCTAAATGGAATTAAATGTACAGTATTACTACAGTTAATGGCATTTGCCATCATGTAATACTTGCCATTGGTCTGTTTAATAGGGTAAGTCATCTTAACAGGTTAGGACACAGTAAAATACCCCTTTAATATGAAAACTTAAAGTAAAAACTATTTTCAAGGTTTGCATAGACACTTGACATTTTCCAAAACATTAAAAGTAATACTTAAAGTAAAGTAGGCTACCTTAAGTAATACTCAAACAAAATAAGCAGGGGGTATTATATACACTCTAAAAAATGCGGGGTTAAAAAAGAACCCAAGTTGGGTTGAAAATGGACTAACCCAGCAATTGGGTTGTTTTAACCCAGCAGTTGGGTTGTTTTAAGCAAACATTTAACCCAACCGCTGGGTTAAAACAACCCAAATGCTGGGTTAAAACAACCCAATTGCTGGGTTAGTCCATTTTCAACCCAACTTGGGTTATTTTTAACCCAGCATTTTTTAGAGTGTAGTGATTATTAGCATGGCATTCCAATTTTGTTGATTTCTTTGCTAAGTTCAGCCCTCTATAATCTAAAATAACACCCAATTTTAGGGGCGGTAATACGCCTCCAAAAGTGTTCCAAAGTTCATGTTATTGATATCTGGAGAAATACTTTCTTCTTTCTTCCTTGGTATCAAATATATGGCCAAATTTCCATGATTAAACATTTAAGCAGACAGCAGAATTAATTAAATTTGATATAATCACGACAAAAGGAAGTGGCTTTCCCAGTACCTGTGAAAATCATTCAAACATAGTGATGATGCAAAATAAATATTTTAAGTTCCCACACGTTCATGTAAAGTCACACAGATATCAGTGTTTTAGAAATGTCCTGCACCTTAGATGAAATTAATAATAGGACTGATTTAACAATATATATTATGCCCCCCAGCTCATTTTAGCTCGATTTATCATAGTGTAACGTTATAATAAAACTTAAGACAGTCTCTTAAACATTTAATAACTTATTTTCTAGGGTAAAGGCCTGTTCACACCAAGAACGATAACCGTAAAGATAACTATAACAATAAGAATATTAGCATCCACACCAGCACATGATAACGTTCTGTTTATTTTAAGGACGCTGCAGTTTTGTCGTCTGTCAAATGCTCAAACTGGATTCTGATTGGCTGTCAATGTTTTTATCGTTCATCAGCTGAAAAAAAAAATATTCTGAAAGTAATTCAAATGATATTGTTTCTCTGTGCCGTTATCCTTATCATTGTGGTGTGGACTTTTTTATATTTAGAACTATACCTTTAAATTGTAGTTACATCACTTGGTGTGAACAGGCCTTTATTCTCAGATTTTCCTGCATTACAAAAATACAGGTTTTCCAGGATGGATAGGAACTCTGAGTTTCTGGTATTCAAGCTTTACTCTGAAATACATTTTAAATTAAACTCCGGGTTTATGTTAGTATTTTTATAAGGTTATATTTGGCCGGTTAAGTATCAGGACCTTGTTTCTACCACATTGGTGACCCTGTTGCATTTTCCCTTGAACTTGGAGCAGATCCACATAACGAGAATCAGATCTCACCTTCAGCACCATCATTACTGCTTGCCGGAATCGCAGGCGATGCACAACACAGAGATCATAAACGGCTGAAACGGCCAGAACAGTCACTCCCTGCTCCTTCCACAGCAAGGCCGCCGCAGCAGCACCCAGACTCCCGGCCAGCCACAGCACTGCCCGCCATACAACCCGGCTCGAGTGCGTTGGGTTGGGCCTGAGACAGCAGTACTGGGTGTAACAGAGCAGGGATAATAAGAAACAAAACGCTGCTCCCACATCTGCTCGCCCCACCACCCCAGCCACCGCTTCGGTGTGTATGGGATGAGAGGCGAAGAGCAGTCCTGCCAGCAGGCTCCACGGTCCTCCACCCAGTAGAAGACGACAAAATGCAGTGAAGAGTGCAGTGACACAGCAGTGCAGGCCCACGTTGAACAGGTGGTAGCCCCGGGGGTCCAGGCCACCCAGGACATAGTTGAGGCGGAAAGAGAGGGTGCAAAGGGGGCGGAAAGACTTGTGGCTGCCGCTGTGAGTGAGCAGAGTGCCCCAGAAGTCATCGTACAGGATGTTTGTCCATGGAGTGTCCGGTAGGAGGTCCTGGTTGGTTTTGATTGCTCGGCTAAAGAAGATGGAGAGAGAATAAAGAGGTAACATGAAAAATGGGTGCCGTATTGCATGAAAAAGGCATGAGATTTCTCTGCCACATGCACATTTTTAATTGACTGACAGCCCTATTTATAACATAATTATTGGAGGATGCCACCAAACCCAACATCAAACCTCTTTACAGTTTTAAAGACAGTATCTCACTCCATTAATCCGTCTATAACACATATACTTCACAAACAGTAGCATGAAAGATTTCTGTTATTTGACCAAATCATCACTTGAATCTCAACACTATTGCCAGTGATCTTGATGTATTTCACAGTGCATTAAATAAAGCCATCACTATCCTGCTGTCCGGAGAGTGACCGTAGCACAATATATGCGCTTTCTTAATGTGTTCGCCAGTTTAATGTATTCTTTTCATTCGTGATTGGCATTGAGGTGGGAGAGGAGCTGATTTAAATATTTAAATTTCAAATGATTTCCAAAGGGCAAGATTGAGACGCAAGGCCGCAGGGAAATTAACACTCAGAGCTCAGAGTACAAAAGAATGAAAAGTGAGGCGAAACTAGTTTTATATATATTTAAAATAAATAAATAAAATAAAACAAAATAAAGCCAGAAGGGAAATCTTACAATAGCTAGAAGGAAGTAATGTGGAGTGCAATACACATTTAACAAAAATAAATTAAAATAATGAACAATTACCCAAGAAAAAAAACGTAGAATAATACTTTTTCAGTCTGTGTTTTAGTGGCAGTTAATACATCAGGCCCTCAGCACAAGTGGGCCAGTTTCCTGTGACCCATATCTCTGTCTATAGAGTTCTCTGTGACTCAATGAGAAAGCCTGCACTTGTTTTTAACTCAGGAAACACAATGCTGGGAAAATGAAGAGATCCATGGCTGCCATCACGCTATGACCCCTGCAGTGAGAGCTCAACTTAGTACAATGATCATCGCATGTCAGATGCTGCATACCACAAACTTTTTGCTTTGACAATATAAAAGTAAATCATTTAATTTTACAAAAATATTACTATAACACAACATCACTCTTAATATTTTCCTCGTCACATTCCGCAAGCATCTGCATTGCCCTTTGTGCATTTCCACATTATAAATGGACCACAGTGTTTGCAAACAATTGTACATTATTAGCACTTATCTGGATTTATGTAGTTGCTTATGTTGTGTGTATATCTGTTTAGAAGGTAATCTTGTTGTAACTGGGCCACGGCAAATCAGATTACTGTGAATATAGTTTGGTCCATTAAGAGCAGCTTTACTCTGAGGTCATGACTGAAGGTATTAGCAAATATTATGTACTGCTCTATTAAAACTACTACAAACACACTCAGAGGCAAAGAGAGAGAGACAAACAAATGTATCGTGTGTTTAGATTTTGTGTGGTCCAAATCAAATTTAGATAACCGAAGCTCATAGGTAGACGGCTGTGACACAGACCACTTGAGTGTCTCCAAAATATTTAAGTTTTATGTTAAAATATTTAACTCCTTATTAAGCCCAAAGATAAGCAGTGCCTGAGGAAACCGGTTGTCTTGAATAATACTAATCAGGCAGAGCTATGTATGAGGTTTATCTGTGGACCTTGAGAAGGAAAAACACTCAAGACATGACGGCCTGCAAATTTACGTTTTTGCTAAAATTGTCATTTGTCTTCTCGAGGGACTGGAAAAATGCTTTTGTATCTTGGAGTATCTATCCTTGCTCGGTGGCAATGCACTTTACAACACATACATTTAATGTTTTGGGCTTCTAGTGTTTATAATCTCTATAAATCACTTGCGAGTCGCCCTACAAAGCCACTCAGTCACTGAGAGTTCAGAAGGTTAATGCAGTTAAATGTGAGGGCGTCTGGATGTGCAGTCATTATTCATTTCCAATGCAGCCGGTGCTATGAAAGTAATCAGATTAAGCGTTTAGTTAGGTTATAAGGTGAAGTTGTATACTGAATGCCTATTAAAGATGCACAACATACTGTACCTATTTTCTAATTCAACTAGTCGGTGGGTTAACAAAACAACTAATCAGTCCCACAAAACCAGTCATAAGGGTACATTTATTTTTAAATATTTTGAGATTTATACATCATACATGAATAAATAAGCTTTTTTTATGGATGTATGGTTTGTTAGGCTAGGACAATATTTGGCAGAGATATTATTTAAAAATATGGAATGTGAGGGTGCAAAAAAAAATTTCCAATCTTCATGGAACATGATCTTTATTTAATATCCTAATGATTTTTGTCATAAAATGTAAAAAAACAATCAATAATTTTGACTTGTGGCTATTGCCACAAATATACCCGTGCGACTTATGACTGGTTTTGTGGTCCAGGGTCACCAGATTCAGTCGAACTTGGCACTTCCTAAAATGCAACATTCATATTGGAATGCTGATAAATAAATAAAATAAAATAAAATAAAATAAAATAAAATAAAATAAAATAAAATAAAATAAAATAAAATAAAATAAAATAAAATAAAATAAAATAAAATAAAATAAAATAAAATAAAATAAAATAAAATAAAATAAAATAAAATAAAATAAAATAAAATAAAATAAAATAAAATAAAACTTAATTTAATTAAATATAAAATAAATTAATACAATATTAACAACAACAGCAAGAGTTTATATTTGTTTAAAAAAATCAGAGAGAGTATTTAAACAGATTAGTGCAAACAAAGTACTGAGGAGGGATGGAGTGGCTTTGAATCCCTGCACAGGGAAACATGGCTGTGGTGTTAATCTGACGCTAACAGGATTACAGGCAAATCATAGAGCCAGAGTATTTTAGGGGCACAGTTGGGGGACAAGGTCTTAATCATTTTAAACCTGTCCCAACAGAGATGTGTGCAAGACAAAACACAAGAGATGTATGCAATCCTAGTGTTTGTGGTTTTAACAAACCAAGTAATGAAAAGCAATTAGCTGGTTAACTTTTCTTAGAAAATAAATGAACTAAAATAACTACCATTGAGCTAAACATGAAGCATTAACTGTAAATACTGATGTTTTTCCAACAGAATCAAGCAAATCCCATTTGCAGTCTTTACAACCACATGTTGGCAAGTATTCACAAGCTTTCTATAGAAAACAATTACGGGGGAAATTGGCATCAGCTTTAAACAGCACGCTCATAAATGTCACTGCATTCAAAAAAATGATGGATTTGTTTTATTTAATTCATACTGGCAAGAGATCCCCACTTGTTTTAGCAGAGACCAAGTGTAAAAACACCCATTAGGCCAAAAAGCAGAGCATACAATGGTGTGTTTTAATATGTGATAAGCATCTCCACAACATCAATTTTTCATTCGTTGCATTCATTAAAAAAGATGATTTCTTAATGTGTCCTTGATATTTAAGATTTTTTAAGGGTTTAAAGTATCCACACCACCCAACCCATATTTTAGTGGTTGAGGAGACACAACACAACATCTGATATAAATCATAAACTCATTATAGCAGAAAAGCCTGATCCTACTGATCTTTCTCCCATATGACTTCTGGCTATAACATCACCACAACAAATCCCTGTGCATGCACGCTCCACTTTTAATCAGCCTCAATATCACCTGCCATCCGTCTGAAATGGAACATATACATTACCAGTCAAAAGTTTAGGGAAAAAATTGACCAAATTTATGTTTCTTATGATCTGAAAGCATATTCTTAAATGCTTCAAATTAGATTTGTAGGCAATATAAAGCATTCAAGTAAGAATTAAATCACAAGAATAAAGCTTCTGATTGTTTGGTCACAACATGTTACAAATTTAAGTATGGGAATAATTTCAGTATTAATAATTGTATTGTACTGACAGACAGTGCAGCACTACACAGTTAAAGGGAATCTTTCATCCATCAATAATAAATTCAGTGCCACCATCCATCAGTAAACACTATATTGCCAAAACTTTTGGGACGTCGGCCTTTACATGCACATGAACTTTAATGACATCACATTCTTAATCCATAAGGTTTAATACGGAGTTGGCCCACCCTTTGCAGCCATAACAGCTTCAACTCTTTTGAAAAGGCAGGAGTGTGTTTATATCTTTAACAATTCTTCTAGAAGCGCATTTGTGACGTCAGGCACTGATGTTGGATGAGAAGGCATGGCTCGCAGTCTCCGCTCTAATTCATCCAACAACAAAAAAATATTCTTACGTAGATGCTTTATATTTATGTTGCTTTATATTGCTAATTTCAAGCATTTAAGCATATGTTTTCAGCACACTTATGTCCATTAAAAACTATGATTTCATAATCCCCCCTCCACCAAACTTTACACTTGGCACAATGCAGTCAGGCAAGTACCGTTCTCCTGGCAACCACCAAATCCATCAGATTGCCAGACAGAGAATCATGATTAGTCACTCCAGAGAACACGTCTCCACTGCTCTAGAGTCCAGTGAGGGAATGCTTTACACCACTGCATCCGACGCTTTGCATTGCACTTGGTGATGTAAGGGTTGGATGCAGCTGCTCAGCCATGGAAACCCATTCCAAGAAGCTCTCTACACACTGTTCTTGAACTATTCTGAAGGCCAACACAAAGTTTGGAGGTCTGTAGCTGTTGACTCTGCAGAAAGTTGGCAACTTCTGCGCACTGTGCGCCTCAGCATATGTTGACCCCGCTCTGTGATTTTACGTGGCTGAGTTGCTGTTGTTCCCTGTTGTTGCTTCCACGTTGTTGTAAAACCACTAACAGTTGACCGTGGAATATTTAGTAGTGAACAAATTTCACGAATGGACTCATTGCACAGGTGGCAACCTATCACGGTACCACACTTGAATTCACTGTGCTCCTGAAAGCGACCCATTCTTTCACAAATGTTTGTAGAAGCTTCTGCATGACTAGCTGCTTGGTTTTATACACCTTTGGCCATGGACGTGATTGGAACACCTGAATTCAATGATTTGGAGGGGTGTCCCAATACTTTTGGCAATAGTGCACATTCATGTTAAAGGCATCTATAGGGTTATGCAGTTAACAAAAACCAAACTGAAGTAAAGAGGCAGTGATCAAAGCCACCAGGCACTCACAGCTGGCCAGATGTTAAAGCCAACTCTGGCATGAGCTTTTAACTAGTCCAAGATCTTGATTAAGATTTTTCCCTCTTGTCTACTGGAACCCATTCATGAAGGCAAAAATTTATAACAGCCAATCAGAGAACACATACTTTTTTTTTCCACCCATCAAAGGCACAGGCCAAGTGGGGTGGAGCAGGGAAACGGCAGTGTCCTTCAGTGCTAGACAGACTCTTTCATCTACTCAGAGAATACTTCCTGATTGGCTCAACAACAGCTACAGCAACAACTTAAAAGAAGTTCTAAACAAGACATTGCAGCACACACACACACACACACACACACACACACACACACACACACACACACGTTAGAGCACCTATCATTATGAAGACATTCCATAAACTGTATATTCTATCCCCGTAACCCTACCCCTAAACCTACAATCACAGAAAACGTTCTGTATTTTTACATTTTTAATAAAATATTGTTTAGTATGTTTTTAAGCCATTTTAATCAGGAACATTTACGTTTTAATACCAGTCCAGCATTTTAGCCTCATTATACACATTTGTATCCTCATAAATCACATAAACAAGCATACACACACACACACACACACCTAAAAGTAAAAAATTGTAAACAAACTCATTGAATTGAACATATGATTTAATTTCTTAAGAAAAGGTGCAAAGTGGAATTCCCCAGATTTAAAACCCAAAATAATCTTATTTTTGTAAAACAAACAAACGAACTAACTAAAGATTATTCTAGGCAACAGAAAAGTTCCCCCAAACAAAGAACCCATATACTGCATCTATTCTGCTTTTGGCGGAAAAATACAGAATGCTCACATTCAAACTCAACCAAGACCCTAATGCACACAAAAGGAAAAAAAAGTGTCAAGCACTGATGGCCCTCACACAAACAGCACTGACTTACGGTCATTTTAATGATCTGAACAGACCCAGTGAGTATCTGCAATACTTCTCACTTTGACAATTGACCTGAAAGCTTCCTCGCTACACCAGAACTGACATTGATCTCCAGTATGAGCCATCTGGGCTAATCCCAGAGCGGTGTCATGCTAATGGAATAGCCATTTCACTCAGCACAAAGAAGCCTTGTTAGCTCAATGATGGATGAAGTCCATAAGAAGCCCAGTGGCAGAGGAAGCCACAGAGAAAACTGCAGTTAAAAGAAATCAATGTGTTATAAAACAACTGCAGTCCAGTCAATCAGGCACATCACCTGGCCGTTATGAGGATTGAGTATTTCACAACTTAAAAGCTCTGCTGGTTTTAAATAATCAAGCCTCAGTAAGTAATTAAGTAACTGTGAGCCGGTATTTCATGCTCAGAAAACTTGCAGAAACTGTGTTGTGTTGTGGTTTAATGTTAATAAATTTAATGACAGCAAAAATACTTTACAGCTTCTGCAAACCTGCTACTGTAAAACCCTGAGAAAGCCCTGATTTCCTCACTTCTCAGGAGTCCAGACCCTGTAAAGTCTCACCGTCTGAATGCTGTGATGTATGTGGAGCTGCACATCTGGAAAAGTGTGAGCTTGAAGTGTTTCTTGGCCCTCCATTGAGGTCCTTCTAATGAAAATATATATGCGAGCCATCTCTACATATAAAATGTGAATGGAGCACAAATGCTCTTACCAGGCAATGACTGCCTGGAGCCTTCAACAGTGATAGTTTTCCTAACATAAATGGTTTCTATAAAATCCAGTTAAAACTAGATTTATAGGGCCACCCAAAAGGGCACCAGTGCCTTGATCCGGACTGTATTGCACTTCAACACAAATGCATGTTCAAAACATACATTACAGGCAGTGAAATATTATAAGCTGCATATCCTGATCCACATCTTCTGTTGTCTGGATAGGCAATAATTGAGTCTGAGGAGTTAATTAAAAGCTAATGTCTACATTGTCTGCACGGCGGTGATAAACGATGGCCTTGATTAAATTGTGACACTGCCCGTTTCTCCCAGCGACGAACCATGTCTGTCTACTCACTGCCTTATCGCACAAATCAAAACATAATCTAGAAGAACCACCCCAGGGACTGATGCTAATTTGATGGTACTTTTGAGGTCTGGTGCCTCTAATGATCATAGATGGTTCTACTCCATCCCCCACATTTAATAATTTATAACATAATATAATAATATTATATTATATTATATTATTAAAGCACACTTGAAAATATAATGCATTTGAGAGCAAAATGTCAACTTCTGTAAATAAACTAGACTTTTTTTTTTTTTTTTTACCATTACTGTAACTAACTGGTCCCAAGTTCTCGGTTCCATCAAATAACCTAACACACATTTTAAACAGTACCTGACTTGTTGGATTTACTCAAAAAAGCAGCGTCAAGTGGTTCCACACAACTATATTGAGTAATTTTAACAAATAACAATTTTACATATTTTAGTTATATGAACACAAGAAAGTCAAGAAAAGCTGACAAAATGTATTTAAGTAAATACAAACCATTTGAATGTGTCACTTTTACATAATATTTATGTGCAGTTTACTTAATAATGTTATGTTAAATTTATAAAAGTTTATTATGTTAGGTGAACGCATTTATCGATTTAATTTACCTTATTAAATTAACTACTTGCTCTACAAGTGTAGTGGAAAACTATTAAATAACAACACGCATATTTTTAGAAACCAAATGCAAAAATAACTTAATTGAGGGTACGAAGTAAGGTATTACAGAAATTCCTCTAAAATGTCCAACATAACTGAACATTAAACACTAACATAAACTAACAGCATCTTTCCCTTTACTGAAAAACATAAAATAACACTTTAATCCCTAAATTTACTCTCCTAATGCGTTCCCTTGCAAAGTATGCTGGGAACTACAGATCCACTGCCCAGTTTGTTAGTTTCACTCAGCAATGTTAAGTTGACCGAACAAACACTTATTAAGTAACGCTGACAATACTCATTTTTAGTAGAAACAACTCAGTAAATTTAAGTTCATTTAGTTACATTAGAGTTTTTTTTAAGTAATGTGAACAAGGATGATTTGAGTGCAACTGACAACAGTGAAAGTTAATTTTGTTTAAATATAAAACACTGACATTCATACAAAAAATATCCATTATCCAAACACTTTTTGGGTCCATGCTATAGTTATTTTTACTCTAGAGTACAAATTCTCACTCTGTCTTTCCCAAACTTGGTCTGATTTTGCATCTGTATGATACATGTCTGGTGTTATCAGAAGGGAGTAAGGTAAGCTGGTAAGCTGGATGTCACAATGACCTAAAAAGCTCCCACCTGCTAGAGGAGAAGACAGCTGAATGTATTCAGACTACAGTGGGGGGCGCGAGTGAAAGTGAAGTGCCCAATTCCACAAATGAAGAACAGCAGGTTCTTTTGGTGCTTTTTCACTGACTTGACCGGCCCAGACTAGTCATTAAAAGACACAAAACTCACAAGAAACAGAACAAAACAGACAATAAAGGCAAAAAAAGAAAAGCCTAGACCTATTCATCACATTCTATTCTTCATCCGTGTTCTTCATCCATTCCTCTCTGGCCTTTCTTTGTAACAGTTTTCAGGATGTTCTCTAATTGGCAAGCGACCAGCTGTGTCCCGCAACAACCTCTTCCTCTAAAAACGCCACATAAGCTAACTGAATAGCGACCGCTCAAGGCATGTGCATGTTCTAAATAATCTGCCATGGTTTGAATTAGGGCTCGTGTAATATAGCACTCATCTGCCATTTGTTCCACTATGAAATCTTCAGCAAGCAAGGCTAGAAAGAACTGAGATAAGCTGTGACCCAATTCAAAGGCTACATCCTTCGAAGGCCAAATCCGTCACAACGAAGGCTGTCCCAATTCAAAGTCTCCTTCGAATGCGGCCTACAAATGTGCCCTTCGTTTCCCGAGCCACATGGATAGAACGAGTGGATGCTTTGCAGCCTAGGCTATCCCAATATATATATATACATTTTTTAAAGGAAAAAAATGCTGAATTATATTTTCAAATGCAAGTATTGGGTTTCAACTTATTTGAATATCTAACAATACAAATGTAAAACTAAAATAAAAAAAGCTTTAAAGCATAAAATTAAAGGTTCAAATGTTGACATGTCTTACTAAGATGCAATTGTATAGTTATATAGTTAGTATTTAGTTATTTATACTCTTTGTACATAAATGGATCAAGGTGAACATATTTAGACAAGTTGTGAGCCCTGTTTTGCTTTCATAGTTGAATATAACTTTCAAAAAAGCGTTCAGCAAACATAATGTCGCTTGTCAATGCCAGCTGTCACAGCTGCAGTTAATTCAGGAGCATTTAATGCAGTTTATTAGAGTTCAGAGTATTGAGAACAGACAAAACTACAAACACTTGGGGCCAGATTTACTAACAGCTTGCACCAGTGTAAAACCATCTTTTGGTTTTAAAAAAACTACTGTCAGGATTTATTAAAGACACGCAGTGAAAAATTAGCACTGAAAAGGCACGGACTGAGTTATTTTTGTGGCCGAACTTATTGCATACGCATTTGTAGGAGTTCCCCATACAGACGCACAATTTATGGGAGGAGAGAATTTCAATGAATCACGCAAGGTGATTTACTAAGGTTTGAACATGTCAATTGACTGGTGTGTGCGCAATTATTTACCGCCCAAAAAAGCATGTCTTAAACCAGACGCTAACTTGCAGATTGCGTTGGTTATTATGGAAATGATCCGGCTGCGTCTGGTGTTCTTTAATTTGCGCGTCGTCAGTAGATCATATGCTGAACTTTCCAATATCTTTGCTTTTTTAGAATTGCGCTCTCACGCTAATTTACCCTGTAAATCTGGCCCTTGGTCTTAATCACTGTATTGTGAGGAGAATGAAAGGCAGCCTGTATGTGTCATAGTTGACTTTCCATAATTCCTTGCATAGTATTTCATATTTCGTTTTCAGCTTTTGAGCCCACTTTTCATGATCCAATCAATGCCTGATGGATAAAATCTTCTCTACATTTATCATCACATTAAACACCTGGTTTTACTTGGAAATGTGTCACATTATGGATGTAAAATGGGTTGCAAACTGCAACCTACATTCACTTTGAGAGTGATTGAAGATAATGGCTAAAATGGGGAGGAAACGAGACAGACAGAGCAGAGAAAGATAGAGAACGGGAGATATTAGCTGCTGGCGAGACGTACTGCTGGATCACAGTAATCTATTAACTCATGCATGGCGAATCTCTGCTACATATCGAGTGGCAGAAATGTCCATTTCATCGAATACTGACAGATGATGTCTGAGAACGGCCGTGAAAGTCATACGGAGAAGGATTCACACACTCCAATACAGATAAACACAGCAGGCAGCAGTTTATCTAAATCCCACTCTGAAATATGGTTTCTTTCCGTTTATTGAAATCAAGCAAGGCCAGATAAAACACAAACTCTAGGACCTGATGGTGTGACGTTACTAGAGCCAGACACCGCATGAGTAATAATACTATCTGTGAGCCAGATAAGAGAAAAACAGCGTTGAGAAATGAGCAAGGGCTCCTTTTTCAGCCCATGGTTTGAAAAATATGTCTCGAATCCAATTAAAATCGGATGGAATGTAAACATTAAAGGGGACCGATCATAGAAACCTTTTTCCTTGCCTCATTATTTATGAAAACTACATTTGAAAATAGGTCAATCAAAAAGAAAATCACCATGATTATGACATGAGCACCTTAACTTATGTAAATGACCTCTGTTTTGATTGGCTGGGTGGTCGTAAATCCAATGTATATCCAAATGAAATGGCTTCTCGAACAAGAAAAAGAAAATGTAGGGCAGGACTTGATTTTGTCCATCAGGAATTGATTAAAATCGCATATCAATTATATGTTGGCAAAAGCTCCTCGCTGTCTGTCTGACATTTCTCTTTTCTCAAAAGTGTGCATGCAAACCCTCCATCCCTGTACAATAAATTAACTGTATCATCTGACCGGTAATGGCATTGCATAGCAATGAGAGCGCTGCAGACAGCGAACCTAAACAAGTCCTCATATCACTGCGATCTTTCTTTACACGGCAGGCGAAACGCTCTATGCGCCTCTTATCTAGGGGAAACACAGGAAAAGCAAACAGATTGCTTCCGGACTGGTGATGAATTACAGACCCCAAAAAGATTTGAATAGGAATGAAAAATGACCCGAATGTGGTTACTAATGTTGCCCCATCGCTCTGAGCGGAATAAAACTAAAACACAAAGCAAACGACATCCCCCCCCCCTCCCTCCATACACAGCATATCATTAAGATAATGCAGGTTGAGTGATGTGGTACAAGTGATAAAGTTGCAGTTCTCCCTCAGGAGATTACTTGTTGAGATGCTTTCTTTGTTCTTCAAACCCTCAATTCTTTCAAGTGTCTTTTTACACAACAAAGACATCCATCCAGATCACCAACAAAATTAATATCTCTCTGCATGCAATCCTCTCTCCACACTTGCGTCCTAAAGAAAATACTGAGGGTTTCTAATGGGAAACGCATTAATGTAGACCGCCCGGCTCAGCGCTGGAGGGGTGCAGGTGTGAGAAATACAGCAGAGGCCCCTTTAAAACCGTAACATTTCCTTCCCGGCTAGTTTGCAATTCTTTTGATGAAGTGAGAGGATATAAAAACATCCCCTCGAATTAGGGATTCAAAAAACGACGTGACTTTTGAAGCAGCAGTAATTACCTAGAAATACAAGTTGAGCTTAAAAGCGTGGAGGATTTGACTGAATAGACCCGAGGCGACGACGGACTTTGCCGCCACGCTCTGTGACACGGCCTAATGAATCTCTATTGCACTCATAAAGCAGCTGGGCCTGAAGATGTGACATTTTAAGTAATTTGAAAATCCATCTAGGAAGGCAAAATTAGGGGCTTTCAGTGCGATGCAGGTAGCATTGACAGTATACGCATGAATAATGTCAAGCGCAGAGGAGTATTAGCAGAGATAAAGCTGACATAAAAAAATAAAAACTATAGCAATTTCTAAAATATGATTAACTGGTATGCAGATTTATTTGTCTTGTACATAAAAAGCAAAACTACTGAGGAAAATAAAGGGATAGTTTACCCAAAAATGGAAATTCACATGATTCACTCACCCTCAAGCCATCCTAGGTGTATATGACTACACAATCGGAGTTATATTAAAACCACTTCAGCTCTGCAGCATATTTAGATTATTTTAGAGAACAAGGCATATCTGAATTTAAAAGAGCGCCCTACCCACATACATTGGAGTAAATTGATAAAAAATTGTCTAATTTTACACAAAACACTCTAAATTTTAACACAGTGGTGGAATATTGCATATATTATATTGTATTTATTCACAATTTTATGATAAACATATATAAAAAGTCATATTTTGATTTATTTTTTAATTAATTTGTTATTTGAAAATCTATCATTTTTAATCTGTTTGGTCTATATCCCTTCAGTTTCTGTGGATTCCACTAGGTGTAAGTAAACAGGGGAAAAAAGAATTTTCTTGATATCTCCTTCCAAAAAAAAAGTTATTGAGATTAATCTGTGCAAACTAT
>NC_137101.1:13039982-13201844 GCF_949357685.1 Gobio gobio
GTGTCCCACTGCAGTCAGAGCTGAATGACAGCAGATCGGTTAGAAGAAGTGCTAATTGTTCTGGCGGCAATGTGGGGATTTAGGATTGTAACGGGTTCAATAATACACCCTGAACTGAAAAAATAAAAAGACTGAAGACACTAACAGGCTATGACAAAAACCACCAAGTAATGAGAATGCATTGATCGTTTATTATGTCCAGCAGCGGACTAACATACACAGTATAAACAAAATATAAAAAAACTATCGTAACATTATGAAGTGCATAGAGCAAGATGATAATTCCATGAACATGGTTTTTGAGGCCCGAGACATGGATTGGAGAAATACATACTGTAAATTCATTATTTTGTCTTGAATTCTTTCCCAGGCCACTGGTGGACCATACCTACTTCTAAATCGATAAAAAAAGACAATTTCAGGAAACACTTTGTCCTGAAAACCCAGGAGCTTTAATAAAAATAACAGTCTGACATTTTAAAAGGCATGAGAGCATGTCTAGAACAGATGATTTGATAAAATAAGTGGTCTGTTGCCAAGTAATATCAAGGCCTGTATTAGCAAGGACAAACATTTTAAACAAAGACTAGAGAAGAGATTTTTAAGGAAATTGAGTGATTTTTACCACATAAATTTATGCAAAATCTCTACAGGTAACAAAACAGCCATCGATCATTGCGAGACATGTGCACAAATACCTCACTCATGCGATCAAAATGCAGTCTAAATTGATTTATAAATGAATGGTTATTTAATTATTAATAATCTGTACACCTGTCAAGACCACACAGACGGCCATGTGTCAAAACTCAGACAGAGTGTGAGCTCTCTTTGATACCATCTAGCAATCAGAATACTTACACACTGGCGGATTATGAAACGCTCCAACTAAAAGCCATAAAGTGCTGGTCTCTCATTAATAAAAAAACAACACCCATCAAACTGAAAGCAGCAACGAAGGTACGGTGAAATGCTTAACATTCCCTGCTTGTTTGCAGGAGATTCCAGAGTCACTTCAGGAAAAATAGCATTCCTCTCCTATACGAAGCTTCACAGTATTACGCAACATTGAACTGGTTAAGCATGCATGCGTTGTGTCACACAGCTGGAAGAGAGAGGGATGTTTTCTTTGTAAATCCCCCTTGAGGCCCATTACAAATTTCTAGGGTCACATGTTTAAGGACTTTTACAGATGCACACAAAAAATGAAGAACGAAATTGCCAGCACTAAATGACTAGGTTGAATTAAAGGAACACGCCGACTTTTATATACCACTCTCATCTCTGTGCGTGCCATAACTCTGTCTGACGCACCCACCGCTAGCCTAGCTTAGCACAAAGACTGGAAGTAAACGGCTCCAGCTAGCCTACTGCTCAATAAGTGACAAAATAACGCCAACATTTTCCCTTTTTACATGTTGTGATGTTTTACAGTTTAGAGCTGCAACTAACGATTATTTTTTCTGTCGACTAATCTAACGATTATTTTTTCGATTAATCGACGAATCTAACGATTATTTTTCCAGATTAATCTGATGACTTTTTTACTGATTATTGTATTTCAAAGAGGGTAGTGAATTTGTATATTATTTTAACATTAAATCAATGAATGAAGACAATATTAATTGTATTTCAGGAAGGGTAGTGTACTTATGCCATTTTATAATGAAATATATGAACACAAGAAGCATTTTAAATGTTATGTATAACTAATGATACTATTCATCATAAAATGTATACAGAGTAGGCCTAATTAGGAAATGTTGTTTACTATAATAGTTGAGTATGATTTACTTATTGACAAAAATGCACTTGTATTTATCTGCAAAAGGTTCACATACAAGAGCTTTCAGCATAGTGTTAATGTATAACTAGTCGTCTATTTTGAAGATATACATGTGCATAAACAACGACTAAAGCTGCCAGAGGTTTTTGCCCAAACTTCAAAGACACATTTAAATGATTAAAACTAGAGGCATATCTTAACTTTTAATGTTACTTTAATCATGTAAACTACCTATACAAGGCATGTTATAAGTGTTTGGGACCGAGGGGAACCCGGTCGCATTTGCAGCATAATACCCATAATAAATAAAAGCACGAAACGTACTGGGGTCGGAGAAGAACACCGGAAAATGTGACCGAATGGACAATATTCGTCTGTATTTGCAATACGCACGCCACAGTTCAGCTGCGCGAGACAAACACTGGCAGTGTGAAAGCCCAACGGGCTCCACACGCACAGCTTCTGCTCTGCCACCGCGTGCAGTGTGAAACCGGCGTTACAGAGCGAACAAAGCACAGTTTTATTCGGCTTCTGTTTAAAGTACTCCCACACTTTTGAATGTCGCGGTCTTGCTTTATATGATAAATGATCATTTTCACTATGCCCGGGAGCAAAAGCCGCCATTATTCTAGATCTGTTCTATTCTAGAACGTAAATAATGTGTGACGCATCAACGCATTTCGATGTATTTTCGTAGTCGACGTCATCGTTGACATCGACGCGTCGTTGCAGCCCTAGTACAGTTGCATCGTGTATTAAGACCGACGGAAAATGAAAGTTGCGATTTTCTAGACCGATATGGCTAGGAACTAGACTGGGTAAACTCATTTCTACTGCTTCTGTTACACTTTTGCGGGAACCAATCACAGACTGGCTTATCCACCTGGTGCGCTATTGGCGGGTTTAACACGACGACGGCTAGAGAAGTGATGGGTCGTTGCCCGTTGATCACGCCTCTTGTGGTCTGATTGGTTGAAGGACTATCCAATTGCGTACAGAGTCATTTAATTTATGCTCGTTTATCACGCCTCTTCTGCAGTAGAAAATACATAGCAGACTCCCCAGACCAATGTTCAATCTTAAATTGAGCTTGGTCTGGTGATAGCGAGACAAGCTAGGAACTATACTCGCATTCCTGCATAATAATCATTGAACTTTGAGCGGTACAATGGGTGCAGCAGGCGCAATGATATTACACAGCGCCTGAAAATAGTCCCCAGCACGTTGGTTATGTTGACGGAATGAGCACTTATTGAGCAGTTGGCTAGCTGGAGCCGTTTACCTCCAGTCTTTGTGCTAAGCTAGGCTAGCGGTGTGTGCGTCAGACAGAGTTATGGCACGCATGGAGATGAGAATGGTATGTATGGACTTATCTAACTCTGTGGGATACGCTCAATAAGCTAAAGTCCCAAAAAGTCTGCGTGTTCCTTTAAAAACCTTATTTCTTGTGCAAGTCTTTACACAAGTACAGTACCAAGAGTCAATTATAACAACAGATAAAGAAGCAGCTGCCCTACAAGTGGAATATGCCACTAAAATCCCCAAAACGAACTTAAATATTGAGGGAAACGTGTCATCCGCCATGGATATGGACTCAGCTGAACCTGAGCTAATCAGTGAACGACATCCTCTGGAAATCACTTCACTGATATAACAAGCATTCAAAACAAACAGCAAGATCTTATCTCTGCAAGCTACATGAAACTCATCCAGAGGGCAAAAACCATGTAAGTGAGGTCTTATTACTCACAGTCAGAGTCATGGAAAATGCTTCAGAATAGCACAATTGGCACCAGATCACATAGCGACTCTCAAACATCGCTCTCAAGACATGTAAAAATAAATTTCCCCCAGTAGGATTAACACTGGCTGACGTCCTCTGCCTTCAGTCGAGTTGCACATTTCATACCAAGAATGCTTTCCTCGCTTTTTTTATTGATATTACCGTTGGCGCATGGAGTGTGGACAAGCCTCCGTACCGTTCCAAGGAAAAACACTTGACGTGATTAAGAAAACAGAGACAGAGCGCGGTATCCCAGAGCTCTGGAAGCCCAAGACTGCAACCGCATTTCAACAGCTGGTGCATGACCACAGACAGAGACAGAAAACAATCCCAGGAGTCGAGTCTGGAATCAGAGAAAACCAATCACCAGATTCTTTGATTATGCCTTGTGCACACAAACACATAAATCAAAGCAACTTAAACCCCGGGGACCGGGGGAAGGACGCAGGACTGTTGACCTTTATGCGAGAAGGTCGATTTGATGAATGACTCTGCAGGGTCAGTGTACTGATTGGGTATCTGTGGTCACTCAAGAGGGACAGAGAAGGATGCATGGATGTGTGCCTCTCTTGGGTTTAAATTAACACTGGGTCTCATCTGAAAATTAAAGGTCACAGGTCGTGATTTAACATTTACAAACACACTACTTGCATCACCCCTACAACTGATTCGAACTAAAATTCGAGCTTAAGTCACTGAGTAGATCAGCACATGCTGAATATGATGAATATCTGCCCAGTTGAAAATCAATGCATTGCATGTGATTGGCATTTTGGAGGTCAATTTGGTTTTTTTAGATTTGGAGGTCAATAGCCATGTTTGGGAATTTAATTTATGCACAAAATTGGAATATCACATAAAACATTTGCGAATAAAGCATCGTTCCCATCCCATGTGGTCAAGAGAAAAAAAGCATCACTTCCTGGGAAATTGGCGCAAAGGTATCCATAACAAAAAATGGAAGTTGCTGTAATTGGGGAAGCCACTTTGGCTCTTTTTCGTAAATTATATCATAAATGAGTGTGCAGATGAAACACAATAAACACTGTAATGTTATCTTGTGTACTGGGGATGCCTGGTGTTCAAAAGATTTCTGGGAGGTATTTATACCAACGCATTTTAATGACAGACTTTGGCTCAGGCATTTCAGAATGACTAAAGCAACATTTGAGATGCTGTGCAATGAAATTGGTCTGCTGATTAGTCGTTATCCAATCACATCCTGAGTTTTTTTGTTGCCTATTGAGGGATTTATTCAAATTTATTTATTATTTATAAATGTGTTTCCACTGTAGTTTATGCGCATGTCTTCTTATCAGATAAAACCATTATCCGCCTCAAATGAGCGCATAATTTATGCGTTTCCATCCAGCTTTTCACCCAAGATTCACATAAAAATAGGTGGATGGAAACAGCTAATGAGATACGGAAACAAACAAAAGAAAGTATAGCATGAACATTGATGTAGTCCCCATGTAGGTTCTTGAAATGATCTGTAAAGCCAAATTAAAGTTCCACCTGGGAGTTTATCAATTAATCTTAACAGAATCCAAAGCAGAAGGACATGTTTACACAAATTATCACTTTGGCTACTACACTAAACCTATCATTTCATGGGTAATTTCGCTGCAGTAAACCCACAGAAAGATGCCCGGGGTTTTGTCTGGCAAAGCATGCTGAAAAGGTTTTAAATAATTTCCCAGAAATAAGCATAAATGTTTTTTTGGGGGGAAAGACAGTCAAATAGAAGAGAGTTGTCAAAAGAGCCATATCTCAGTAACTAAGGTATTAGATCAGTGTTTCCCAAAAGTACCCATTTTGGATATCTCAACATCTATTTCAGGTCTTACTAAACGAACTGATACTGTAGGTCTGTTTGATTAGATTTGGAGCACCTCGGGGCAAGTTGTCACATTTTAAATG
Source organism: Gobio gobio (assembly GCF_949357685.1). Lineage (NCBI taxonomy): Eukaryota > Metazoa > Chordata > Actinopteri > Cypriniformes > Gobionidae > Gobio > Gobio gobio. The sequence goes on from NC_137101.1 coordinate 13,045,475, forward strand.
AACCTACATGTTTGTACAGCAGGCTACATTTAAAATTTGTTTCAGGTTGATTAAAATGAATAAACGAACCATAACTGTTGAGTAAAAAAAAGTGTGACAACTAGCCCCGGTTTCCACTATAATAGAAGTGCGCGCGGCACCTAACGCTCAACAATAAGCACATTTCAAACGACAAACAATAGCGGATATCTCACAATATGAAGGTTTCCTAAATATATATTTAAGTACATCTATTTTGGGTGCGTGTAGAGATAATATTTTGGGTAAATGTGGAAAAAGAAAGCTTTAGTAGCTGTTTTCACGAAGTTCAATGTGTTATTTTGACAAACAGCGCGTGCAACATAAACAAACCGCCAGGCGACTTGAGCTGTGCGGTGAAATGTAAAAGCACGTTTAAATGAACACACGTGTCATTGCTGTCATTATTGTCAATAACTGTTAAGATGAAGTGATGGAGAAGGACTGTACCTGTCATCATAGCAGAAATCAGCGCCCAGTGTGTTCATATAAAGGAGCAGAGCCACGGCACTGCACACCAGCTCCACTATCATCTCAACGACAAACAGGAGAAAAGAAAGTCCAGGAATGAATGACACTGATCAGTCCCTGTCTCTGTTTGCTGTTGTCCTCATTGTTTTGCTCCCGCTGCGAGATCGGAAGAGTTCCAAAAACAACCATCGCTCGTCTAACCCATTTTCAGTCCAAGGCTTTGGATTCAGCCCTCAGATTTTGTTCGTACTGTGTGATTTCGCTAATAAACGGGGAGTAATCGGTTGCTCTTCATCCAAGCCGTAGTGAAACATCCCGTTGCAGTTACACCCTCCTATCAAACACAGCACGCGTGTGATATTTGGGAACGACGCGCATGCGCAGAAATCAGTTCACAAGCGCGACAAGCATCAGCATCATTGCACTGAGAGCCTTGCCCTATTAAACTGATTTAGAGCTTCAACATAATAAACTGCAGTTAAGAAGTTGCGGCATTTACATTTGTTTTAAGCAACTTAAAAACAACTACAAACAAATAAACATTTATATTACACAAAATTCCATTGATTGATATCACATTTGGATCGCCGTCGTGCCAATCAAATTTGAAAATATAAACTAGCCTATAATAAACCAGGGGCTTTCAATCTTTTAGATGCCACGCACTCCAAATATTATCATCCTCGTGTGATATATTTTATAAAACCAATCAATACACTGAAAAAAATGTATATCATGAATCTAAAATTTGTTTCTATTAAGTTACATCATTTTTTTTCTACGCATGTAATGTAGCTACTGTCAAGTGTATTATTTATTTAATTTTATTTATTTATTTATCTTATTTAGGGGTGAATTCAGGTTGATGGGACACATTTTCCAAGTCATCTCAATGGAAAAAAGTGTCTCGATCACCTCGTATTCACCCCTATTTTAATTATTTAAAGTTTCTTATTGATTAATAACTATTTATTTTGATCACATTTCTATCTATCTATCTATCTATCTATCTATCTATCTATCTATCTATCTATCTATCTATCTATCTATCTATCTATCTATCTATCTATCTATCTATCTATCTATCTATCTATCTATCTATCTATCTATCTATCTATCTATCTATCTATCTATCTATCTATCTATCTATCGGTCTGTCTGTCTATATATCTATCTCTACCTGTCTGTCTGTCTGTCTGTCTGTCTGTCTGTCTGTCTGTCTGTCTGTCTATCTATCTATCTATCTATCTATCTATCCCTGTCTGTTTTGAAAACAGCTTGAAATCCTTAATAAACCATTTAAAATATTTTATCTAATAATCTTTTCTTTTCTTTTTTTTTCGCAGGAAGTGTAGATGATGAATGAGATAATTTTGCGCCCTGTGGCGAGTTGCACTTTTTCCATGTGATTCTTTCTGAAAATCCCCACTGAGGAGCAGCTGGAGCAAAACCTGCTCAGAGCATGTGTGAATCTGCAGGAGTCAAACACAGGAACAAGAGCGAGAGGAGATCATTTGTACCCCAGTGTCGTCGCTCCACTCCTTATCCACCCCGCTGACCTCAAGCTGTTGACCCTTGACCATCAACCCCACTGGGAGGACAACTGCTTCTTTCAGAGATCAACATAAGCTCTGACCTTATCAGTTCTGCATTCTGCTGGGGATACAAACTGTCAGATGGAATAGATGTTAAACTTAAAAGTGTGCAATTAAAAAAAGCAATGGGACAATAGCTAGTTTCTATCACTCTTACACCCCAAAACTTGGTTGCAGGCGTGTTCTAAGGTAAACAAGACCAAATTTAAATTAAAATACAATTAAATAAAGAATAAATAAATGCAATGCAATGGCTTGCATGCAAAGATATTAATAACAAGGCCAAAGGCCAAGAATAAGATGTGTTTTGAAATTCAAATAGTTTTGTTTCTCATTGGTAGAGTTTTTTTTTTTTTCCATCACAGCTGATAAATATCAAACAGGAAACAGCAGTGCCACAGTCTGGACCACTCCTGCTCCGAAATAGCACCTGCTTCATTTAGACCAGGACGAAAACACACCGAGCTCAAATGTATTAAAATAATAGAACCAAACTTGACTTGGCAAATTATTTTTATATTTTGTTCTTCATCCTCAAAAGCTATAACATTACTTTCCACAAAAAAGTAACAAATTACTTTTAAAAGTAACTTTCCCCGACACTGGCCATGCATATGTTTATATATTTAACATCTATCATGTTGGCCTATTTGTAAAAGGCAGCTTGCCTAATGAGAGATTTTGTTATGATTTCCATTCAGCCCAACTCTGTAAAGGCAGTGAGGATATTACAGGAAAATGTTCCCAGGGCAAACCATTTTAATCTGAAACCTTTCACATCGCTGTCCAACTTGTGATAGGAAACACATTACAAGAACATGTTTACATTTTCATCCACAACTGGACAACTATATATCAGTGATTTCTACAATCATCAAATTTGGACTGAGGCCCATGATGCATGGACGATACACTCAGAGAACTTGAACACATTTTATTCATGTACGTCCTTCGGCCAGACATGAATTAGTTCCTTGAAATCCTGTTAACACTTCAGACAGTGAGGCAAAAAAGAAGCTGATTATTTTCAGATGGAGCTCATCATGCGTCATTGTAGATGAGATTGGCATATGTTTGCGTGTGAGGGAGAAATAGAGACGAGATTGAAAGAGAGAGAAATAATAACAGAATATTTTCCATCTGTGCATCCTGTTTAGTCCCTTTGAATCACTGATGAAAAGATAAATCGCACCTCTCTTTCCTTCCAATTCCCCTCGCTCTTAGTCTCCCCTCTCCTTCTTCTTCTTCTTTTCCCATACAGTTCCCATATTAAAGCACTGATGCCTGATAAGGAGTATTGTATGGTTCCTCCCTGCTTCCCCCGCTGACCGGAAGCTTCACTGGCTCCCCATTGACTTTTCCAATCATTTCCCCTCTCACCCCGTTCTCACACAGACCTGCCAGGGCTTGGATGTCCACACAGCTAAAACGTTGTAGAGAAAAGTTGCATCCTGGTAGTAAAAAATTCAATTAATGTATCATCTTTCACACCAAAGTTGAATTTAAGGGGTGTTCACACAAAACACATTGTGTTTAAAGTCCCCATGAAATGAGAATAGACAATTCTTGTTTTTCTTTATGGAATATTGCAGTATTTAATATAAATGATTTATCCGATCCACTCAATTCCCAATGGACAAAATCAAGTCCCGCTCTACATTTTTTTCTGTGTCATTCGGATACACATCACAATAGAGAAGACTATCGCAACATCTGTTTAATGCTTACTTTAAAAACACATTTCGTATGATGGGATTCTCATGGAAACAAAATAAAGCAAGCGTGTGATGTACGGATGAGATAAATTAGCCACCAATTTGCCAAAATGTAAACTATTCACAAATTGTAATGAGAGTATGTTGGTTAACCTTATTTTAACTTATTTTAAGCGCTGTTTTTTTAGAACACTGTGTCATTCGCAAGGTAATGCAAAAGGCAATAACGCAACTGTCAAAAGCGTGTGACATAGTCTAGAAGAAAAAAAAAAGGAAAATCAGTGTAAATCTCCCACTTAAAGGGATAGTTCACCGAAAAATGAAAATTATCCCATAATTTACTCACCCCCAAGCCATCCTAGGTGTATATAAAATTCTTCTTTCAGACTAATTCAATCGGAGTTATTAAAATATGTCCTTGCTCTTCCAAGCATTATAATGGCAGTGAATGGCAGCCCAAAATTTTTAAAGTGCATCCATCCATTACAAAAGTACTCCACACGGCTCCAGGAGGTTAATAAAGGACTTATGAAGCAAATCAATGCATTTGTGTAAGAAAAATATCCATATTTAAAACTTTATAAAGTAAAATATCTAGCTTCCTTACATATTCAACGTACGAAAAAAGTGTAACACCTCTTGCATTTCAAAGCGATTACGCTACGCTGGTTACGTTTTTTTCGTAAGTTGAATACGGAAGATATTTTACTGTATAATGTGTTAAATATGTATATATTTCTTACAAAAACACATCGCTTCGGTTCAGAAAGGCTTTATTAACCTCCTGGAGCCGTGTGGAGTACTTTTATAATGGATTGATGCACTTTTTTTGGGTGTACTATACCTTTAAAATTAATCGTGCATGCACAAAAAACATTTTACAATACTTAATTTTAGCATTTACTCTCCCTTTTGAGTGTCATGGTAGCCTGGATGCCAGCCGAACTTATGGTGCGTTCAAGTCCTCCTGGGATGTTTGTATTTACGAGGCGAGAAGTAGTGTTTACGACATCATGTGCGTTCAAGTCTCTTTGGTCGGAGCAAGATGGCGGTGTACCTTCTTTTAATGAATTTCACGGAAATACAGTAAGGTTTGTTAATTCTGCTTATAGAAAATGAAGAACAAAGAATGCGCATCAGGTGAGTTTTAATCTTTTATGTTTTTAATTCATCTATGAAGCCACTGTAAACTGTATCGTTATATATTAGACTAATTGTTATATTACAATGCTAGCTTACTTTGTTGTAAATTAAAAAGTCTGACAGCGTCACTGCACATTAGTTATTTTCAACTACAGATGTTGCATCCATTGATTCCGCTTCTCACTGACACGCTCTCAACATGTACATATCGGGGATTAAAGAAAATCCAGAACTTTCCACTGGTATTTACGACTTTGTGGTGGCGTTCATGTGCAACTCGTAAATACGATCTTTACGAGACGACTTAAATGCACCATTAGCCCCGCCCACAACATTTGAGGTCGGTAAGTTCGGTCTGGACTTGATCCGTTGTGGAGCAACTATGCTCGAACCAGAGCTGTTCGGACCAATCAAATTGTCAGGGCGGGCTTTATACGTTGATGGACAGATGATCAACAGTAACGTAAACGTAAAAATGATGATCATGTTTGTACTCCGTGTATCCTTAAATTCTTTTTACAACACCGGCAAAGATCGTTTACATTCATCTTCTTCTTCTACTTCTTCCAGCGTGCGTGCAGTTGAGTTCTGTTGACAACTATGCGTCTCTCAACATACGTCACTTCCTCCGTTACTCTGATTGGTTGTAGGTCTATCCAATTGAGGTCTTTCCTGGTTCGGTTGAAACACGCCCCATAATCACAGCCCAATGGAGCAGTATCAGACTCATATTCTGACTGGAATCTGAGTATGACGACATCAGGCTAGTGTCATGGCAAAGCATGCTGGGAAATAGAAATCCCAGCCCAGTTTCAGTTTAATTCAAGTTTGTCTAAATTAAAAGAAACAAGTTCATGAAACTCCACTGATCTGCGTTTCATGTTTTTAAAGGCAAAAAGACGTTCTGTGTGAACTGGCCCTAAGAAGCCATTCACACATACATTTTTTAATTTTTTTTTGCATTCTATTGCGCTGCTTTTCCATTGTTTTACTACATGAACATTCTCTAGAAGGATGTTTTTGAGCATTGCGTTAATGACACTCCTTTCTAAAAATACGGCACTTAAAGGTGCGCTATGTAACTTTTCCGTCCACTAGAGGTCGCCTGTTCAAAACACAGGCGTAGCTTGATGATGCCACGTTTGAGCGCAGAATCTTGGGACATGTGGTCTTCACCTCACAGCCGGTGGAAAAGAATCGGAATAGAACTCGAGCAGAAATCATGTACATGAATGAGATTATTAACGTTACTGTAGTATGAAGCAGAGCAGGACTGAGTGTTGTGGGAGCTGAGCAAGGCCGCTGGAGCGATTGTTAATAAGATGAACGCAACACGCGCCTCGCGAGCAGCAGGACTTTTATTATGACACAGTCGCCGGCGCCACTTCCGCTTTTCCGGTCATGAGTATGAGGTAACGCAGCTCTGTTTATCCTATTAGATACATCTGAGTGTGTTGAAAATTATTTTATGACGTTACTCTGTCCGTTTGCTCGGCGGCTGATATGACACTTGTTGCACACTGTAGTGAGAGTAAAGTGTTTCTGCAAAATAAAACCGGAAACCGAGGGTAACGCAGATATGACGCAATCGACAGGCGACTCCCTCACACGTCCCGGTTCCTTGGTTAAAATGGCAATTTCTCACGATTTACAAATAGTTGGAAACATTTGGGATATTGTAAGTACTCAACTGAACAAAACATATAACACTGACCTAGTGGTTTTTGGATATTTTACTGCAAAAAATTTACATAGTGCACCTTTAAGTTAATACGTTTTCTTAGTAATCTTTTAAAAAGCACTTGCATTTGCATTTTTTCCCATTCTACATCCATCTAGCATGTTTACATAGGAAATCAAATTTAAAGCAGCACAGATGAACACACTGACTTTCTTGAAGTCCATCCAGCTTTGGTAAATGTGTTATTATTTATATGCCGAAGTCATGAAGTTGACTACGAGACTTCAGGGGACAGCAGCTGTTTTGTAAAGTGAAAAATGATTCTCCTCATAAGCAAACAAATCTGTTGACTGTTTCTGCTTTAAGAGGCAACTTGTGTTTTTGATGATGTACTAAAAAGGAAACTTGTTTTGTTCAAAGTGGAGCTAGACATTCTTGGTGACGATAGAGAAGCATTTCCTCAACCTCCCTTGCATGCAAAGAAGAAAATTTTCAGGAAATAAGGGAGTGAGTAAGCTGGTTTCCCATCGCTTTGCTATTTCTGTCTCGAAGAGATGTTTTGGAGTGCATCATGTCATTATCCTGAAGCTTTTCCTTTCTCTAATTTAGACGCAGAACAGGATATGCCACAATACATCCGCTAAAAAGATGAATTCATGATAAAAACATATGGTATTAGACTGGCACCGGCAAATTCAGTGAAGTTCAGGCTCAAGTGCTGCAGTGTCAACCATGCTTATCTCCACTCAGACACACTAACAGCGTCTATCTTTTCCAGAAATAATGGCAGAGAGGTTGCATTGTTCTGGTCAAGTGGTACCATGATAAATGGATGTGGAGCTGTTAGAGAAGGAAAAGTCATTAGAAGCAGGAATTGCATGTTTAGGCTTAGCAATGTGGCCTACTTTCTCTGAAAGAAACTTTCCTCGAATATTTACCCTACTGTTTGAATTCAATAAATAATTACTTAAAATGAAAATATTGATTCACTGGAGTCTGTAAACGCTCATTTACACATTAATTTAGTCATGTTGATGTGTTAATGTTTCAGCAGAAGTTCAACAAGTTTTAGTAACCACTAGTGCATAGTAGTTATCACATATAGTATGAAACCTGGTAGCTCAAAAAGTATGACAGGCCATAATTATCAACAAACCCAGGAGCTAATGGAGTTATTTCCTCTTAAAGGTCCCATTCCGCATGATCCCATTGTTCAAACTTTAGTTAGTGTGTAATGTTGCTGTTAGAGCATAAATAATACCTGTAAAATTATAAAGCTCAAAGTTCAATGCCAAGCGAGATATTTTATTTAACAGAAGTTCCCTTTCAAAGCCTACAGCGAACGGCTGGCTTGGACTACATCCTGGTACTTCCTTCTTTAATTACGTCAGTAGAGCAGTAGAACAGACTAACCTCCGCCCACAAAGAAACGCGAAAAAGGGGGCGCGGTCTTGTTGCTGTCCCACGTGGGGAAGCGGACGTGTCGCGTGGAGAAAAGGAACTGTTGCGTTGAGTGTGTTTATCGCCATGTCATCGAGACGCTGTTATTTTCATTCAGGAGTCAAATCACCTTTGTTTGGCTTTCCCAGGGACGCTGTAGAGATTATTGAACGCATACATCTCTCCGTTAAGAGGCGTGACCTTTCCAACATGCGCTAAGCTGCTGTCGAATCACAACACAGGAACTGCTGGCACGTGTGCTAAGCTGCGGTCGAATTACAACACAGTAAGCGCTTGCACAATCAGAACTCATTACGTATTTCTGAAGGAGGGACTTCATAGAAAGAGGAAATCACCAGCCGTTTTTAGGACAGTGAGAACAGCGGTACACAGATAAGTACATTGTGTGAAAAATACTGTGTTTTTTTACACGCGAAACATGAACACATGTTATATTGCACACTGTAAACACAATCAAAGCTTCAAAAAAACACGAAGAACGGGACCTTTAAGATAGAAGCAAACACATAAATAGTAACACATACACTGATCAGGCATAACATTATGACATGGTGAAGTGAATAACACTGATTATCTCTTCATCATGGCACCTGTTAGTGGGTGGGATATATTAGGCAGCAAGTGAACATTTTGTCCTCAAAGTTGATGTGTTAGAAGCAGGAAAGATGGGCAAGCGTAAGGATTTGAGCGAGTTTGACAAGGGCCAAATTGTGATGGCTAGACGACTGGGTCAGAGCATCTCCAAAACTGCAGCTCTTGTGGGGTGTTCCCGGTCTGCAGTGGTCAGTATCTATCAAAAGTGGTCCAAGGAAAGAACAGTGGTGAACCGGCAATAATAATAATAATAATAATAATAATAATAATAATAATAATAAATTTTATTTGTACTGCACTTTACATTTGGAACAAATCTCAAAGTGCTACAGTTAAGATCATTTAAGAAGGATAAAATACTAATAGATTGAATGGTTAAAAGTCATAAGTTCTCCTAAAAAGAAATGTTTTTAGTCCTTTTTTAAAAGTCTCAGTAGTTTGAGGTGCCCTCAGATGGTCGGGGAGGGCATTCCAAATCCGAGGAGCGGCAGAACAGAAAGCCCGATCACCCATAGTGCTGAGCTTTGTCTTGGGGAGAAGGAGGCGGTTTGAATTTGTTGATCGAGTTGTAGTTGAAGGTGTGAGTAGTTCTTTCAGATAAGGGGGGGCATTTCCATAGATGCACTGGTGGGTTAGAAGGGAGACCTTATAGTCAATCCTGGCGGTAACAGGAAGCCAGTGAAGTGAATGGAGAATGGGTGTGATGTGATCGTATTTTCGAACTCTCATCAGGATCCTAGCAGCACTATTCTGAACGTACTGCAGTCTCTGCAAGCTTTTGTTAGGGATCCCGGTGAGAAGTGCGTTACAGTAATCCAGTCAATAGGGTCATGGGCGGCCAAGGCTCATTGATGCACATGGGGAGTGAAGGCTGGCCCGTGGTCCGATCAAACAGACAAACTATTGTAGCTCAAATTGCTCAAGAAGTTAATGCTGGTTCTGATAGAAAGGTGTCAGAATGCATCACAGTTTGTTGCATATAGGGCTGCATAGCCGCAGACCAGTCAGGGTGCTCATGCTGACCCCTGTACACCACCGAAAGTGCCAACAGTGGGCACGTGAGCATCAGAACTGGACCATGGAGCAATGGAAGAAGGTGGCCTGGTCTAATGAATCACGTTTTCTTTTACATTACATGGATGGCCGGGTGAGAGTGTGTTCGCTTACCTGGGGAACACAGGGCACCAGGATACACTATGGGAAGAAAGCAAGATGGCGGGGGCAGTGTGATGCTTTGGGCAATGTTCTGCTGGTAAACCTTGGGTCCTGCCATCCATGTGGATGTTACTTTGACACGACTCACCTACCTAAGCATTGTTGCAGACCACATACACCCATGGAAACGCTATTCCCAGGTGGCAGTGGCCTCTTTCAGCAGGATAATGCGCCCTGCCACAAAGCAAAAATGGTTCAGGTTTTTTCAAGTTTGCGGTGTTGACTTGGCCTCCAAATTCCCCAGATCTCAATCCAATCGAGCATCTGTGGGATGTGCTAAACAAACAAGTCTGATCCACGGAGGCCCCACCTCGCAACTTACAGGACTTAAAGGATCTGCTGCTAACATCTTGGTGCCAGATACTACAGCACACATTCAGTGGTCTAGTGGAGTCCATGCCGCGACAGGTCAGGGCTGTTTTGGTAGCAAAAAACACAATATTAGGAAGGTACGGTAGCCTGATCAGTGTATAGTAGTTTAAGCAAGTAAAGCAGACACACAAGAAACAAAGTCGGAATTTGTTTTCTAAGTGCTGCTAGTTCTTAAAAGGGTTTTAATCAAGAAAAAACACTGAAGAATCAATCAGGTTAAGACAACAGCTACCTCGGGGCGTTTCATTTATGAATATTAACTAAAACCAGCAAGTCAGGAGAATAATGGTCTGTGGGCAATGGCTAAAACTAATGAAGAGCTCAACGTCTGATTAATATTAATGGTGTGTTAAATAAGTGGAAGCACAAGACGTCTCAAGTGTGACTGATGTCCTCGTATGGCTGGCTAAAGGCTGATATATTAACCAGTCAGACTAATGAACACTAAAAGCAACGTTCTGCATCCCATTGATCACTATATCTTTCTGCTTTAAGCTGCAGACCGATCCCTTATGCATCTTAACTGAACTGATCCGGAGACTAATATAGCCAGGTTTTTTGGAGCAGCTGGAATGAATTCAAAACTGCTTTTAATTTACTGTGCAACCAACTCTATTTTAACATCATTTATATTTTAGATCATTTTTGTAAAATATTACTACATAGTTTTTCTCAATTGCTAACACACTTTAACTGATTCAGTTGGCCCAATTTATTCATTCAGTTCTCGAAACAAAAGACAATTTCACCTGTTAAACACATTTCACCTGTTTTCACGGACGTTCCAATTTACTCTTTGTTTTCTACACAAAAACACCTCAAGTTTAACAATGCTCTCATTCAGAAAACACAAGTACACAATATAATTAACTCAAGTCATCATAATGCAAACTCATATTAGCCAAAGACTTTATATATAGGAAGACGGTGCACTCCAATTATTATGGGAGAAAGTGCAATGCCCAATTATGGCGAATAAGCCCCGCCTTCTAAATGAAAGAGCCAATCGTTGATTAGTAAAGTCGTCACTGCAGCTGCCTCCGGTTGCTATGGAAACAGTCAGTGTTCTGAGACCAAGGCCCTGTCCCAAATGGCACCCTAAACCCTCGCGGTCTTCCTACAAGTCCGCACTTTAGTGACGTAACGCCGCTTTGACTGTCAGGAAAAAGTCCCCCACCAGTGCGGGCTCGACAGAAGTGCACATCGAGGGCGCATATCGACTGCAAAGGGGGCGCTCGTGAGCACCCTTCTGAGACCTAAAAGGACAAATGGGACACCCCACTGTCTCGTGGACTTAACGCACACGCGCACGTGACAGCAATTGTAAGCCCACAAGACCGAAAGTGCATATGAAGTGTGCCATTTGGGACAGGGCCTAAGCGGCAACCTCCTGCGGTCTCTCTTAAAGCCAACACGGAAGTGACTTAAACTGCAATTCATCCACTGACCGCTAGAGACCGACTCCAAAAGGGAGTCAAATCTGTATCTCCCCCATATTAAAATGCCCAACTTCACAGCAGAAAAAAATATTTTTACAGCCTGGTACAAAAAGTGATTTTGGTCTATACAGCAATTTTTTTTAAAAAACAAATAAGACAGTTGTTGTCAGATTTCATTTGTGATTTCAACTATGAAATTTAATCATAAGCTTGGTGAACAGTTTTGGAGATTTTGATGTTTCCCCATTCAAAGAGATTGGAGTTGCACTTGCATGCCGAGAGGCATTTCAAAGATGTCCGCAGAGTGAAATTACTCATCTTACAGAGATTTTGAATTAGCACACATTTATCCACGTGCAAACATTATGTAGCGAAACTGATGACACACCAATCAGAATCTCAGGATAATATAAATAAGGCCATAGGTGATTATGTGCTTTGAAAAATCGATCCTAGTGGTGGGATACAAAGAGGAAAAGGAAGAGGAAAGGAAAAGAAAAATGTGTTCTTGATGAAATACAAAACACTATAGTTGAACATGTTCTTGTGCATGGAATGACCATAAGCCCATGGAATGACCAAGAAAGATCATTGGACTACAGCAGGGGTGGGCACTTCCGGTCCTGGATAATATAACAGTGGCCCCACTGTCCTGCAGAGTTTAGCTTAATATTGTTTTGCATACAGAGTTCATATTAAATTATTTTAACTTAATTCTAGTGCTTATCATTTTTTCAGTGTAGATGAAATGATCATTTTATAAGTTATGCAAGATTCAACTCATTTTTTAAAAGTTAGTTTAATGTTATTTAATTTGAAATGACTTAAACATCCAAGTTGATTGTACTTAAAAATTTAAGGCAGCAAATAATGTACTATAAGATCTCTTACTGCAATGAAAATAAACTTTTCTTAAAGCTTATTCTTTGAATCTCACTGTATCTGCAACCCTCTATTTATGTTGTATACCTTAATAGACATTGACTTGTGAAATGATTTGTGAAATGATTTTTATAATAGCGTTTTGAATTGATCTTATTAGTGTTCTCTAGGTAGTGGAGGAGTCTGTGTATTTGTTAGGCATACATTATATTTTATTATGATAAAAGAGAATATGTTTTTGACTAAAATATTTGATCTTGATGTGGAAGTTTGAGTTTGTGCAGTTTTGAGATTGTGTGAATTGTGTGTTTAGCAATCGAGAAAATAAAATGTAAAAGAGCATTTTTATTGTTGGTTTAAAAAATTGACAACAATTCATTTAGAATCTGGACTTTAAAAACAAAATATGTAATAACTATAAAGTCGTTTCAAATTAACAAATGAAAATTAAATCAATAAATTACACTAAACAGCAGGGCTACCGGCTTTGGTCTTCAAACTGTAGATTCCTTTATACCAACAACAGCATAACATCTCGGGGACTGGACCGGGTCAAAGAGCTGAACCAGCGCAGAATGAGAAACATTCTCCTGTAAGAAAAAAAGAGTTTATATGTAGAATTAATTGTCATACTCTAAAATCTACAGAGCCCCTAAAGGGACATGATGATAGAAAAAAAAATATTTTTCTCAATATAAAAATCAGGGAACATGACTTGTAATCTATCAAGCTATACTGGTCTCACTAGTGCCGGCCCTACCTAAAAAGCAATTGCATAGGGCTCCCGTGTCCACCAGGGGGCCCCACGCCAGGCATTAAGACAGTAATGCATGGTAATAAGTTTGATAAAGTTTGCTTGCTTAAAGGGATAGTTCATCCAAAAATTAAAATTAGCCCATAATTTACTCACCCTCAAGTCATCCTAGGTGTATATGACATTCTTCTTTCAGACGAATAAAATCTGAGTTATATCACAAAAGTCCAGGCTAATCCAAGCATTAGAATTGGATCAATAGTTGCTCTGTTTTTGAAGTCCATAAAAAGTGCATCTGTCCGTCAAATAACATGCTCCACGCGGCTCCGGGGTGTTAATAAAGGCCTTCTGAAGCGAAATGGGTGCGTTTATGTAAGAAAAATATTCGTGTTTAAAACTTTATCAAGTAAACTTTCGGCCGACCGCCTTTTGTAAATCTGCTTGGGGCCCCCAAAATGCTAGGGCCGGCCCTAGATCTCACAGTGTGATTTTGATTTACTAAAAATAACCAACTCATAAGAATCAATTGTTCGGCAGGGAGACTACACTGGTTGTGCTGTATTTTCTTTGAATTACTAACAAGAATCAGTTCAAAAGAATAATTTGTTCAGGAATCAGAATACACTGGTCATGCTGTATGTATCCGATTCCTTAAAAAAACAGACTCATTAATCTAGGAATCAGACTAGCTGGTCATTTTGCATGTTTTTAATTCAAGTGAATCATAAGATCAGTTTGTTCAGGAATCAAATTACACTGGTTTTCAACCCTGTTTGTGCTTGTATATTTCCAGTCAGAGTATATTATTTTAGCTGAACCCTCATTTATGTTCATTTCCAAGAATATCTGTAATAAAAAAATTGCTCCAAAATCCATTTTACAGCTTTCTATAATCACTGACCAAGGCACGTTAATATACTTGGCAGAACACCCCGAGTACCGTGTTATGAAATGGTTTATACAGGACATAATCATCCAAAGACCAAATTATAAAGCATACTCTGATTTCAGTGTGTTTCACAGAGCCGTCGATGAGAATCCTTATCATGTTGCCAAGCCCTTTAATGTCTGACATACATTATCATAGACCTCTGTAGAAAAAAACACACAGATCTGACACTGGATAGGTTTTACTTGCTTTACATTACATGACTGATAAGTGAACCCGGTAAGAATTATTCCCACAGAAACTTGCTGTCGCTGTTTTGTGACTATAAAACAAAATGATTTTGTCATGCTCTAAATTTTCAGTCTAACAATCTTCACAGATGGCTGACACTCCTGACTGTCGGCGCGAGGAGGTTTGAGGTTTTAAGTTCAAAGCCTGGTGGGCAAGAGGGAAATGGAGGTGTAACTTAAAACCTCTGCACTCCTGTATGTTGGAATCCCTTAAAAAACATGTTTTGACTGTTTTGGAGCTGCTATATGTGGCTAATGTCTGTTTGTAAAAGCTTTTGATTAGGGAAATCTGTGGCCCTGAAGTTAAGCCTGAAACAAAAGCCCTTCACAGTTCTCCAATTATTTGAGGATTAACATCTCAACATATACAAATAGGGAGTAAACAACTGTGGGTGAACTGGCCAGCTACTGTGTTATCTGCCTTGACAACTGTTTTTTTACCTGCTCTTTCAAGTAGCAAAGTCGGTCCAGGAGGATGAGACCCTCTATACATGGAGCCAAGGTTACTTTCAACTGAGGAAGATGAAAACAGCATGAGACAGACTGATATAGGGTTAACAATGAAAAAATAATGGACATATAACTTCCTATGACGCTCACCATGTTAAAAGCCACCATCTCATTCATCCTGGGTGTGTATCGATCTTGATAGCACTGAATGTCGCCGTCAGATAGCTGAAGAGAACAAGAGATATGGACTTACACTCAATGATTTTAAATCAATAAAAGGAACGAGATCATGTCCTATTCACCAACCAGGACCTAAGAAAAAAAACATGAATCTGATAATGAAAGTTTAAAATAATTAAATAAAATTGTATTAAATGTAATTTAATTTAAATAAAAATATACTTAAATATATAAATAAATGTATTTAATATATTTATATAATCTGTGCTGTAGTATATATATATATATATATATATATATATATATATATATATATATATATATATATATATATATATATATATATATATATATATATATATATATATATACACAATGCTTTAACTATATATACATAATTCATATATATATATATATATATATATATATATATATATATATATATATATATATATATATATATATATATATATATATAAAAATACAAAAGTCTATATTATATACACATGTAATATTCTATTTATATAAAAATAAATACAAATAATAATATGAAAATATAAATTTATAAATATAAAAGTATAAAAAAATAAGATTAAAAAATATTACAAAATAATATATAAAATTAAATAATATAATATTTTTCCTTTTTAAATACAAATTTCATTAAAATATATATATATACTTTTGTCAAATCAAATACATATGTAATATTTAATTTATATATAAATATATATGAATATATTATATTTAATGAATTCATATAAACTATAGACTAATTATATATATATAAATTTAAAATATTACAAAATATAAACTTATTAAATAAGAAAAAGTAAATACAAATGTAATATTTAAAAACATTTAAATAAAATAATGTAATATAATTTAATTAATTTATAACAAAAATATACACAAATATATTTGCATCCATTTTAAATATATATGTATTATTTAATTTGTATGTCCCATTTAATGTATTTATATGAATTGTACATTAATAAAAGTGAAGTGTGCATGTGTATATGTACATATTTTAAAAAATATTGCAAAATAGAAACATTTTGTAAAAAAATCAAATATTAAAATAACTTTAAATATACCTATTTCTCCCCAAAATCAGGTTACAAAAAAGTCCATTGATATCGTCTGTGCCTGCTGACGCCTTTTTAATAGTCTCTTGCTCTCTGTACCCATATTTCCCTACATGTCAAACATACTTTAGTCTGTTTATCCCATTAGTTTCAGTGTGGTGTAATTCAGATGCATGTGGGCAGACTGAGAAAAGATTAAACGTAATATGAGAACAATCGGTTATTACTTTAGTCTCATCCAGATCCAGCTTCCTAAGTGCCCGCCTGACATAGTCCACAAACGACGAGGCTTTGGAGTACACGTTCCCGACACGTTTCTCACTGCCAACAGAAAATAAAATACAGCATCATATCAAATAAACGAACATGATGTATTTTATATGTATATTAATTGATGTTTAATGTAGTTTAGAGACTGATATTAACGGCAGACAGTAAGTCACATGCAGAGGGTGAACTTTGCACTCCTTGTTGACTTGCACATTACCGTAACCTGATGGTTTGGCTTTGACTCACAGGAGTTTATTAAACTTGAAAACAGGGCTTTAGGGTTTGAGTCACGAGCATCAGTCACCACTGAATCAGATCTGCTCTGTGCAGTCATGATCAAATATCTCGATAAACATTTCTCAGCCTCCGCAAAAGGAAGGAAGGACCGGAGGGAATCTGGAGCCTCTTTATTCTCTCCTCTAGTTTACTAAAGCTCTTCGGCGACTAAAACAAAGACAGGCGGTTGTTTTCTGTCTAATGAGCAGATGATGTGGTGAGAGTGCTGTCGATGAGATATCTGATCCTGCTGTTTGTGAGGGGAACGGCGTCAGTGAGGGAGCTTAATATTTGTCAATGTGTGTGTTTCACACTGAGAGTGGCTCATCAGGGGGTCTGGGGTGTGCGTTTCCGTTTTTATGGAGTGTTTTCAAATATAGGACAGCAAACAGATTTTTAGGGTTTTGTATAGAACTATAATAAACCGCCAAACCAGTAATATTTAGTTAAAGCGCCCCTATTATGCTAATTTCAAAGGTTCCTAATTTTGTTTTGGAGGTCTCCTACAATAGGTTTGCATGCATCCAAGGTGAAAAAACACTTTAATTTTGTCATAATATACATTGCAGCATCACATCTTTTCTCACACTATCTGAAATCTGCTCGATAAAGAATCCAGTCTCTCTAAACCCCTCCTTTCCAAAAGCATACTCTGCTCTGATTGGTCAGGCGGCCCAGTCTATTGTGATTGGTCTACCACTTACAGTACATGTGTATAATACACCGATCAGGCATCAGGCAAAAATCCCAAAAAAAGTCAGTTAGTGCCTCAGTGACAACTTCACTCAGAGAAGCCGTCAATCTCAGCTGTCAATCATGACGTCACACCCCCCGTTTTTATAGCATCAAATAACTCACTAAAACTAAACTTATTTAAAAAAAACTAACACTTTAAATGAAATCATCGTGATAAAAACTGCCTAAAATGACAGAAACCATATTTAAGAAACAATTATTTGAAGTGTAATTGAATTGTTTAGTCTGTCTCGCGTCCATTGTAATACATGGAGGGGTGGGGTTTATGAGCTATACTAGGACCAACCACCGGGGGTCTAGGCTTCAGTTTCTGTGCTCCAGGCTTGCTTCTATCAACTTTGAGGACAAAATGTTCACTTGTTGCCTAATATATCCCACCCACTAACAGGTGCCGTGATGAAGAGATAATCAGTGATATTCACTTCACCGGTCATAATGTTATGCCTGATCGGTGTATATTTACTCACAAATAAATGTTTTAACTATATACATAATTTTGTCAATTTTTAATACATATGTAATATTTTGTAAAAACAAAATATACATTAATATAAATAAGAAAATTTAAACCAAATTTAAATAATATATATATATACATTTTTTTAGTTAATTTATTTAATTTATTTATACTTGTCAGAAATGGAAGTTAGAAGTGCATGCTACGTGGATTTGCTTTCGAAGCACAGAAAACAACGTCTTCTCGACATGTCGACGACACAAACTAAACTCTTCCAGGCCTTAGCTACAACTACAGCGTTTGAGGGCGTGTCAAAGTCCACGTTGTTTGCCAACAGCCAATGAAGACCATAGGCTTGCATTATGCAAATTTATTACAAACCTTTGTAGGTTTGTGCAGGAAGTGAGACTGAAATTACCAAAAAAAAATTTAACTGATTTTTTTTAACAGAATTACGGTTATGTGCAAGTCAACAACTCATTTCAGATGTGCACTTTGACCTTTGAAACTATGCAAACCCTTTACATTCACAAACAGCTACTGTATATAACACACTACATGACTGATACTATCCAAAAAAGCATAATAGGGGCACTTTAAATCATGAACATTTTCTCCAGATGTTTATAAGTATCTAAAAGCTATAAAACAGACAGAACTGTTATTATTAATATCATGCATACCACAGTAACAAAACAAATCTAGTATGCTATAAATATGACACAAAATCTATAATGCAAATGGTGGTACATTTGATGGATACCTTTTAAAGCAATCGTAGTGATCCTGTAAAATAACATGGAGAACCGCCCGATAAAAAAGTGACTCCATAGGCAGCTGTAACAGTCAAGAAACCCTGTTAACCACAGTCCAAACAATTTCGTTTCATTTCAAAGCTGATTTTGCCCGTTTTTATTTATTTTTGCAATGCATACTTACTTGCTTATGTTTGCTTACTTATTTGTGTTTTTAATTACATCATTTGAAGTGTTTGTCCCGTTTGTGGCAACTTTAAAAACAGATTGGGTCACATTTCCCATTGCAATTATGTCATACAAACAATCAGACGATCAGAAGACAATACAAAGAGATAGTTCGTGCTGACCGCTTCACCTCTGAACTTTCATTCATTTTTATGCAAGAAAAAATCTCATTAAAATACACAGCGCATCTAATTAAATCACATAAATATGCATAGCCGCATATGCTGTACGTTCTGGCATTCAAGCCTGACCGATACATTACGATCAGCTGTGCAAACAGCTCTGGTTGCATGAGACTGCACTCCTTATATGCAAATCCCACAGGGGAAATGGAATTTTAATTGAAATATGAATATTAATATGATATGACACAATCAAGTACTCACCCCTCCTCCGGCAGACACCCTCTCCAGAGCCTGAGAGGGGGAAAATTAGTTTGTGAAGAGCTCAACATTAGTCAAGCCTGCTGGAAACAAGCTTGAATTGATGCAGTAGAGATAACTAAACACATGATAACATTATTTGATAGTAGCTTTTAATTTAATAGCAGATACACTTTTTTAAAAATCACCTAATTACCATAAATAAAATGTTATATAACATGCAGCTTATAAGCAAAGGATGTGGTTGAAGATGCGTGGGCAATGTGAGATGTTTTAGTGACGTGTGAGGCAGACTTACGAGACATGCTGACATCCTGGCATTTCGACCACAGAAACAGGCCTGATCCTTCAGATACTGACTCATGGGGAAACCACACACACCACTAACACACCCTGACAAACATCAAAAACAGAGAAGAAGAATCAAACAACTTTTAGCATAAACTACCGTTCAAAAGTTTGGGGTCTGTAAGATTTGATTGTTTTTGAAATAAATTATACTTTTATTCTAGCCTGACGTGGTCATACTCAGATTCTAGTCAGAATATGAGTGTGATACTGCTCTATTGGGTTGTGATTATGGGGCGTGATTCAACCGAACCAGGAAGGAAAATGCCTTTGCACTCAATTGGATAGACCTACAACCAATCAGAGCATCAGAGCGACGCATAGTTGTCAACTGCACGCACGCTGGAAGAAGTAGAAGATGATGAGTGTAAAAGATGTTTGCCGGTGTTGTAAAAAAGAATTTAAGGATACACGGAGTACTTACCAACACGATCATCATTTTTGAGAGAAATAGTAAAGGTGAATGCATATACGACAAGTTCTCTGTTTAGTAAACGAATTTGACCCAAGCGCTCTATGGTGACGTGGATGGTTACGTTACTGTTGATCATCTGTCCATCATCGTATAAAGCCCGCCCTGACAATTTGATTGGTCCGAAAAGCTCTGGTTCGAGCATAGTTGCTCCACAACGGATCAAGTCCAGACTGAACTTCCCGACCTCAAATGTTGTGGGCGGGGCTAAGTTCGGCTGGCATCCAGGCTACTTATATTAAGCATTACATTAAAATTGATCGGAAAAAAATCTATTTCAAAGAAATGCTGTTCTTTTGAACTTTCAATTCTATCAAAGAATCCTGGAAAAAATGGTTTTCCCACTGTTTTCAACTTTGATAATAAGAAATGCTTCTTGAGCAGAAAATCCTCTATTAGAAAGATTTCCGAAGGATCATGTGACACTGAAGACAGGAGTAATGAAAATTCAGCTTTGATCACAGGAATACATTATTTTAAAATATATTAAAATATAAAACAGTTATTTTAAATTATTTTACACTATTACTGTTTTTACTGTTTATATGATCAAATATAAACATAAGAGCATAAGAGACTTCTTTTGAAAAATCTTACCGACCCAAACTTTTTAGTGTATGTCAAAACTAAGGCAGATCTTCAAACGCTGAACATTTTGTGGATGAGAACCTGCTGAGCACATGCCATTCAAACGAGACCCACACTGTGGTTTGGAGCCTATTTGTGGTGCAGATAAACACTATTTATTCCAGATATCATGCTAATCTAAACCATGCCAAACGGAATAAGATCCAGAGTCCAGATCAGGCTCGAAATGTGTGTGTGCGAGTTAAAGTTTTCTATCCTGGTGGGGACTTCAACCTGAATGCACACAGACTCATGGGGACTCGTGTCACCGTGGGGACCTAAATTGAGGTCCCCATGAGGAAACATAAATCATACAGAATGAGTTTTTTTGAAAATGTAAAAGTGCAGAAAGTTTTGTGTGATGGGTATATTTAGGGGTAGGGTTAGTGTAAGGGGATAGAATATACAGTTTGTACAGTATAAAAACCATTACGTCTATGGAGAGTCCCCACAAAGATAGGAAACCAGATGTGTGTGTGTACAGGTTTGGCTATACTTGAGAGGGCCAAATGTTGTCACTTATTTCACTTATGACAACTGACTAGCGAGGACATTTTACTGGTTCTTACTAATAAAAAAAGGCAAAACAAACACGTTTTTTTATTTAAATCTAGTGTTTTTCACATGTTTCTGTGATAGGTAGGAAAAGGGGTAGGGCTTGGGTTAGGCGATAGATAATATCATTAACCTGATATGAAATCAATGGAAGTCAATGCAATGTCCTCACTAATATATTAAAGCAAACGTGTGTGTGTGTGTGTGTGTGTGTGTGAGAGAGAGAGAGAGAGAGAGAGAGAGAGAGAGGGTGAGAGAGAGAGTGTGTGTGTGTGTGTGTGTGTGTGTGTGTGTGTGTGTGTGTGTGTGTGTGTGTGTGTGTGTGTGTGTGTGTGTGTGTGTGTGTGTGTGTGTGTGTGTGTGTGTGTGTGTGTGTGTGTGTGTGTGTGTGTGTGTGTGCAACAGAATGAGCTGTGTGTAAAAAATGGACTGAGAGAAGGACAGTGTGCAACAAAATATTAGTGATTTCATTACGAAATATCTGACTCATTGTGAGTGAACTTTAACAGTGTCTTGAGTCGACCAATCAGTGTGGGGCTTTAAACTGAAGGACCTTCAGTGGAAGTTTGTAGATTTTCCAGTTTAAAACAGTTTTTTTTATTTTATGAAAATACCAATTTTATGCACAGAGACATCTGTAAGTAGGCCATTTACAGATTGACTGCTTAACTAATGATGTTTGTGGGTGGGACTTCCTGTTTCCTGTTTCAGTAGGAGACATGGGCTCTTTTGAATTGAGTCAACAAATGCAGGCCCTTTGCAGAGATATAATAAAAAAGTATTAGGCTGTTAATTGAGATCAGGCATGCAAAGCTCAATGCAAAATCTTTGTAACTCTGTGGGGTGCTTCTAGTGGCACATAAAATTACACACTTCACCTTCAATCGCACAGCATGATGCTGTAATCATGCCAGGTTTTTGAGACTAAAAGGCACAATGCGTATTTCCATTGGAACTGCATTTGTTTCATTCCGTTTTGTTTCTTCTTCAGAACAAACATGCTTGTAAAAGCGAGCCGCTGAAGCCCTGAAACCTCTGACATCATCACGCGAAAACGCATTTAGTGAGATCAAACAGTGTGGAAGGGGAGAGTGTTTGTGATGTCAGTCCAACATTTGAACACACTTCATGTGTTTTAGCTCTGTCCCTGGAGCAACCGAGAGTCTGTGATGTGATCCCCAGGCTTTAAAAGACAATGAGACATTATTGTAGTCCTGCTGTGCTTCATAGCATTGGGCGCTGACTCAATCAACAGTAATTATGTGATCAAAATATCATATTTTGTAAGCACTCAATCCTTTCTGCAGTGTGTCCTCTAAGAGTAAGTGTCTACGAGAAGGGGGAAGAGAGAGAGACAGACAGAAACCACATGCTCTCTTGCGACTAGCGACATGTCTTAAAGGGATAGTTCACCTAAAAAGGGTAATTCTTAATTTCATCTGCAGGACACAAAAGATGATATTTTGAAAAGTGTTTGTTTTTTTCTTCCATAAAACGAAAGTCGACATGGACCAATCAGATTGTTTTGGACCCTAATGACTTTCAGCATGTACAAGAAGACATGTATGAACCAGGATTGGCACAGGGCTCTTTATTTAATTCATTATTTAATACTACTAATAATAATTATATTAATTATTATTATATTAATAATAGTAATAATCATTATTATATTAATTATTGTATTAATAATAGTAATAATACATTGTATTAAATAATACAATGAATTAAATTTAATTATTAATTCAATATTGAATTTATTTAATACAAATAAAACATTTTATAATCATTAAAAAAGTAATTAGTATTATAATTATTTGTTTTAAAATGTATTTATCACTATTTTCTAAGAAGAAATACATTATTGTTGTTGTTGCTTGTTTTACATTATTTTACCCAGAATTGGCACAGAGCTGCAAAAAATTATCATTAATTAATTGATTGATTGATATCACTTAATATATATTCTTTTATAATAAAAGACATTATAATTATATTTATAATAAAAAATTAAAATTATTTTAATAATAAGAACAATCAGTATTGTTAAATAATTATTTAAATACTGAATGAAATTATTAATGAAATACTGAATTTATTTGATAAATATTTAATAAAATGTATTAAAATAAAACATTTTATTAAGTAATAAGAAGAATAAGAAGAATGTCCGATTCCTTATTTAATTAATTATTTAATAATAACTATTAGAATGTTATATATTTGCATTATGTTATATTTGTGTTATGTTACGTAACATCCTAATAATTATTAGAATTATTATAACAGCCTAATAATTTATATATATATATTTATTATTATTATTATTATTATTAGGTTGTTATAATAATTCTAATAATTATTAGGATGTTACAAGTACATTATAATTATTATATTGACATACATTTTTTATTAATAACTAATTTATTTAATAAGAAACAGCAACAACAAAAATCTATTGATACGTGAATAATAGTAATAATAATAATAAATTATTATTGTTGTTTTACATTTTTTGACCAAGGATGGCTGTGAAAAGGACACAATTACACACATCTCATCTTGTTTGAGGATTTGGGCACCCAGTTAGACAGAGACTGATCTGTTCACGTGTGTGTATGGAAAGGAAGTGTTCTTACCCTGTCTGTCCTGATCAAACTCTTCAGAAAGCAGGTGGTAGCAGCAACCCACACTGCAAACGGCCCGCAGCTCCTGTTTGGCTCTGAACATCCGCAGAGTGCTGGGGGCCAAATCTCCGCACGTATGCAGGCCAACCAGAACTGCATCCTGTGTACCGGCCAGAGAAAAGAAAGATGGAGAGAGAGAAAGAGAGAGAGAAAAGAGTAATTTAGTGAAATCAACACAGACCGTTTGCCATCTCACATTGATCATTAATAATGAGCTCTGGACACATCCAAGTCCCTCTCCATTCTTGAGCTCAATTTCACCTAATTAACATGATTAGGATAATCGCAGGCGTCTCGCTGAGCTGCAATAGCAATGATACAACTCCAGCTCTATAATCAAAACCCGCAGCTGGACAACTATTACAGCATAGCGTGTCTCTTATGCTTTTATATGACTTTAGTACACATACATTATTTGATCCTTAAAGAATATCGCATGAAATTAATTCACAACACATTCATAATAAAAACAAAAAATTTGTATCACGGATCAAATGCTTTAAATAGTATGGAAACACACAGCTTCAGCACTATCACAATTCACCAGTGTGGTCGGATTCACCAATCACCACGGACTGTCACTCCATCAAGGACTACATCTCCCATAATCCTTTGCCCGGGCTCATCAGCACTCATTGATTACATCCACCTGTGTCTCATTACCCTGTTCACCTCACCCTATATAAGCCTGGTTATCGCAGTCATTTATGGCGAAGTTTTGTTTAGTGTAACAACAGGATTTCTGAGCGTTTTCCCTGGTTTCTTGTCTCTTGGTTTTGGATTTCTTGCCTGTTCTGTGGATTACCCGTTTGCCTGTCTCTTCTGGACTGATTACCTGTTATGACCTTTTGCCTGTTTGTTGACGACGAGTGTGGATTACCCTTTCAAATAAAGCTGCATTTGGATTCCCAACCTTCGTGTCTCTGAGCAGTACGTTACAAGCACCTAACTAGGTTTTTTGGGTTCCTAACATACAAAGGCAGCCATATAAGACTCATTTATACTATGTCAGAAAAATAGTAATATATTATAAAAGACAAATTTTTTATTTAATAATAATATAAAAATAATTAGCTGTAGTAGTAGCAGTAGTAATAATTACAATTGTAATATAAATTCATTTAATTAATATTACAAAACTATTAAATCAATTATTTGCTAAACTCATTACTTATTAATAATAATAAGAAGAAAACATTAAATAATTAAGTAAATAATTGATTTAATAAATTAACTACAATAATTTATCATTCATTATAAAATAATATATTTAAAAGGTAGGGTAGGTAAGAATGATCTAAAACACTTTTGTCCAAATTTGTTTAAACTTTCTTTATATGTCAATACATAATTAAAATTTTAGTACTCTGAAAAAGAGAGTATAAAAATCGAGTGACTCTAGACTTTTTAATCTGCAATAAACACCGCTCATTATTTTCGTTCGGGCCGAAACAAGTGATTGGCTTGGGCGACTGTCACTCTCTCTCGCTACCATGGCTACCACCGCTTTTGCTACAGGATCTGCCCACATGCGCTCACCCCAGTGTTGCCAAGTCGGGCTACTTCATCACTGTTGGTTGAAGCGACCCCAATTATGTGATATTTTGCCCCGGGATTTGCGAATTTTAGCCCTACCAAAAAGACACATATTTTACCCCCCAAACGCGATTTTTACCGGAGAAACACGATTGGGCTTGTTTTGGGCTAGTTTTGAGTAGCAATTGGGCGGATTTTGTTGTGAAAACATGGCAACCCTGGCGCACCCGTTTGATTTGAGTTCAAGAGGCTGTATTTCTGCTTGACAGGTAATCTTTCATTTTGATTATACATTTTTTTGGTTTATGTTTTCATGAAGCATGTCTCACTAGCACACGTAGCTGCCTAATATAGCTAACATAACATTACTTAGCATAAAGTTACAATGTTATACACCTGGCGAGCCATTAGTAGAGATGATAAATACTCAATATGCTTAGCTCAAGTTGA
Source organism: Gobio gobio (assembly GCF_949357685.1). Taxonomy (NCBI): domain Eukaryota; kingdom Metazoa; phylum Chordata; class Actinopteri; order Cypriniformes; family Gobionidae; genus Gobio; species Gobio gobio. The sequence goes on from NC_137101.1 coordinate 13,071,515, forward strand.
TCGCTGCCGTGTTGAATTTCGCAAAATGTAACTTTAGATAACAAAATGCATTTGGAAAAGCTAGTACACCGCGTCCAGGAACTTTTTTTAGAACTAAGTTAGCTTTAGCTACTACCCTCTGTCTAAACTCTTTTACCATGTTCACCGGGAACTTTACCTGCACGTTTATTTCGGCCCTTGGTTTGTTTTTATATACTCTACCAATGTTTATGTTGATGTTTTTATCTTGTATCTGTGTGTGTCGTAGACACTGTGTTGTGTGTGTATTTTAAACTTTACCAGTATCGTTATTCTAGCTTGATAGTGAGTACTAAAAGACATCTTATTGTTATATTCCTAATGATAAAGTTAGATTTTTTATTACATGTGATTCTGACATGATGTCACTACATGCACTTCTTCTCCGGTCGTCTCGGGTTAATAATGCGTCTTTCAGCTTAGCAGTCGCGTAGCGCGTTCATGTGTTTTGGGGGCGTGGCTTTGGAAAGAGCCCAGAAGGGAGAAGGTGGAGTGAATGGAAATAATGAGCTGTCTTTAAAACAGTCATGAGAGGTCTACAGACACTCAATTTTTATACTTTCTTTTTCTGAGTACTTACATTTTAATTATGTATTGATATATAAAGAAAGTTTAAACAAATTTTTGGAAAAAAAGTTTTTTAACCAAATCCTACCTACCCTACCTTTAATATACTTTATTAATAATAATAATAATAATAATAATAATAATAATAATAATAATAATAATAATAATAAGCATAATAATAACAAAACAAATTAAATAATAAAGGAAGTAATTAATTTAATAAATGAACAACATTTATTTATCATTCATTAGAAAATAATACTTTTCATAAATAATAATTTATTATTATTATTTTTAAATAATGAATTAAATAAACAATTGATTTAATACATTTTACAATTTAAATGTATAAATCTAAATATTTATTCAATTTAATAATTAATGTAATTGTATTATTAATAATTGAATAATACATTATTACCATTATTGTTGGTGTTGGTGTTGACATTATTTTATACATTTTTTTCTCCCTTTATTAATTCCAAAATGTATAATTATTGTATAGTGAATTATAAATGATAAAAAACTTTTTCTCCCTTGATTAAACACTTATTCATTCTCAAATGTATTATTAATTGTTTTATAAATGATTATTATTACAGTATTTTTCTCCCCTGTGTTATGACATGCACTCACCTCCAGCTCTGTGATCAGCGTCTTGAGTTCAGTTTCTGCAGTGACGTATGAGGTCAGAGGGGAAAACAGGCTGCTGTCGCTGTCGTTCCCCCTCCCTTCTCGAGCTTTCCTCTCCAGATTCTGCCTCTTCCTCCTCTCTCTTTCCTCTAGGCTCAGCTGGCTGGGGTGGACACGAGGAGAAGCGTCCTCTATGACGTCTAGAGACAGCATGCCGAGGAAGCTGCTTCCTGCATCCGAATCACTGGGGTCTAACGTGGCATTATCTGAAGCGGATAAATCACTGGCGGCTTGTTTTGATAAATCACTGGTTTCCGCCTGAGCCACAAACCTTCCCTTTTCCTTTGTAATAAAGTTTTTGTTGCCATCTCTGCTCTCACAGTTTCTGTCGTGTTGTTTACTCCCATCCTCACTGTCCAAAGCTTGATTCCCACTGGCTCTGATGGGTTTCTGATAGGCTTTGGAGAACTTCTTCAGCTTCCTGTTCCTCTCCTGAGCTCCGTGTGTGTTGGTGCTGGAGGAGTCGATACCGAAAACCTGTAGGTTGAACCGCATGGATAGATAGGAGCACAGGTAGCCTTTCCCCGAACCCACGTCAATCACCTAAGTTGAAGAAACAAAGCAATTCAGAAGCTGACAAAGCAATGTAACCTAACAACATTTGAAATGTTCTTACCTGTTTGACTCGGCAGCATTCGGCCAAACCTGCCACAACCTCAGACATTGCCTGCACCTCATGGGCCTTCTTACAGTTCATAAACTCATCTGGAACAAGACCTTTATCTGGTGACTCTCCTATGGAAATTACAGACAACGCATGAGATATAACCTTGTAATAACCTGAATGTGACATGCATAATAATCACAATAAAGATCCAGAGTGGAATGTAAATGTGTTTTTCAGTGGCTCTGGTGTGACTGCAGTTACCCGCTATAGTGTCTCCATATATCAGTGTCAGATTGTGCATCAGCTCCTCCAGCTGCATACACACCCCCAGACCGGGTAAACTGTGGGCTTTCGCTGCCCTCAGCAGGGCTGATATGTCCACCAGCTTCTTTGAGGCATTGCAGAAACCAAAATTGGTGTTTTCCTTCTCTAAAAGCAAAAAAACTATTACTATGAAATACAGCTGATTAAAGGTGCAGTATGTAGTGAATGACCGCTAGTGGTTGAAATGGGTACTGCAGTCCAAATTCAAAATATTGTTGGCTGCGGTTGGTTTTCAGAGAAATGAGTATGTGAACTCAGCATGTTTCCTAAAGATCTGCAAACGTATTATGGTATTTTTATGCAGTATAGTCAAAAACGTACATGCAGCACCTTTAAATATAGTCCAATGCACTACAGTTCAATACAGCATAAAATATACATTGTATGCAATTATACAAGAACTACAGAGCTTCTAAGGGAACATGGTGATGGGAAAAGATATAAGATGTTAGGGGAAATGATTTTGCGTTTCAAATCAAAAGCATTGAAATATTGTTGTTCCTCACACTACATATTAGTTGAATCAAAGTTCTGCAAACGAACGGAAAGTATCTCGGGGGAACGCAAAATAATTGAAATATAATATTTCCTTTCATCTCTTTTTTTTCAACCACTGAAAAACATCAATAAAATGTAATAAGTGTAAACAAAATATCACGTAATGTTACATTTAGGCTACCTCAGGTAAATCAGTCAACTAGAAAAATCACTCTAAGAGAGAATTTTGACAAATATATATGCACTATATTTTAAATGTACCCATCTTTACTCTTTTATAATTTAAATATATTATTATTATGTTATTATTACAAAAATATACATATATATTTCCAATTGTGTCCAAATCAGTTGCCCAAATAAAAGTTGCATACAAATCAGTCGTTAATTTTAACCTTTAAAAACCAGCTGACAGGAAAGTTGGCAGCCCTGTTTTAATGTAAATTAATTTTTATATTAGTAGGCTAAATAATAATAACAAACGGATGACCAGATTGAGAACATCTTACCTTCTACCGCCCCCATGCGGTCATGCGTGGAACTGATAGCACACAACACTTCTTCTGGACTCACACACATGAACGTGCTCCAAACATCACGCGTGTAAAAGTCCACTGTGTGCGCATTCGAGATGCTCAACGATATGGATAGAAAGCGCTGAGCTTCGTCTATTTTCCTTTTTAAAGTGTTGATAGGCAGGTCATTAAATGCCATTGTTCACGGGGCACATAAAAGTGAGAAAATTTCGTGAGAGCTGCAGCTGCTGACACATTTTCTAAATTTCAGACATAAGTAGTCAAATTAGGATATGAGTCCTCTTAGCGACCAAATGCGCCGCCATGTTGGGTGTACTAGACTGCGTTTTGTTCTATGGGCGGAATACATTGCCCTCACACAAATGGTGCTTATTTTGATTAGTAATGCCTTGCGACAATCCGTACGTCATTATTGTGCGCGTCTACACGAGAAACATCCGTCTTGTCCACATACTAGCGTAAAACATGGCACATTTAAGACAGAATTCAAAAAGTCAAGGTCCGTTTAGAGGAAAATACTTCAATAACAAATTTACACATGGTGGTTTATCACACAACGCCCAAAGAAAAAGAAAATGGATTCAGGATAACAAAGTTTTCGATGGTAGTTTAACAGAGGGTGAGTAGTTGAGTTTAAACCACATAAATACCTAACATTTAAGTAAATGTATTTCGATGTATAAAACTATGTAATAAAACACATTTTGATGTTTGAGATGAGACAGCCCATCCTTTAAAAATCTAGTGTACAATCAATGCACGCGCCACGATTGCAATAATGTATATTTGAGTAACGTAATAGATCCGTAATAATCCATAATAAAGGACTAAAATTGCAATGTATTCTATTTGAATCTGACCATTGCCCCATGCTTCCTCAGGTCAAGGGTTTGCCTTCAAAAGGAAGGAAAAAGTAAGACATGAATACAACAAACTTCTTCGAATAGAGAGGAAGAAAAAGCAAACATCAAAAGTCCAGCTAGAGGAGAAATATCCTGAGCATCTGAGACATCTGTACCTGGCTGAAAGAGAACGACTAGATGAAGAAGAACAGGAGAAAAAGAAGAAAAGATACGAAGGGAGAGCACTGGATAAAGAGACAGAGGCAGATGATGAACTAAACATGACGTTGGATTCTTTAGATTCTCCTGAGAAACAAATCTTAAACACAGCGACTGACCAAACTACCGCCCCTGATTCATCCAATAAACCAGCACAGTCTGACAGGTACATTAACAGCTATAATATATGTGTGTGTGTGTGTGTGTGTGTGTGTGTGTGTGTGTGTGTGTGTGTGTGTGTGTGTGTACCCCGATAAGGCATAACATTATGACCGGTGAAGTGAATAACACTGATTATCTCTTCATCACGGCACCTGTTAGTGGGTGGGATATATTAGGCAGCATGTGTGTGAGAAGCAGGAAAAATGGGCAAGCGTAAGGATTTGACAAGGGCGAAATTGTGACGACTGGGTCAGAGCATCTCCAAAACTGCAGCTCTTGTGGGGTGTTCCCGGTCTGCAGTGGTCAGTATCTATCAAAAGTGGTCCAAGGAAGGAACAGTAGTGAACCGGCGACAGGGTCATGGGTGGCCAAGGCTCATTGATGCATGAGGGGAGCGAAGGCTGGCCCGTGTAGTCAGAACAAACAGACGAGCTACTGATGACACAGCTTGTCATTGATGATGTAATTTGTTGCGTATGAGGCTACATAGTCGCAGACCAGTCAGGGTGCCCATGCTGACCTCTGTCCACCGCCGTAAGCGGCAACAGTGGGCACGTGAGCATCAGAACTGGACCATGGAGCAATAGAAGAAGGTGGCCTGGTCTAATGTATTACATTTTCTTTTACATCACGTGGATGGCTGTGTGCGTGGCTTACCTGGGGAACACATGGCACCAGGATGCACTATGGGAAGAAGGCAAGCAGGCGGGGGTAGTGTGATTCTTTGGGTAATGTTAAGCTGGAAAAGCTTGTGTCCTGCCATCCATCTGGATGTTACTTTGACATGTACCACCTACCTAAGCAATGTTGCAGACCATGTACACCCTTTCATGGAAACGGTATTCCCTGGTGGCTGTGGCTCTTTCAGCAGGATAATGCGCCCTGCCACAAAGCAAAATGGTTCCGGAATGGTTTGAAGAGCACAACAATGACTTTGGCCTCCAAATTCCCCAGATCTCAATCCAATCGAGCATCTGTGGGATGTGCTGAACAAACAAGTCAGATTAATGGAGGCCTCACTTCGCAACTTACAGGACTTAAAGGATCGGCTGCTAACATCTTGGTGCCAGATACCACAGCACAGCTTCAGGGGTCTAGTGGAGTCCATGCCTCGACGGGTCAGGGCTGTTTTGGCAGCAAAAGGGAGATCAACACAATATTAGGAATGGCCATAGTGTTATGCCTGATTGGTGTACATATGTCTGTGTGTGTGTGTGTGTGTGTGTGTGTGTGTGTGTGTGTGTGTGTGTGTGTGTGTGTGTGTGTGTGTGTGTGTGTGTGTGTGTGTGTGTGTATCATTATATTCAAATAATAGTCTATTTGCATCACCAAAGCCACATTCCTGATTTGTGTCATCAGCTCCCACAATGCCCCGTTCATCCAAAGGAAGCATAAAATGTCTTCGTATCAAAAGACAAAGCAAGAATATGAGAGGTTGAAGGAGGAACGTGCACGAAAAAGAGAGGTGAGGCAATAAACTGACCAATATAAGGTGATACTCATCTAACAAATGTATACTCTGTTCTAGAGCCATCGAATGCAGTTCTTTTAAAGCCTGCCAGTATGATGGTATTGTACAGGTTTCCATTCCCTAATGAATATCCTATGTGACATCATTAAGGAAGATCCATTATAGGGCTGTAACGATTTGACCAAAAATAAAAACCTTGATTAATTGAACATTTGACCTCGATTTCGATTAATGAACGATTATTTTGCTCTTTTTTTTTTGCCCTCATAAGGTTTTTGAGTAAGTTCACTGATAAGGTTTGTACTGTAAATCTTTTCTGCTATTAAAGGTGGGATTTTTTTTTCTAATGAAAAAGTGCATTGTGATTTTAAAATACTTGAAGGAAACGGTTCACTTTCAGCAGTTATTGTCGATGGGGCAGATTTCTGCTTGTTGTACATCAGATACAGATAAATTAACACTGTAGGCCTACATTTCATTTATTTGAATGCATTAATGAGAGAGTGATTGTGTGTGTGAATTACTCTTGTCTCTATTCATTATGAAGCTGTGGTTTGTACTTACTTCAAAGGTATTAAAATGTATGCCTATAACGGTTGAGTTTCTAAGCTACTTTAGCGACTTTACTTTAGTCACAGCTTCTGTCTGAGTGTTCGTTTGTCAAAATATATCAGGCATTAGTTCAACATAATACACATCTGATGGTCGAAAAACTCGCTTTAATGTTCAAACTGGCAGGGCTTAAACCACCTACAAATGACAAGCTTTGTGAGGATGCAAGCAGGTGAAAGATCTGCCTTCAGGGCGCGCGCGTTTTCAGAGACGCGACACGGCTCGGCTCGGCTCTGTGTCACTGAAAAAAGCTGAGCACTGAACTGAGAAGTTTTCCGTATTGTTGTTGTTGAATAGTACACAATCGCTTTAAATGTTGAAACTGGCAAGCCTTTAAACGCATTTACTTGACAAACTTTATGAGCACGAAAGTGAAAGCGGCTTCGGGGCTTGCGCGCGCCGTCTGTGTGTGTGTGTCAGCGCGTAGGCTATAAGAACAGCAATTAACTGACCTGTATAAACTGTGTAAAACATGCAGCTACTATAGTGATTCTGGGCATCTATAAACATAAATACTGCTCCTGCATCTCTCTGTGTGCCTGCAAACTGCACTTGATGTGACTGACGGGGCGGAGTCACGTGAAAACCGAAATAACCGACATGGGAAAAATACGTCGGTTAGAGGTTCTGAATGTCGGTTTCGGTTATTTTTCGATTAATCGTACAGCCCTAATCCATTATGTCATTTACACATGCACATTTTAACCACCATTACATTATTTGGCAAATGATTGACGCATGTTTTATTATGCGTGTCTCTGTAGGAATTCTTGAAAGACAAGTCTCAGCGGGAGGAGGCTCTGAAGAAGTACAAGGAAAAGAAAATAGCAACATATCAGCTGTTGAAGAGAAAAACCAAGAAGGGTCAGCCCAACCTCAACCTGCAGATGGAGCTATTGCTGCACAAGATTCAAGCTCAGCGCAAATAATTCGGTATCAGACTTAACTGTTTAAAGTATTTTAAAGTAAAAATGAACATCACACAATAAAATGTTAAGTTTAGGTGAGTGCTTTCTTTTTACCATTAGAATGTGAATACCTTTGTCTTCACACAGTAATATTTCTTGTAAATAAAAAAAAGATTAAATTATGCTCTACTTTAGTCAATTCAAGCTGATAGTACACAATAACTATTACTACTAAATACTATGGCTGTAAATTTATGGAAAATGTGATGAAGTGGTAAATCTATTTTGTCATTATGTTCAGGTAGATAATGCTGCCAGCAACTAAAAATAGTTTTTAACTCATTTAAACAGTTTATAGTGTTTTGCATAATTTTCTCCTTTCCTCGAACTGCTCTTTAAAAAAACATTTATTAGTGTGACAAACATAATGAATGAGTGGTATTGTTTGTTTATTAGGTGAAAAATAATGATATAAAATAATTGGACAAATATTATAATACAAATACTACAAAATTTGTTGCAATGCATGTAACCTTTTATAAAAAAATATTTAAGATGACAAAAACATGAATCTTTAACCACAGTTTTAAGGGATCCCTGGTGTTAAGACTTGTATGGCTTAATATTAAAGTGTGCGCGTGCCGATCTGTTTGTGTGTGTGAGTTTGTGCGCACACGTGTGTTTGAGTGTATTTTAAATGCAATTACAAAGCAATTAATTTGTTTTGTTTAACTCTGAAACTGTTTTCGAGTTGTGTTGTGGTAAAAATAGATTGCCGAGTGCAACCATTCTATGTCATCAACCTAGAACGCAAACAAAATGGCAGCACCCACCAGGGGCGCAGCTAAGGGGGGGAAAGTTAGGACGATTCTAAGGGCCCACACACTTTTGGGGCCCCCTGAGATGATCTTGGATAGCTAGGTTGGTGTGGTAGAGGGCCCAACATCAAATTTTTTCATTGGGCCCAAAATTGCTAGCGGCGCCCCTGGCACCCACTGTCCAAATATATAATGGATTTTTTAAAATAACAGATCTTTCATGGGTTTTCTACTACATATTTCATAAGAGACATCATTTATGTTATATTAAGCCATACAAGTCTTAACACCAGGGGATCCCTTTAAGAAACTCCCAGTAGCTCCAGGAACTGTCATGATTTGATGAAGAGGCAGTGGGTGTGGTCAGTGAGTCACATGGCCCCTCCCTCTTTATTTGACTCCTCCCCCACATCATCATAGTCTGTTTTTAAAAACAAAATCAAAATGTAGTTATCGTTGTTACAATTACATTAAGATTTAGCATGTAACAAATAAAAACATTTATAAAATATTACAATAACCTACCCAACAGGTTTCTTTGATCTTCATTGCTGTTCTTCACATCATCATACTCCTCCTGATCTCCCTCTGATATACATGTGAAATAAAACCTCACATTATAATCTGTAAATCAGCTCGTGTCATTGATGTCTTTCCCCTCATGACTGTCTGAGACTGTTAGATTTACTCCTGATATTTTACTCTTGAGATTTACTCCTCAATATTAGTGATACTAAAATTCAGTTCTGTGTGTCTCACCTTGAAAATTCTGCCCATTAATGATGACATCATCATAACGCTCTGGTGTGTCCACTACGCATTAAGACAACATTAAGATTAAGACAGAACAAACGTTGTATTATATTTTACAATGTATTGGGATTAACCCATAATATCATAAATCACAATAAAAAGATTGTGTTAAATACACCAATAACAAAAAGTAAACACCTGTTTTAATATTAGGGTTTTGTCCGCTCGTCATGACATCATCATAGCTCTCAGGTGTGTCTTCTGCAAATTTAACATGATGTAATGTGTATATGTTTCTATACACATATTGTATATATTTCATATCCTATTATAGAATAAACGGCACCTGTCTCACGATCTGGTTTCAATCCATCAGTGATGACATCATCATAGTATCCCGGTGTGATTTCCTTCATCATCTCTTCTGCATCAACACATGTTATATATTTTGGACGTTTTTAATATTTTGGGGGAAAAAATAAATGCAAAATATACTGTTGCAGTTCTGGAGACCATTCAGCTTTTTAATCATGTGGTAATGAATCATGTGATCAGTTAACTGACCTTTCAGGCCATTGGTGACATCATCATAATATGCAGTCTTGAACTCTTTTTCTAATAAGATAGAATAAAAAAATATATATATATATGTATTTATTATTATTTTTGTAAATCAAATTATTTATTTTAGGTATTATTTTATATATTAAATATACTTCAGCTCTCTAACCTGAGAGCAACTCATCAGCATCTTCATACCCAGAATGCAGTTCTTCAGAGACGAGACTCCCTGATAAAGGAGAGCAGAACAGTCAGAAACATGTTCATCTTTACAAACAAAATTAATCCTCATTTCCTTTGGATCATGAAGCATTGTGTTACTGACAACACAACATGCATATTAATTACTTAATTTTAAAAGCATTAGAGGCAGAAATCTCATGTTTTAGGCCTATTAGCAAACACACATGTATCCTCACATGAACCCATTCCTCACTGCCTTCCAGAAATACACACAGGAAGAGACCAACACACACACATACACACACACCTGCACCTACTGTACACTTACAAACATATGAAGCCTCTCCTTATTACCCTCTAAATATACACACAGGAAGAGACAAACACACACACACTCATATTAACATGCACCTGCAGCTCTGTGGTTTTCTGCAGGAATTCTGTGGTTTGAAGCAGGAGGTTTAACAGGACTAATAATAGATGAACATCAAGTGCCTCACAGACTCTTATTAATTCATCATATTAAATATAAGATTCATGTCTCATGTCTCACCCCTCTGAGTGAAGTGATTGTGTCTGCGATGAATCTCCTCATAAACGGCCTCAGTCGTCGTCCTGTGTCTCCTCTTAGAGAGAGCTGTGAGTGTAGACAGACAAACCTGCTGTCAGTTCACAACACATGACTGATCACACACTGAATAAGACACAATATGACAGTCTCTGGATCTCTCCTACCTCTCCTCATCCCTCTGTTCTGCTGAATCAGTATAAGCAGTGGCACTAAGAGCAGTAAGAGCACAACTCCCAGTACAATCACAAGCACGGAGAGAGACGCTGCTGGAGGAGTTTGTGGAGGAGAGACTGATGTTGAGCTTGAGCGCACTGTCTGAGAAACTGGAGGAGAAGCTGATGTTGTTGTGGCAGGAGCAGGAGTAGTGGACACTGACAAATCTGGAAAGACAGACACATTAAAAATCATGCAAATACACAATTAAAATTAGCAGTAAAATTATGTAAAAAATTACTAATATTGGTCAGTGTTTTGCTGGGACCTGCACAGGTGAGTCCAGCGTGCTCTTTGTGGGAGCAGTCAGTGTGGTTCTCCAGGGAGAGAGGACAGTCCCACAGGTGAATCTCATTCCCTCTGCACTCGACTCTGTTCAGCCACACAACACCTTCACCAGCACCAAAGGCTGAATTCCCATCGGCCCTCAGTGCTGCTCCACAACCCAGCTGCCTGCAGACCACCTGAGCATCGCTGATGTCCCACTGATCATCACAGACTGAGCCCCACACAGCGTTATGATACACCTCCAGCCTCCCAGAGCACCGGCCCTCCCCTCCACTCAGTCTGAGAGGAACATGCTCTAAATCACACACATCAGCCATCACTGACCAGCTTCAGCACAACATTTAAAGGGTTAGTTCACCCAAAAATGAAATTTCTTCCATTAATGACTCACCCCAATGTTGTTCCAAACCCGTAAGACCTCTGTTCATCCTCGGAACACAGTTTAAGATATTTTAGATTTAGTCCGAGGGCTTTCAGTCCTTTGAATGTATAGTGTATGCACACTTTGCTGTCCACGTCCAGAAAGGTAATGAAAACATCATCAAAGTAGTCCATATGTGACATCATATGGTTAGTTAGACTCTTTTGAAGCGTCGACAATACATTTTGGTCCAAAAATAACAAAAAGTAAGACTTAATTAAGCATTGTCTTCTCTTCCGGTTTTGTTTGAATCCGCCTTCACGACGCCACAGTGACGCTGTGACGTGTTATCTGGTGCGACAGAGCATCGTTTGTAGTCTAAAGGGGGACGCACGCTGTAAACAAAACAACCATGGCAAAAAAAAAAATATATATATATATAGCAATACAAACAATGTAGAACAGCTTGTTTACAGCGTGCGTCTCCCTCAGACTACAAACAAAGCTCTGTCGCACCAGATAACACGTCACAGCGTCACTGTGGCGTCGTGAACGCGGATTCAAACAAAACCGGAAGAGAAGACAATGCTTAATAAAGTCTTAGTTTTTGTTATTTTTGGACCAAAATGTATTGTCGACGCTTCAAAAGAGTCTAACTAACCAAATGATGTCACATATGGACTACTTTGATGATGTTTTCATTACCTTTCTGGACGTGGACAGCAAAGTGTGCATACACTTACATTCAAAGGACTGAAAGCCCTCGGACTAAATCTAAAATATCTTAAACTGTGTTCCGAGGATGAACGGAGGTCTTACTGGTCTTACTGGTCTTACTTGTTGGGTGTGGAACAACATTGGGGTGAGTCATTAATGGAATAAATTTCATTTTTGGGTGAACTAACCGTTTAAAGCAAAACACACTGAAACTGAACCAGGATGGCTTTAAATGAGTGATTAAACATGCAAATAAACTATTGTTTAAATTCACATATATAAATCATTTATTAGGAAAACACAGGCTTATATTAACAAAAATGTAAACAACTTACTTGAACACTGTCTCTGATGAGGAGATGGTGAGGTAGAACATGTCAGACGACTCCGAGGAGAATCGTTATTCTCTTCCACTGAGATAAAAAATTAATTGAACTGAATATTAGGATACAAGAGTCATTAGTCTGGACGGCGCCTCAGATCACACGTAAATATACCTTTGTTAGTGAAGTTCCTAAACATAATTTAGGGAGGAGCGAGCCCATCTAATCTTCCAATCAACAGCCAACAGCCAGAGTATATAAACAGCTGCTTACCTCTCCTCAGTCTCAGATGTTCCAGCATCCCAACCCCTCCCCTCCCCAAACTCCACCTTTATCTTAGGTACCTTGCCCTACATAATCATACATATTTAGTCACTGTGGGGTATATCAGAGCTCGAGTTGAAGCTGCTTCATCGAGCCCCTCATCAATGGACAGCAAGCCAAGTAAGTTTAACCTAATATTTTAAGATTATATGGGCAAACAAACTCGTTAAATATTAGAGGTTTGTCCGCTCGTCATGACATCATCATTACATTTACATTTATGCATTTAGCAGACGCTTTTATCCAAAGCGACTAACAACTTGGGAGTACAGGAAGTGAATGGTCATTCTGAAATACTGAGTCCGTGAACATTGCTCAGTGTAGCACAGGCTAGCTTAGGGAGGGAAAAGAGGGAAGAAAGAGGAAAAAGTTTAAAAAAAAAAACATTTTATGAGGTTAAGTGCTCACGGAAGAGATGGGTTTTTAGTTGACTTTTGAATGTTCAATGATTCTGCATTTCGGATGGCGGTGGGAAGATCGTTCCACCAGCTGGGAACGTTGAATGAAAATGTTCTGGAAAGGGATTTTTTGCCTCTCTGTGATGGCACCACAAGCCGTCGCTCCTTAGCTGAGCGAAGGCTTCTGGTGGGGGTGTGGACTCGTAGGATCGAGTCAAAGTATGCAGGAGCTGAGCGCGTGGAGGCTCTGTAGGCAAGCGTCAGTGCTTTAAACTTGATGCGAGCAGCGAGGAAAGCCAGTGCAGAGAGATGAAGAGAGGTGTGACGTGGGTCTTTTTAGGCTCGTTGAAGACCAGACGTGCTGCTGCGTTCTGGATAATTCGAAGTGCTTGGATCGCACAAGAGGGGAGTCCAGCCAGAAGCGCATTGCAGTAGTCCAGTCTAGAAATAACCAGGGCCTGGACAAGAAGCTGTGTTGCGTGTTCTGTTAGGAACGGTCTGATCTTCCTGATGTTGTGGAGCGCAAACCTGCATGAGCGAGCTGTCTTAGATATGTGTTCTCTGAAGGACAGCTGGTCGTCCAATGTTACTCAAAGATTTCTGACTGCCTTTGATGGGGAAATCAAGGATGTACCTAACTGGATGGCGAAGTCATGTTGTAGTGGGACTGGCAGGGAAGATGAGAAACTAGGTCTTTGTCAGGTTGAGCTGCAGGTGATGTTTTCTCATCCATGGAAAGATGTCCGCCAGACAGCTTGAGATTCGTGCAGCTACTGTGGGATCATCTGGTTGGAATGAGAGGTCAGACTGATCTCATGAAATAGCATATGTATGACACGCCAATTCGCTATGCCATTTTGGCGTGCTATCAAGACGCATAATCGCTTTTTAGCGTGTTTATAAACGCCGTTTCATTCTATCCCCCTACACTGCTCCTACCCCTAAACCTACCCATCACACACATACACACACACACTGCCCCTGCCCCTAAACCTACCCATCACAAGAAACATTCTGCATTTTTACATTTAAAAAAAGCATCATTTAGTATGTTTATAAATCCATTTACATTCACGCAGAATCACACGGCGTACACATACACGCGGAATCACACGGTTTACACATACACGCGGAATCACACGGCGTACACATACACGCGGAGATGATGTTCGTTTCGGCGTACACATACACGAGGAATCACACGGCGTAGAGTAGACATACACGCGGATAGCTCAAAATGCGTACAGATAACACGCCATTTGGCTTTAGAAAGTGACGTGTATGTTTACGCAAAGTCATGATGTCATGTTGGAGAGGTAGAGCTGTGTGTCATGAGCATAGCAGTGGTATGAGAAGCCATGTGCCTGAATGATGGGTCCCAGTGAAGTAGTGTAGACGGAGAAGAGGAGAGGTACAAGCACTGAGCCCTGAGGAAACCCCCGTGGTCAGTTGATGTGCTTCTGATTCCTCTCCTCTCCAGGCAACCTTGAAAGACCTACCTGTGAGATAAGACTCATCATAGCTCTCAGGTGTGTCTTTTACAAATTAAAGGGTTAGTTCACCCAAAAATGAAAATTCTGTAATTAATTACTTACCCTCATGTCGTTCGACACCCGTAAGACGTCCGTTCATCTTCGGAACACAAATTAAGATATTTTAGTTGAAATCTGATGGCTCTGAAAGGCCTTCATTGGCACAATGCACGGTTCACTCTCAAGACCCTTAAAAGGTACTAAAGATGTCGTTACAAAGTCCATCTCACTACAGTGGTTCTAAAATAACTTTATGAATCGGCGAGAATAGTTTTTGTGCGCAAAAAAACCCTAAATAGCGACTTATATACGTAGTGATTACGATTTCAAAACACGGCCTAATGAAGCTTCGAAGCGTTATGAATCAGTGAGCCGAATCAGCAGTTTGGATCGCCAAATTTCAGCAGTTTGGCGGTTTGACACGCGATCCGAATCATGATTCGGCTCACTGATTCATAACGCTTCGAAGCTTCATGAGGCCGTGTTTTGAAATCGTCATCACTATATAAGTCGTTATTTAGGGTTTTTTTGCGCACAAAAACTATTCTCGCCGATTCATAAAGTTATTGTAGAACCACTGTAGTGAGATGGACTTTGTAACGACGTCTTTAGTACCTTTTAAGGGTCTTGAGAGTGAACCGTGCATTGTGCCAATGGAGGCCTTTCAGAGCCATCAGATTTCAACTAAAATATCTTAATTTGTGTTCCGAAGATGAACGGAGGTCTTACGGGTGTCGAACGACATGAGGGTAAGTAATTAATGACAGAATTTTCATTTTTGGGTGAACCCTTTAAACACGAGACACCCATACAAAAAATAATGTCTATTTTAATTAAATAAATAATTATATATTAATTAAATAATTAATAAATAATTAAATATTTAATATCCTATTATAGAATAAACGGCACCTGTCTCATGATCTCGTTTCAGTTCATCAGTGATGACATCATCATAGTATCCCGGTGTGATTTCCTGCATCATCTCTTCTGCATCTACACATGTTATATAGTTTGAGTGTTTTTAATATTTTGGGAAATAAATGCAAAATATATAGTTGCAGTTCTGGAGACCATTCAGCTTTTTTAATCATCGTGTAATGAATCATGTGATCAGTTAACTGACCTTCGATGCCACTGCCATCGGTGAAGTCATCATAATATGCAGTCTTGAACTTTTTTTCTAATGAGATAAAAAAAATGACAATGATAAAGGAGAGCAGAACAGTCAGAAACATGTTCATCTTTACAAACAGAATGAATCCTCGTTTCTTTTGAATCATAAAGCATTGTGTTACTGGCAACACAATACGAATATTAATTACAACCCCAAATCAGAAAAAGTTGGGACAGTATGGAAAACGCAAATAAATAAAAAAAGAAGTGATTTCTAAATGTACTTTGACTTGTATTTCATTGCAGACAATATGAACACAAAATATTTCATGTTTTGTCTGGTTAACTTCATGTCATTTGTAAATATGCATCCTTTCCTGTCATTCAGACCTGCAACACATTTCAAAAAAAGTTGGGACAGGAGCAATTTAGGGCTAGTAATGAGGTAAAATGGTTAAATAATGATGTGATTTGAAACAGGTGATGTCAACAGGTGATTGTATTTATGATTTGGTACAAAAGCAGCATCCAAGAAAGGTCTAAGTTAATTCTTTAGGAGCAAAGATGGGCCGAGGATCGCCAGTTTGCCAACAAATACGTGAGAAAATTATTGAAATGTTTAAAAACAATGTTCCTCAAAGAAAGATAGGAAGAGATTTGGATATTTCACATTCAACAGTGCATAACATAATTAAAAGATTCAAGGAATCTGGAGGAATTTCAGTGCGTAAAGGACAAGGGCGCAAGCCTAAGCTGAACAACCGTGATCTCCGATCCCTCAGGCAGCACTGCATCAAGAATCGTGATTCATCTATAAGCGATATCACCACATGGGCTCAGGACTACTTTGGCAAACCTTTGTCAAGTACCACAATACGTAGTTACATCCACAAATGACAGTTAAAACTGTACTGTGCCAAAAGGAAGCCCTATGTTAACAGTGTCCAGAAGCGCCGTCGAGTTCTCTGGGCTCGGAGGCATCTGGGATGGACCATCACACCGTGGAAACGTGTACTGTGGTCAGATGAATCAGTATTTGAGGTATTTTTTGGGAGGAATGGACGCCGTGTGCCCCGGACCAAAGAAGAAAAGGATCATCCAGACTGTTACCAGCAACAAAACCAAAAGCCAGGGTCTGTCATGGTATGGGGTTGAGTCAGTGCCCTTGGCAAAGGTAACTTGCACTTCTGTGAAGGCACCATTAATGCTGAAAAGTACATAGAGATTTTGGAGCATAATATGCTGCCTTCAAGAAGACATCTTTTCCAGGGACGTCCATGCATATTTCAACAAGACAATGCAAAACCACATTCTGCACACATTACAAAGTCCTGGCTGCGGAGGAAGAGGGTACGGGGATTCGACTGGCCTGCCTGCAGTCCCGACCTGTCTCCAATAGAGAATGTGTGGCGCATTTTGAAGCGCAAAATGCGACAACGAAGACCCCGTACTGTTGCCCACCTTAAGAATTGTTTACAGGAAGAATGGGACAAAATTACTCCTGAAACACTTCATCACTTGGTGTCTTCAGTCCCTAAACGTCTTTTAAGTGTTGTGAAAAGGAATGGCAACATTACAAAGTGGTAAATGCTTTACTGTCCCAACTTTTTTTTAAATGTGTTGCAGGTCTGAATGACAGGAAAGGATGCATATTTACAAATGACATGAAGTTGACCAGACAAAACATGAAATATTTTGTGTTCACATTGTCTGCAATGAAATACAAGTCAAAGTAAATTTAGAAATCACTTCTTTTTTTTTTTTTTGCGTTTTCCATACTGTCCCAACTTTTTCTGATTTGGGGTTGTACACACACACCTGCACCTAGTAGTGTACATAATTGAAATGAAATACAAGAGTCATTAGTCTGGATGGCGCCTCAGATCACTAGGCACTAGAACATCTTGGCACAGCAACAGTCTCTTCCCAAAGGCGATTTTCCTCTTGAACTATTTAGTGCAATATCTTTGTAAATCTTTTAGTTCTCAGTTTAGGGTAACACTTTACAATAAGGTACAATAATGAACTGCACTTATAAAGCATTTATTTATCTTTGTTAATGTTGATTTCAACATTTACTAATGCATTATTCAAATCTTGTTAACTTTGTTAATGCACTGTGAACTAACATGAACAACTGGATTTTTTTATTAAAGGGTTAGTTCACCCAAAAATGAAAATTCTGTCATTAATTACTCACCCTCATGTCGTTCGAGACCCGTAAGACCTCCGTTCATATTCGGAATACAAATGAAGATATTTTAGTTGAAAGCTGATGGCTGAGAAAGGCTTCAGATAGGCCTCCATTGGCATTCAGTACATTTACTCTCCCAAGACCCATAAAAGGCACTTAAAACGTCGTTACAAAGTCCATCTCACCACAGTGGCTCTACAATAATTTTACGATGCGACGACAATAGTTTTTGTGCGCAAAAAAAAATCTAAATAACACCTTTTATCCAACTTGTTATTGTCTTCCGTGTGTGCCTCCACTACGCATGCGCGAGAAAATGACATAGTGCCAGCGTTCGGGAATCCATGAAATGCGCACTTTAGCCCGATTTTGAGCACTACGGTGAGACCTAAAGCACGATCAATGTAGAATTCAACAGCTTAGATACGCGCGTCTTCCTCTGCTTGTAAACAAATCGCTTCTGGGTCATATGTCCGAACGCCGGATCTGCGTCATATTCTCGCGCATGCGTCGTGGAGGCACACACGGAAGACAAGAACAAGTTGGATAAAGGTGTTTATACCTTATAAACAAACCTTTATCCAAGTTGGATAAAGGTTACCCTTTAAGTAACGTTAACAAAGATGAACTAATGCTGAATGCTGTTGTTCATGGTTATTTCATGTTAACTAATGCATTAACTAATGTTAACTATTACAACCTTATTGTAAATGTTACCGAGTTTAGTTTTTCAGAAAGAGTTTTCTCAACACATTATAAACATGTCTTTAAAGAAACATGACTATTGAGACAATCTTACGTAATTTAAATATAATCTCACTTGAGCAGGTGATTTTGGCCACCTCATCTTCATTACAGTAGTTCTGTCCCCACGGTAAAGATGGACACTGCCACAGACTTGAATCATGTGGTCGACATTTCACATTATCCAGCCAGTTAGGAGCTGATTCCAGTCTTGGTGTAGAATCAGACAAAACACCAGATCTTCCACAGTTCAGCTCCTGACAAATCAGACTCACTGTGTCTACTTCCATCTGGTTCCAGCACACATTACCCCAGGATCCATTGTAGAAAACCTCCACATTCCCTTCACAGCCCTCAGTTAATCTGATCTCTTTAAACTCTAGATGGAAAAGGACGTGCATTAAAATAATTGGTATTTAGGTTATGCTGATCGTGGATCCTGGAGTTTATTTTGTAAAAATGACCGGCTGTACATTATCCCTTTCATAGGATATTTAGTGAAAAAAAATTAAATGTATCTTTGAAAATAATTTACATTACTTTATCATTTACCTGAGCACACGACTCCTACATCCTCCTTGTGTTGACAGTCATGTTTTCCCCAGCCTGAAGAAGAGCACTTCCACAGGGACGTCTCATTCCCCTCACACTCCACCTCATCCAGCCATATGGGTCCAGAACCAGGACCAAACCAGGCTGGTACCTGCTGGTTACTGAGGGCCACTCCACACTGCAGCTGACTGCACACCACATGGGCATCTTTAATATCCCAGGAGTCATCACACACTGTCCCCCATGAGCCGCTGTGAAAAACCTCCAGCCTCCCTGCACAGTCTCCCCCAGAACCCACCAGCCTGATGGACCCGCGACCTGATATTCAGAGAGAGAAAAACACATTATCGATCACTAACAACTAAAGAATCTGCCCAGATGTTGCTCTTCTCACCAAGGCAGGTGATTGACAGCTGTTGTGTGGAGCTGCAGTTGAGAGTTTGTGGAGAGCTGCAGTTCCCCAGATGAGCTTCACTCCCAGAGCACTGGAAGCCCGTCACACACTCATGACTGTGTTCAGGACTGGATGAAGAGGAGCCGGAGAAGTTCAGCACAGAGCCACAGCCCAGCTGTCTGCAGACCACAGAGGATTCAGTGAGACTCCAGGAGTCCAGCAGAACTCTCCTCCAGACCTGATGGATGGAAACTTCCACCTCCCCCTCACACTGTTTCTCTCCAGACAACCGCACCAGACCATCATGAACAGCCAGAGAGGAATCTGAGAAGATCTGATGTTTTACTAAAATATTGTAATTTTGAGATTATGATTTTTTAAAACCTCTTAACTGTCACCCCCCTTTTTGAGAATAGACATGAAAATGCACTATCCAAACTTAAAGGGCTCTAACTCAAGAATACTTTGGATATAGACCTAAGTTTGGTCTTGTTTTAAAGAAGACACTCTGCAGATTATTGCTGAATATGATTTCAAAATATGAAAGTATGAAAAAGTTATGTAAATTTAAATTAAAATAAATAAATCTAAATGAAAAATACTGTAATAAATATTTTTATTTTATATAAAATATATATTTTACAAAAATTTACTCTAAAATTACTATAAAAGCAAAGCCATATGTCTAACCAAGTTGTGTTCCAAATTTGAAGTTGATATCACAAAAATGAGATTGTGTAGGTGCTATACCAAGAATAGCCACCGGGTGTCATTCACATGCCATTGATTGTTTTGTTTTTTTTATGCAGTTTCCTGTAAATTTCTGTTCAAATATCCCTTTCATCACAAAATAGTCACCAAATATTGATCCTTGATACATTTCCGACAATATATGTTTTGTCAAGATTAAAAAAGATTTTGATTATAAAGTAGTTAAAACACATTTTGTAATACGAAACATGACACCGCCCACTAGAGGAGGAGCCCACTAGAAGAATTTAGAGTACCATTTCCATAGTAATGCAACGTCTGATTTCAAAAGGATAAATTTTGAGTTTGTAAGCTTTTAAATGATACCTAATTTACGATAATTACTAAAATATATGATACGAAAAAAAGGCAATAAAAAAAGAGCGCCAGGTGTCCTGCCAGTGGGACGGGGACACTTAGGAGGTTTTAATAATACATTTTACATAATAAATTCTGAAATAAAGGACATTAATCTTTCAGTCTGAAATAAACATGTGAAATACAATACATGAAGATAACTTAAATATTGTATTTATACTATTGAGTCTTTCAGCAGAGTAATATCAGTGAATCTCACAATAATATGGACTCACTAGAGCAGATGACTCCAACATCTCGTCTATGAGAACATTCAGCTCGATTCCATGAAGAGATGGAACATTCTGAGAGTTTTGTTTCATTCCCGTCACAATCAAACACATCAGCCCAGATTTCACCACTTCCCTCTCCAAACCAGTCTGATCCCACAACAGACACAGCAATCCCACAATTCAGCTGTCTACAGAGGACACTGGCAGCTCTCATATCCCAGCATGCATCACACACTGTGCCCCATTTACTGAAGTACTGACGCTCAACTCGACCAGAACAGATGTCAGGACCATTGACCAGTCTGAGGTCAGTGTAACCTGGACAAAGAACAGAGTTTCGTTAAACAGTATGAAACATGCGAAATAAATGTTTGAAAAAACTTTTTTGAATCATCAATAAGTTGAAAACTACTGCTCCATTACCAGAACACAACAGTCCAATGTCATTCTCATGGCTACAGTTGTGTTTGAGAGAAGATGATGTTGGACAGAAAGATATATAAGACTCGTTTCCTCTGCACTGAATCTCTTGTGTCCACATCTGAGCATCTCCTTTGCCAAAAGCAGCTTCTCCCAGCACCTGTACAGGAGCTCCACAGTCCAGCTCTCTACACACAACCTCTGCATCCTGCTGGTCAAAGGCAGCCGCACACACTGTGTGCAATGTTTTCCCTTGAACCACCTCTAATCTCCCAGAGCACAAGTGAGATCCATTAACAAGCCTAGAAACTTTATGATCTGTAAGTATTTTATAAAACAGTATGAAACAGACAAAAAAGTATAACTAAAAAGTATATTTCATACAAGTTACTTTTCAATTACTAAAACCTGGGAATGCAACCTGTGTGTCTATCACATTAAAAAAAATCAATGTAACAAAAATATGTGACATGCTACTTTTGTCCATTATTAAGATAAACATAAATTATATTAACTTATTTTTCTAACAAATCAATTAACCAGATTGAACAGGCTCACCTGAGCAGATGACTCCAGCATCTTCACCATGACCACAGTTACTATCACCCCATTCTTCTGATCCACAGTTCTTCAGTGTTGACTCTGATCCACTACAGGCCACATCATCCATCCAGATTGGCCCTGATCCTTGTCCAAAGTGAGCATCACCCAGAGCATCTACAGCCTCTCCACATCCCAGCTCTCTACACACCACTGCAGCATCAGTCATATCCCAGTCATCATCACATACTGTTCCCCACTGACCATCATGAAGAACCTCCACTCTACCAGCACAAGGACTGTTGCCACCAGCCAACCTCACAGTATCGAAATCTGTACATGAAAGAGAGGGAGCGATTTAACCATTAGCAGCCTACAATCATTTGTTGAACATTGCAATGTCGGGGAACATATAAATATCATGTAGATAACATAGTACACATATAAATATAGTATTCTATTCTAGACAATTAAAGTTGGAGAATAAACTGAGCACTCTTCTGATCTTGTCATCATTACACTGCTTGACTGTAAATGATTTTAATACATTATAACATATTACCAGTAGGTAATAGTCTGCTGTCTCAAAACTTAGATATTACACAGGTCTCTTTTCAGTTTCTAGTGGTATAATAGATAGATCAAAGATAAACTGCTCATTTAAACATGTAGAATTTCACCTCCTGTCTATTTTGTACTTACCAGATGTGGTTATAGTGACTATAGATGAGAGTAAAACGAGTGTCAGACATCCCTCCATCTTCTTCTGCTCGTCACACTGTTTGTTTGACTCTGTTTCTCCTCGGCTCCCTCAAACACACTGAAGAAACTGGCTCCTGTCAGTCCCCTAAAGACAGAGAGACTCTCACAGCTGCCAATGACACTCACTGTTACCTTATTAGACACAACAGAGGAAATCATCAAACACAATCACTGACAAATCAGAAAGCAGCATTTTTATTTTCTCCATATATATCAATAAAGTGTGTGCGCTGATGAGCGGGACTCCTCCTCCAGCGTGAAGAGACACTTCACTGAGGACAGACTCGTGTCAGTCATATGTCAGCGTGGAGAGAAAGTCACACTAAACTTAAAGGAGATACAGAAACACTGCAGGTTATATTCAGCATCAAAGCCTGTGTCTGCACACACAACATACAAGACCGACGACTGACTGCTCACACTGAAGCTTTACTTCACACACAAAAAATACTTGATCTTTGCTATAAATTATAATAAACTGAACATTTTAAAGTTATTTTGGATACATTAAATGTATTTTATACTATTATTGTGTTCCAAACAAGAGCACAATTAACAATATGTTGTTAATAAATTATACAATTAACTGGACTGGTTGTGTACAACAGATACACAAGTTTCAGACCACATTAGTAAATAAACATTGGTTTCTGCTCCACATATTCATTTGGCATTATATTCAAGACATTTGCAGCTGTAATGTGTGTTTGATACTGCAATGCGTAATTCATCCAGCAGATGGAGGCAAAACACTTATAAAGAGAAGCAGAAAAGAGTCTTGTCCATGATGGAGCTTCTCAAACATTCTTATGGGCAGAAAATGTAAATTTCTTTTTTCATGCATTTAATTAAAAAAAGGTAAATTTCTTTGTTTACAGCTACTTTTGATTATACCAACAATTGCAATGTATTTAACACATAACACTTCATAGCACATTCATCTCACTCTTTGTTTGCTGTTATAATATATTATAATACACAGACGGGCAGAATGATGAATGCAGGTAAAGTGGGACACTTTTGTGTTAAACGTGTAATTTAGATACCTAGATTTTTTAGTTAACTTTAACTTATTCTTTAGTTAACTTTAAGGTCCAGCTATACTATTTCAATATGAATAAAATTAATATAATGTGCTATTTGCAAGGTATATACCAATAAACATTTTGAGGTCATGCACTCCCAACAAATCTCTTTTCAGGTAAAGTGGGCCATCCCTGAATTATATATATAAAAAAATGATCCTGTATATTGATTAAAAAAAAACATGACTTATTAACACATATTATCAAACAAACATATTAAAAAACAAAAAGCATTTTCATTATCTCATTTCATTATCATTATCTGTTCTTTCTTTCCTTTCTTCCATCTCTGACTTGAATTTCCTAATGACAAATTCACTTCTGTTTTCTAAAAAGTAGAATATTATACACGTCAACTATTAGACAACCAGTCAATCTCGATTTATTTAGTTAATTTGAATAAAATTACCGAAAGTTAAAGGTGGCGACCTTTAACACCTTTTATTCACTTTACCTGAATCCCACTGGTCCACTTTATCTAACACATTCAGCCAAAGTGCAGGGGCCAGCAATATTTAATCACCTTACAAGAAAACAAACAAACATTTTATTATATGTATTTTATTTCCTGTTAACTGTAGTAGCAAACAGACACTGTCACAATAATATGTGTTTACATTTAGTGAGCAACTTTAAATAAAATCTCCTTTCAGAGGGTTTTCTATCTTTGAGGGTTTCCTCCTTTGAGGTGTGGCCACAGTCACCAGAGTCATATCATCAACCAAAACTATTTTAACACTTAATAGTGTAAATAAATAGTGTCTCTTTAATGAAAGACCATTGCCATGCTGTGAATGTGTAAACCCATCGAGAAGCACAATCAAACTTAAATGACCCACTTTACCTGCATTCACCCCTAAATACACTGTAACAGAGTCGGCTCCAGAGCAGATCTACTGGAGGGGCATTGGGTCATCGGCGGGGGGGCACTGCCGTATTTTTAACACTTTTTATTATTATTATTATTATTATTATTATTATTATTATTATTATTATTATTATTATTATTATTATTATTATATTAACCAGGCCAGGATTCCTTTTTTGGATGGGCCAGAGCCAGACCAATTGTGGGTGGGCCTTAAATTAAAAACGTTATCAAATCACTGTTTAACCTAATAAAAATGACTGACTAATATAGGCCTACTGTTATATTGTCTGTGCTTACATAATTGAGATTTTAATAGCTTGATGCTCTTTAAATATTTTGTTGCATTTTAAAAATTTTCGATGCATAGGACGGACCTGTCCGCGATCGCTCTCCGTGGTTCTGACCAAAGAAGAGCGCTTTGGAATCTCCATTAGCGCATCTCTCTAGAAGGCCAATAGACTGTAAAAGTGACAGTGATATTACAGAAATTTTAAAGTGTAATATTTCCCCAAAATAAAGTTTAGTTTTGCTCGTATAACATGAGCCCGAATATTTGCCAATTCTGTTTATTTGTGTTAAGGAAACAGGAAAACCTAGGCTACGCATGTCAATCCATTCCCGACGATCTTGGTTTGCTTCTTATTTATTGAATATAAAGACAATTAGTTAATAAAAAAATAATGTTATATGCTAATATTTAAACATAGCCTAACTATTTAACTAAATAGATCCTCTGTAAGAAAAAAGCGCCCGCGTATTTTTTCCTTTATGACAGCGGAAACAACTGGCACTCCGTTATTTTTAGCAATACAGATAAGTGCAAGACATAAACTATAAACTGTCTACTTTTATTTGTGTACACTCACAACACCAACAAAGGCCGTGGACTCAGGGAACAGATTATTTTGCACTCCACTCCAAACGCTGTCTTCATTTAAAAAAAAAAAATTTGTTTATTAAACGAAAAGCTTTTCATTTAAAAAGCGTTTCAAAATTAACTTCATATTTCCAAAAAACGAAATTCCGAGCCAAAATAACAAAGTGGTAAAAAAACAACAACTTTGAGTTAGCCAACCACCATGCAAATGAAACATTTCGCCCTTCTCTTGTGACTACCCAAAAAGGGAACGGTAGCCTATTAACTAAATATTCTAAATAAATATGCACATAGCCTAGTAATAATAATAATAATAATAATTATAATAATAATTACAATAATAATAATAATAATAATATTGCAAAAGTTTTTGCGCAAATCTGTAATGAAACGCGGCTACTGTTATTAAAAGAATAACCAAAAGGGATATTTTTTGGGCCACATGCCATGTCCTGTGTTAGGAGGGGCATCAATGACCGCTAGGGGGGGCACGGCCCTCGAATGCCCCACCACAGCACCGACACTGCACTGTAGTGAGAGTGATGGGACTATTTATTGTGTTTTCAGCGGGTTCTCATAATTATCGTTTCTAAAGGTAGGCTAAGTCTTTATTAAAAATCAAATGAAAATGTCAAATGAAGCCATAAAAGAAATTATAAAATGTCTTGGTTTCTTTTTTTAAATGGGAATAATAAATAATTAGTTGAATGGACTCCCTTTTAGCCTAACTAATATCTCCTCCAGAACAACAGAACATCAAACGATAGGTCACTGATTTTATTGTAAAGAAAATTCTAGAAGAGCAACATCCACTTACCGAGCTCCATTTATCACTCTCTGTTCCGTCTGAACTTTTCCTGGGATTTCCGCTACATTTTAGTCGAGGGCCGAACTAGTTCAGTGACTATGGGTGCGGCTCAGTCAGCTCCCTAGTTCAGTAGTCAGGGCACTGATCAGGACAAAAGTCAATGGGCTGACTGAACAGTGCCCCGACTACTGAACCAGGGGCTGACTGAGACGCACCCACAACACTCACACACAACACTGCTCTAGTTCGAGCCGTTCATACAGCGCTCAACTCAATACATGACCACGACTGAAAAACACAATACATGAACACGACTGAAATACAATGTGTCCATTGAACAGAAACTCGCCATGCTAACACGGGTGCGCCGGTCAAAGCCTTTATGGATGCAGAATTTTATTTGGGGGCCCCTCAGTGCCACCAATACGACTGACTATTGTCAATTCTTGATAATTCGCACACCCATTATCAATTGTATTAGTTGTAGCTGCGTTGCTTAGCTATATGTCTGCCTTCCCTTTTTTACCCTTATACGGTTTTTAATTGTAACAGTAGCAAACCCACAAGAGTGGTCAGGTGTTAATTTGCATTGTAATGTTCAAAGTCGATACTTCTTTTAAAAACATAAGAAAAAATCGTACATATCCCAGAATATGAATATGCTCACAATTTGTTTCCAGGATTCTTTGATGAATAGAAGGTTCAAAAGAACAGCATTTATCTGAAATAGAAAGCTTTCAAATAATCCTAAAGTGTTTTCTGTTTTCAACATTGATAATAATCATACATGTTTCTTGAGCAGCAAATCCTCTATTAGAATGATTTCTGAAGGATCATGTGACACTGAAGACTAGAGTTCTGAAGCTGAAAATTAATTTTGATCACAGGAATAAAATAAAGTTACTAGATATTCTCATGGAAAACAGCAGTTTTAAATTGCAATGATATTTCACAATAAATCGTTTTTAATGTATTTTATTTTTGATCAAATAAATTCAGCCTTGGTGAGCAGAATATTCATCGATGTTCATTGATCCTTTAAAAACTATTTAATGTAACTATAAACTGTGTGTCTGTTGATTTTCTACACTTATTTCGATACTGTCAATCGCCTAAAAAAAATATTTTCCTACATTTTGCTCTTTTAAAAATCCATTCATTCATAAAGTTCATAAAAATTAATTGATAAAAAAACATATTTTGAGTTTGCACTGATATCAAAATGTAATTGTTACTCATTTTTGTGAAGCATGTAACATTTCATACAAAAATATTTAAAATTACAAAAACAAAAGGCACTGATGCATTAGGAGAAACATATGAAACTCCCAGTAGCTCCAGGAACTGTCATGATTTGATGAAGAGAGGCAGTGGGTGTGGTCAGTGAGTCACATGACCCCTCCCTCTTTATTTGGCCCCTCCACCACATCATCATAGTCTGTTTTTAAAAACAAAAGTTCATATGTTAATTCTCATTATTATAAATACATCAAGATTTAGTTTAAATTATCAAAATAAATAAAATATAGGCCAAATAAATGTCACAGTAAACTACCCAACAGGTTTCTCTGATCTTCATTGCTGTTCTTCACATCATCATACTCCTCCTGATCTCCCTCTGATGCACATGTGAAATAAAACCTCACATTATAATCTGTAAATCAGCTCGTGTCATTGATGATGTCATTGATCTCCTTCTCATGTCTGAGACTGTTCGATTTACTCCTGATAAAGTCCTGATGATTCATTAATGGAAGAAACACACGTTCAGTATAAGCGGTTGATAATAAAATGCAGTTCTGTGTGTCTCACCTGTTACACCTGGAAAGTTCTGTCCGTTAATGATGACATCATCATAATGCTCCGGTGTGTCCACTACATATACATGAAGATATAAACAGAACAAATGTTACATCATCATATCAGTACTGTATTATTTTAAACATAAAATACAAGTAAAAATACCTTTTTTAATATTAGAGGTTTGTCCGCTCGTCATGACATCATCATAGCTCTCAGGTGTGTTTTCTACAAATTGAACATGAGAAACCCATACAAAAAATAATAGATATTTTATATATATACACAGATTGTATATAAACTGTTAGAATAGACATGAAAATGCTCTATCCAAACTTAAATGGCTGTAATTCAAGAATGATTTGGAATATAGACCTAAGTTTTAAAGAAGACACTCTGCAGATTATTGCTGAAGTGAAATCAATTCAAAAGTTTTGGAAGTTTAAATTTACTGTAAATTAAAAATACTGTACTAAATATTTTTTATTTTATATAAAATATATTTTACAAAAAAATGTTTTACTCTAAAATTACTCTAAAATTAAAGCCATATGTCTAACCAAGTTGTGTTCCAAATTTGAAGTTGATGTCCCAAAAATTGAAGTCCCCATGATTTTGTTTAGGCGCTGTACCAAAAATAGCCTCCGGATGTCATCCACATTCCATTGATTAAAAAAAAAAAGAAGCATTTTCCTACAACAAATTACAAAATTTCTGTCCAAATATCACTTCCATCACAAAACAGTCACCAAATATGGATCCTTGAGACTCAGACCTTTCCGACGATATGTGTTTTGTCAAGATTAGAAAAGATTTTGATTATAAAGTATTTAAAATAAATTTTGTATTATGAAACGCTCCGCCCACTAGGGGAGGAGCCCGCTAGAAGAATTTAGAGTACCATTTCAATGGTAACGCAACATTTTATTTCCAATTCATTTTGAGTTCGGAAGCTTTCGAATGATACCTAATTTATGATAATGACTAAAATATATGATACGAAAAAAGGCAATCAAAAAAAGAGCGCCAGCGGGACAGTGACAGTTAAGGGGTTAAATATTTAATATCCTATTATAGAATAAACGGGCACCTGTCTCACGATCTGGTTTCAGTCCATCAGTGATGACATCATCATAGTATCCCGGTGTGATTTCCTTCATCATCTCTTCTGCATCAACACATGTTATATATTTATAGTCGGGGAGCCAAAGTCTCAAAAATGGGTTGAACCTGAGATGGTCTGCCATACTTTTTATTTGTGTTTTTTCTGTTAACGTTGACCCTAAGAACCAATAATTGGAGGGTCTGCTCTGCCGGAAATATCGCGAAAAAAAATTGTGGCCATTTTAGAGTATGCACCCTTTATTTTTTATCAGAAAATGTGAAAAATGATTTTTTTCCTCAAATCCTCAGTGGGTTGGGTAG
This sequence comes from Gobio gobio, assembly GCF_949357685.1. Taxonomy (NCBI): domain Eukaryota; kingdom Metazoa; phylum Chordata; class Actinopteri; order Cypriniformes; family Gobionidae; genus Gobio; species Gobio gobio. Next base: position 13,100,942 of record NC_137101.1, read on the forward strand.
GCTGTTAATAAATGTATTCCAGATACACAGAACACATGTGCTGACAACATCCACTGAAAAAATAACTTTTAAAACACATTTCTACATGATTTTGCATCAATTTAATGCAAAAAATAGGCGTTTTCTCACTTTTTTTCCCAGTATTTTCATCTTTACTTCATTGACAATCAACTATTCCCCCAAGTTATGACATCTGTCAATATGCCATTCTTTTCACCAAATAGTATACTCATTCCACAGAAAAAATTATAAAAATCCAACCAAAATCAATGGATCTGTGATGATTTCACTACTGGTTGGCGATCAACAAGCTCAGAACCTCAATAGCATTTTAGGCTACTCTCAAAATTCCGATAGACATACTGGATATTTAACATGGTTGTTAATGTCCACATTATTAAACATCATGGTCTAGGCATCTTTTTTAATTTCAACATAACCCTGTTCTCCCAATGGAAGAGTGTTGTGATCTTGGCAACTGCTTGGCAGACATCCTGGGCAAGGTTGAGAACTTGTTCTTGCTGCTTAGGACTGACTTTCACCCGGTCGTCCTCACCTAACTGTGGAGTTGCATCTGTTATCATCCATGCCAGGTGGTTATACAGGTTAGAGCTCACTCTTCGGGATGCGTCCAGGTATGATATCTCTAGCTGCAGTGACGGGTCTTCAGTCATACTTCCAGGCATCTGCTGACTTCCACTGGCTTGAGCTGTTCTGGCTTCTCTTGCTTCCTTCAGGATCTGCTTAAATTGGTTTTGGAGGTCCTTCCATATTCTCTTTGCAGTGTTGTAGGAAGAGACTATGGTGTCATCTGGTGTTAACTCAGATATTTGCATCATCTGAGGATTTTTTCCAGAAATAAAATCCATAATTCTCTCGTCTCAGGGGGATATGAGGGGGAAAGTACCATAATTTGAATATACTACCGGGTTTCTACTGATACAAAGCTTAATGCTAAATCACTGAAGTAACCCTTAAAATTCCTTCAAATTTGAGAGCATGCAGCCAACATTAATTTCTGCTGGAACATTCAGGCTAGAACATACTTTCTGTTCCATTATTTTACAATTGCCACCTACTTCATTGTGCCTTCTAAGGCGGGCAATCAAGGACTGACATCTGTATGAGGTAACATTCTGAACTCCATGGCTTTCCAAGTATTTACAGAATTCATCCCTCAAAGCTGTAACTAAGAATATGGCTCTTTGAAAAAGGGCTCATCTATCCTAGATATGAGTTGGTTCAGTGCAGCATCATATGGAGTGGTGGCAGTACTAGCCCTTTCCTGTGAACGAAGACTCTTTGTCAGGTAGTTGGTCATGCATTCCTTGTGTTACCAGAAGACCTCAGCAATTATATCAGTACACTTGTTTCCATCAGGACCACAAATCTTGTGTAGTATCTCTTCCTCTTCAAGTTTGTTTGCTTTTTCCCAAACATTCTGTCTGTCATTCATTCTGTCATAAGTGGCGATCAAAATGAGGGATCTATTCCCCCTGGTCGTGCATGCTTTACTGATCTGCCCGCATTGTCACCATGGAATAATTGAAATGAGCTGGATGAAAGAGCTTGACTTCTGGCTTTTCAACTTTTTTCCTCGTCTGGTCAACAGTTTTACGATCTGTGTACCTCGCACAACATTGTGTGTGCCACAAAGTATTCCTCCTCAGAAAGTCACATTGAGGTTTCAGCCCATTGTCAAGTCTGTATGAGACATCATCCTTTGTTGGTTACAGCATATAGGAGGGAAGGGTAGCCTTGATTTGTCAGTTTCTGAAGAGGACCAGCGTCACTGTCTGTTTTCTGACATATTATGCAAGCAGTATAGTTGGGACTGAGCAGGTTTCTCTTCAGCTGTTTGGTTGAGAACTCAGGCTTCATCCTTCATTCTTCTCCAATTCACATCACTCCTCTCCTGTTCTCTCCTGTTCACTCCTCTCTCTTCTCCTCCTCTCCTCCACGCTTCTCCTCTCTTGTTTAATCCTAAAATAAGATCAGAACCAAATCTGCAAATGGGAAATATTGTGCATTCAGGTGAAAGAAATCATCTCGGGTTACGACTGTAACCCTTGTTCCCTGAAAAGGGAACGAGACACTGCATCTAACGACACTTTGGGGATGCTCCTAAGCATAGCGATCAAGCAGACGCTCCATGCGTCTCATTCCCTTCTCAGGGAACAAGGGTTACAGTTGTAACCCGAGACGTTCCCTTTCGAGGGAACTCGCACTGCATCTAACGACACTTTGGGGAACGAATACCCACTAGGCCACACGAGAATCACGCCCACCCTTGTGTGAAGCTGGAACCCAGGCACACTTAGGACGCGAGCACCCTAGCGCCAGGCGTCGCAGGGAGTTGCAGATTGTAGAATCTAATGAAGGTGTGCGGGGTGGCCCAACCGGCTGCCTCGCAGATCCTCCTGAAGCGAGATTCCAGAAAGGAGGGCCACAGAGGATGCCATGTCTCTGGAATGAGCCCTCACGGCTATCAGTGAAGGCAAATTACGCACCTGATAAGTCGTGGCTATAGCCTGGACAATCCACTTACTGATTGTCTGTTTTGGCGCAGGCAGCCCTTTCTTGGATGAGCCAAAGCACACCAACAACTGGTCTGACTTCCTCCACTGTGAAGACTTCTCCAGATAAACTCTTTTTTCCAGAACTCTGCTCTGACCGGGCAGAGCAGGTGAAGTCTCCTTTCTTCCGCCGTCACGTGAGGTGGAGGATGGAAGGCCTAAAGAACCACTGACCGTGCCACACTCGATGGCACCTTGGGCACATAGCCCGGCCTTGGAAGTAAGATGGCCTTAACTCCGCCAGGGGCAAACTCCAGGCAAGTTGGCGTAACCGACCCCGGTCCCCCACCCTCCTCAGTAAGTGATAGCAAGAAGAAAGGCCACCTTAACCCCTAGGAGTCTGAGCTGTTTTGGGGCCCTTTAGAAGTTTTGACATGCTCTGACATTTGTGTTTTTTCAGTTGCTTATAAACACATTAATGGCAAAAGTGTAATTACACTGTATTCAGCACAAACTGGGCTACTATAATATGTGAGCAACATGTATGTACATGCTTGTATTTTTGAGAGAAAAATGTTTATGCACAGATTTTGAAAAAACAAAAAAATTTGTTTTAAAATTAAGGCCTCAAAACACACAATAGATATCTGTTCCCAAGACTTTTGACTCCTGTTTGTATTTGCATAGAGTTTTTTCTTTATACTGATGTGAGAATCATTGAGCCTACTCATTCACATAAAACAATACACTGATTTAAAATTTGTAAGACAGTTTCTCTTCACAAAGCCAATATGCGAGGAGGCGTGGTATCTAATGAATAATGATGAGATAGCACCTGAGATAACAAAGGACTCGCATTAATGAGCTGCATAATGAATGAGCTGCAGGTAGGCCTATGTGACAGAGAGCAACAGAACAAAGGATCTATATTCTCTGCCACAAGAATTTATGATTTATTAAACTATAATTTATGATTTATTACACCAATTGTTTTAAATAACCGTATGTGATCTCATTTGGCTTTGGATCAAAAAATCAGACAGAAAATATATTTTACAATATTCTGCATAATTATTAAAGCTCGAGTAGCATTGCATTATATATATAATCTATTATGAAAACACCCAACATGGTATAAATAACACAGATAAGCCATATATTGTTGCAATTGTGTGTTTATTATCTTCAAACTTGTCTATCTGCATGTTAGTCTAACATTGTTAGAGCGATTTCTGGAAGCTGTTTATGTCAATGTCACATGGTGATACCTGACATATATATATCATATATATGTCAGGTATATATATATCATGCATGATATATATCATGCAGATATATATCATGCATGAAGAAGATATCTTCTTAAGTGCGCCCTCGTGCACAATGTGTTTGAGCTGATGTGTGTGTGGGCGTCGCCTCAGTATTTGAATCTCAATAGAGCACATGCTTCGTGGCCGTGGTCGCATTAGTCTATAATGAGCCGCTCAGGAACAACTAACATTGATCTGCTTTCAAACGGATTACATAAACACAGAATATTTGTTTTTGATTTGGTTTACAGTGTTTAAAACCTGACATTTCAGCGTTTCTTTAGACTTATGGCTCATGTTTGTCAGACAAGTATTCAATAAGATAGAGGTCATTTTCTGAAGACTATCTGAATGAACGTCTTTGACAGAGAGGCTGCAGATTGCGCATCATGTTTGATTTCTTTATTTTGCAAAAAGCACAACCATTTGTTTTTATTGTGACTGTAGTAAAAAAAATAGAATTTAACAGATTATAATGATGTATGACACTTGCCTGAATGATAAAAAATGACAGTTATTTGAGTCTCTTTGGCACTGATAAGAAAAAAAGCAAGCCAATCACCCCGGCGTGATTGCCGACTCGAGAGGGTTAAAGGTCAGGTTCTTTGCCTCATCCGACTCGGTTCGAAGGGAGCCGCAGACAACCCTTCCAGAACCACTGCCAGATCCCAAGTTGGGACTCTGGACTAAGTCGCAGTCCTCATCCTCCGAGCTCCATGGAGGAAACATACAACCAAATGGTGCTTACCCCGAGGCCCATCACCTACAGACGAGTGGAAAGCTGCAATGGAAGCCACGTACACCTTAAGTGTGGATGGGGTAAGACCGGCGGAGAAACCATCTTGGACGAACTCCAGCACTGAAGCCACTGGGCAATTGACTGGGTCCACCTAACGCTCTCTACACCAAGTGGAAAACACATTCCACTTCATGCTGTACTATCTCCTCGTGGAAGGAGCCCTGGAGCTGAGTAAGGTCTCAACTACACATGCCGATAGGCCCGCCTCTAGGTACTAGGCCCCCTCAGGGGCCAGACCCAAAGGTTCCACAGCTCTGGCCGGGGGTGAAATATTGTGCCCCCTGCCTGAGACGGGAGGCCTGCTAGCAGTGCTACGATGTTCGATAACCATACCTGGGTCGGCCAGCAGGTTGCTATTAAAAGTAGGGTGATCACTTCTTGGCAGACCCGCTCCAAGACTCCCGGGAGCAGAGTGAACGGGGGAAATGCATAGACGCAGCAGCCACGTCTGCACTTGAGAGAAAACCACAGAGGGCAGTGGGATGTCTCTCGAGACGCGAACAGATCCACTTCCACTGGGCCGAACCTCTCGCACATGGCTTTCACCACCTCTGGGTAAAGTCGCTACTCCCCAGGCCTCAGCCCCTGCCTTGACAGGACGTCTGTTCCCTGATTTTGGTCCCCGGGGACATATATCGCACAACAGTCTCCCTTGGGACCACAGGAGGATCTGGTGTGCCAGTCTGCATAGAGGGCTGACCACTGCGACCTCAGACCCCCTTGATGAATTAGATATGAGACATGGTGGCCGCGGAGGTCCGGGAAAAAGCTCCTCAGAGCTTTGTAGACAGCCAGCATTTTAAGGCAATTTATGTGCCAAGAAGGCCAAGGACGACATCTCAATGCCGAACTGCCACTACTCGCGACTGGGCCAATATGAGCCAGTCGTCGATGTAGTTCGGTACACGGATGCCTCTGAGACTTAGTTGGAGCCAGAGCTGCATCCATGCACTTGGTGAACATGCGAGGGGGAAAAGCCAGGCCAAACTAAAGAACCTGATAATGGTATGCTTCACCCCCCGAAAACAAACCTCAGGAACTTCCTGAAGGATGGATACATGGAAGTATCGTGACAAACCAGTCCTCAAACTGGATCTGACTTACGATGGTTGGAATTGTGAGCATCTCAAATCTGCATCTCCTCAGAGAACGATTCAAGTACCTCAGATCTAAAATTGGATGCAATCCCCCCCCCCCCCCCCCCCCCATCCTTCTTGGGAACTATGAAGTACCGGCTGTAGAACCCGTACTCCTTGTCTGGCGGAGGAACACTTTCTATGGCCTCCTTTACCAACTAAGAGTGAACTTCCTGTTCCCTTACCCGAACCTGCTCTGGGACCACTGCAGTCCAGACCAACCAGTTGAACTTGAGGAGAGGGTAATATAAGATATATTCGGAAGGCATAACCATGCACCGAGATAATCTGCTAAGGGAACCAGCCTCTCGAGGTTGGCCTCGGGTGTCAACCGAGCCTCGTTCCCGACCCCCTGAAGCGGCTGACCGGCAGGGAGCAGTCGTAGACGTACTTTTAAAAAAAATACCCCATTCCTTATGGACGTTTAAAGAAACCACCAAAATTAGCTAAAACGGCTAAAGCTAGCTAAGTAAACTAGTAGAGAATGAATTCTGCTGCTGCTACAGGGATACGTTTGGGATGAGGAATCAACAGAAATATACTTGTTTGAAGACTGGCGTGGTCCTTTCAGTTAATTACCATTACAATATCCATATTAGGCCTACCGTTCTTTTCCCAAAATGCTGGGGCAGACCTGTCACATACCACAGACAATGATGAGCAGCTTCGAAGTCCGTTGGTAACCGTTGGTTACCGTTTGTTGGCTGTTCCAAACTCATTCAAATTACTAAGATCATAAGTGTGCCATGATGCTAAATATCCAGCATGTTTTTCATCATTTTGAGAGTAGCTTAAAATTCTATTGAGGTTCTGAGCTTGTTGATCGCCAACTAGTAGTGAAATCATCACAGATCCATTGATTTTGATTGGATTTTTATAAATTTTTCTGTGGAATGAGTATACTATTTGGTGAAAAGAATGGCATATTGACTGATGTTATAACTTGGGGGAATAGTTGATTGCCAATAAAGTAAAGATTGAAATATTAGAAAAAAAGTGAGAAAACGCCTATTTCTTGCATTAAATTGATGCAAAATCATGTAGAAATGTGTTTTAAGAGTTATTTTTTCAGTGGATGTTGTCAGCACATGTGTTCTGTGTATCTGGAATGCATTTATTGACAGCCTACCCAACCCACTGAGGATTTGAGGAAAAAAGTCATTTTTCACATTTTTCTGATAAAAATAAAGGGTGCATACATGAAAATGGCCACAATTTTTTTCGCGATATTTCCGGCAGAGCAGACCCTCCAATTATTGGTTCTTAGGGTCAAAGTTAGCAGAAAAAACACAAATAAAAAGTATGGCAGACCATGTCAGGTTCAACCCATTTTATTGAGCTTTTGAGACTTTGGCTCCCCGACTATTAGGGTGTTTTTTATATTTTGGGAAACAAAATAAATGCAAAATATACTGTTGCAATTCTGGAGACCATTCAGCTTTTTAATAATCTGGCAATGAATCATGTGATCAGTTAACTGACCTTTCAGGCCATTGGTGACATCATCATAATATGCAGTCTTGAACTCTTTTTCTAATAAGATAGAATTTTTTTTTGTTAATTGTTGAATTATTAGTCACATTTCATTTAGTGGTAAAATGTGTGAATTAATTTCTTTTAATTTGTAAATCAAATTATTTTAGGCATTATTTTGAATATACTTCAGCTCTCTAACCTGAGAGAAGCTCATCAGCATCTTCATACCCAGAATGCAGTTCTTCAGAGACGAGACACCCTGATAAAGGAGAGCAGAACAGTCAGAAACATGTTCATCTTTACAAACAGAATTAATCCTCATTTCCTTTGGATCATAAAGAATTGTGTTACTGACAACCAACACGCATATTAATTACTTCTTTTTAAAAGCATTAGAGGCAGAAATCTCATGTTTTAGGCCTATTAGCAAACACACATGTATCCTCACATGAACCCATTCCTCACTGCCTTCCAGAAATACATACAGGAAGAGACTGTCACAATTCACCAGTGTGAGTGCCCATGAGAACCACCTGAGGGCACTCCACTTCAGACTGTCACTCCACCCCGGACTTGTCACTTCATCATAAACTACATTACCCATAATCCTTTGCCCGGACTCATCATCACTCATTGTTTGCACCTGTGTCTCATCACCTCATTACCCCATTACCCCAGCCTATATAAACCATTTTCACACTGTCTTTAACTGCGAAGTCTTGTTTGTTGTATTACTGCACTTCTGAGCGTTTTCCCTGGTTTCTTGTCTTGGTTTTGCATTTCTTGCCTGTTCCGTGGATTACCCGTTTGCCTGTCTCTCTTGCCTTGTTTGCTTGTTTGGACTGCTTGCCTGTGTATGACCTGTTGCCTGTTTTTGACTACGATTGTGGATTACCCCTTACAAATAAAGCTGCATTTGGATTCTCAACCTCTGTCTCGGAGCAGTACGTTACAGAAGACTTCGCCAACAATGTATCCAGCAGCAGTATGTCTCGTCCGTCTATGCCAAGGAACTCACTCACTCGAGGACCACATCAGTGTCTTTCTGAACATTGTAAACACCACCAACCTCCCGGACTTTATGTTGATTGACTTTTTTTGCCATGGACTCAATAAACCATTACAAACCCGTGATGGTCCTCGAGGGTCCCTGAGTGGGTTCCTTGATTATGCCCTTCAGGTGAGCGGGTCTGCATTCACTGTGGGAGTTTCAGATGAGGAACACTGCACTCCCGCAGTACCCACCAGTCCAGAGTCTCATCCAGCAACATCTCCAATCACTGTCCAGGGCCCAGTGACGTTACCTGTCTCCATCCAGCGTCCAGAGACGGCTGCTCCAGCCACTGACCAGCGTCCAGAGACGGCTGCTCCAGCCACTGACCAGCGTCCAGAGAGATGGCTCCGGCCACAGACCTGCGTCCAGAGATGGCTCCGGCCACTGACCAGCGTCCAGACCAGCGTCCAGAGATGGCTCCGGCCACTGACCAGCGTCCAGACCAGCGTCCAGAGATGGCTCCGGCCACTGACCAGCGTCCAGAGATGGCTCCGGCCACTGACCAGCGTCCAGAGATGGCTCCGGCCACTGACCAGCGTCCAGAGATGGCTCCGGCCACTGACCAGCGTCCAGAGATGGCTCCGGCCACTGACCAGCGTCCAGAGATGGCTCCGGCCACTGACCAGCGTCCAGAGATGGCTCCGGCCACTGACCAGCGTCCAGAGATGGCTCCGGCCACTGACCAGCGTCCAGAGATGGCTCCGGCCACTGACCAGCGTCCAGAGATGGCTCCGGCCACTGACCAGCGTCCAGAGAGGGCTCCGGCCACTGACCAGCGTCCAGAGATGGCTCCGTCCACTGACCAACGTCCAGAGAGGGCTCCGGCCCGTGTCCCGAGTCCAGAGAGGGCTCCGCCTCCTGTCACGAGCCCAGTGAGGGCTCCGCCTCCTGTCACGAGCCCAGTGAGGACTCCAACCGGGCCACCTGCTCAGCCTGCACCGTCGTGGGGGTCTCCAAGACCATCTGTGCTGTGGTGGTCGTCTGCTCCGCCATGGGGGTCTTCAACCTCGTCTGCGCTGCTGTGGTGGTCGTCTGCTCCGCCGTGGGGGTCTCCAAGACCGTCTGCGCTGCTGTGGTGGTCGTCTGCTCCGCCGTGGGGGTCTCCAAGACCTTCTGCGCTGCTGTGGTGGTCGTCTGCTCCGCCGTGGGGGTCTCCAAGACCGTCTGCGCTGCTGTGGTGGTCGTCTGCTCCGCCGTGGGGGTCTCCAAGACCGTCTGCGCTGCTGTGGTGGTCGTCTGCTCCGCCGTGGGGGTCTCCAAGACCGTCTGCGCTGCTGTGGTGGTCGTCTGCTCCGCCGTGGGGGTCTCCAAGACCGTCTGCGCTGCTGTGGTGGTCGTCTGCTCCGCCGAGGGGGTCTCCAAGACCGTCTGCGCTGCTGTGGTGGTCGTCTGCTCCGCCGTGGGGGTCTCCAAGACCGTCTGCGCTGCTGTGGTGGTCGTCTACTCCGCCGTGGGTTTCTCCAAGACCATCTGCACTGCTGTGGTGGTCATCTGCTCCGCCATGGGGGTCTTCAACCTCATCTGCGCTGCTGTGGAGGTCGTCTGCTCCACCCTGGCTGCCTGCTCTGCCTACGCCAGCCTGGTCATCTGCCCGACCTGCTCCGCCCTGGCCGCTTACTTCACCCTGGCCGCCTGCTCTGCCTGCTCCACCCTCGTCCTCTGTCCAGACTGCGAAATCCTGGTTATCTGCCCAGCCTGCTCCATCCTGGCCTCCTGCTCTGCCTCAGTCTCCAGGCCCTCTTCCACTCCACAGGCCTGGCCCCCCATCCCGCCCCCAGGTCCGCCTCCGCTCCACCTCCCTCCAGGATTATTATTATAGGAGTGTCTGGAAGCCACTCCTTAGGAGGGGGGCTATGTCACAATTCACCAGTGTGAGTGCCCATGAGAACCACCTGAGGGCACTCCACTTCAGACTGTCACTCCACCCTGGACTTGTCACTTCATCATAAACTACATTACCCATAATCCTTTGCCCGGACTCATCATCACTCATTGTTTGCACCTGTGTCTCATCACCTCATTACCCCATTACCCCAGCCTATATAAACCATGTTCACACTGTCTTTAACTGCAAAGTCTTGTTTGTTGTATTACTGCACTTCTGAGCGTTTTCCCTGGTTTCTTGTCTTGGTTTTGGATTTCTTGCCTGTTCCGTGGATTACCCGTTTGCCTGTCTCTCTTGCCTTGTTTGCCTGTTTGGACTGATTACATTTTATGACCCCTTGCCTGTTTGTTGACTACGAGTGTGGATTACCCTTACAAATAAAGCTGCATTTGGATTCTCAACCTCTGTCTCAGAGCAGTACGTTACCGAGACAAACACACACACACACCTGCACCTACTGTACACTTACAAACATATTAACTCCTCCTTATTACCCTCTAAAAATACATACAGGAAGAAACACACACACACACACACACACACACACACACATAAACATGCACCTGCAGCTCTGTGGTTTTCTGCAGGAATTCTGTGGTTTGAAGCAGGAGGTTTAACAGGACTAATAATAGATGAACATCAAGTGTCTCACAGACTCTCTTATTAATTCATCATATTAAATAAGATTCATGTCTCATGTCTCACCCCTCTGAGTGAAGTGATTGTGTCTGCGATGAATCTCCTCATAAACGGCCTCAGTCGTCGTCCTGTGTCTCCTCTTAGAGAGAGCTGTGAGTGTAGACAGACAAACCTGCTGTCAGTTCACAACACATGACTGATCACACACTGAATAAGACACAATATGACAGTCTCTGGATCTCTCCTACCTCTCCTCATCCCTCTGTTCTGCTGAATCAGTATAAGCAGTGGCACTAAGAGCAGTAAGAGCACAACTCCCAGTACAATCACAAGCACGGAGAGAGACGCTGCTGGAGGAGTTTGTGGAGGAGAGACTGATGTTGAGCTTGAGCGCACTGTCTGAGAAACTGGAGGAGAAGCTGATGTTGTTGTGGCAGGAGCAGGAGTATTGGACACTGACAAATCTGGAAAGACAGACAGACACATTCAAAATCATGCAAATTAATATTAGCAGTAAAATTATGTAAAAATGACTAATATTGGTCAGTGTGTTGCTGTGACCTGCACAGGTGAGTCCAGCGTGCTCTTTGTGGGAGCAGTCAGTGTGGTTCTTCAGGGAGAGAGGACAGTCCCACAGGTGAATCTCATTCCCTCTGCACTCGACTCTGTTCAGCCACACAACACCTTCACCAGCACCAAAGGCTGAATTCCCATCAGCCCTCAGTGCTGCTCCACAACCCAGCTGCCTGCAGACCACCTGAGCATCGCTGATGTCCCACTGATCATCACAGACTGAGCCCCACACAGCGTTATGATACACCTCCAGCCTCCCAGAGCACCGGCCCTCCCCTCCACTCAGTCTGAGAGGAACATGCTCTAAATCACACACATCAGCCATCACTGACCAGCTTCAGCACAACATTTACAGCAAAACACACTGAAACTGAACCAAGATGGATTTAAATGTGAATCGATAATGTGAAATGTGAAAAGATACATTTATACATTTTATTATGATTTTTAAATGCAATTAAATTATTGTTTAAATGCACATATTTTATTACTTTATTTGGAGAAAACAGGATTACGTAACCAAAAATGTATATTGATTGTCAAAAATCTTACTTGAACACTGTCTCTGAAGAGGTGATGATGGTGAAGTAGAACATGTCAGACGACTCTGAGGAGAATCAGGATTCTTCTTCTCTGAGATTAAAAATTAAGAGAACTATTAGGATAAAAGAAGTCATAACATCTCTCAATGAGTCATATCATCAATGTGAAAATAAAATTTAAACATTGTTTTTAAAGAAACATGATTGAGACTAAATTTAAAGATCATCTCACTTGAACAAATGATTTTGGCCACCTCATCTTCATTACAGTAGTTCTGTCCCCAGGGTGAAGATGGACACTGCCACAGATTTGAATCATGTGGTCGACATTTTACTTTATCCAGCCAGTTAGGAGCTGATTCCAGTCTTGGTGTAGAATAAGACAAAGCACCAGATCTTCCACAGTTCAGCTCTTGACAGATCAGACTCACTGTGTCTGCTTCCATCTGGTTCCAGCACACATTACCCCAGGATCCATTATAGAAAACCTCCACATTCCCTTCACAGCCCTCAGTTAACCTGATGTCTTTAAACTCTAGATGGAAAAGGGCGTGCATTCAAATAATTGGTATTTAGGTTGTGCTGATCATGGATCCTGGAGTTTATTTTGTAAAAATGACCAGTGTACATTATCCCTTACATAGGATATTTCGTGAAAAACAATTAAATGTATCTTTGAAAATCATTTACATTACTTTATCATTTACCTGAGCACACGACTCCTACATCCTTCTTGTGTTGACAGCCATGTTTTCCCCAGCCTGGAGAAGAGCAGTTCCACAGGGACGTCTCATTCCCCTCACACTCCACCTTATCCAGCCATATGGGTCCAGAACCAGGACCAAACCAGGCTGGTACCTGCTGGTTACTGAGGGCCACTCCACACTGCAGCTGTCTGCACACCACATGGGCATCTTTAATATCCCAGGAGTCATCACACACTGTCCCCCATGAGCCGCTGTGAAAAACCTCCAGCCTCCCTGCACAGTCTCCCCCAGAACCCACCAGCCTGATGGACCCGCGACCTGATATTCAGAGAGAGATAAACACATTATTGATCACTAACAACTGAAGAATCTGCCCAGATGTTGCTCTTCTCACCAAGGCAGGTGATTGACAGCTGTTGTGTGGAGCTGCAGTTGAGAGTTTGTGGAGAGCTGCAGTTCCCCAGATGAGCTTCACTCCCAGAGCACTGGAAGCCCGTCACACACTCATGACTGTGTTCAGGACTGGATGAAGAGGAGCCGGAGAAGTTCAGCACAGAGCCACAGCCCAGCTGTCTGCAGACCACAGAGGATTCAGTGAGACTCCAGGAGTCCAGCAGAACTCTCCTCCAGACCTGATGGATGGAAACTTCCACCTCCCCCTCACACTGTCTCTCTCCAGACAACCGCACCAGACCATCATGAACAGCCAGAGAGGAACCTAAGAAGATCTTATGTCTTACTGAAATATTGCAATTTTGAGATTATGCTTCAACAGCATTTATTAATCTTAGTTAATATAAATTTCAACATTAACTAATACATTATTAAAATCAAAAGTTGTATTTGTTAACATTAGTTAATGGACTGTGAACTAACATGAACAAACAATGAATGGCTAGATTTTTTATTAACTAATATTAACAAAGATTAAAAAATACTGTAACAAATGTATTGCTCTTTGTTAGTCCCTGTTAGTTAATACACTAACAATTGAGACCTTATTGTAAAGTGTTACCATAGGTTTTATTAAAAAAATTAATTCAGAAATAAATGACAAGGGCATTAATCATTCATTCTGAAATAAACATGTGAAATACAGTGCATGATGAGAACTGAAATATTGTATTTATACTATAAAGTCTTTCAGCAGAGTAATATCAGTGAATCTCACAGTAATATGGACTCACCAGAGCAGATGACTCCAACATCTCGTCTATGAGAACATTCAGCTCGACTCCATGAAGAGATGGAACATTCTGAGAGTTTTGTTTCATTCCCGATACAATCAAACACATCAGCCCAGATTTCACCACTTCCCTCTCCAAACCAGTCTGATCCCACAACAGACACAGCAATCCCACAATTCAGCTGTGTACAGAGGACACTGGCAGCTCTCATATCCCAGCATGCATCACACACTGTGCCCCATTGACCGAAGTACTGACGCTCAACTCGACCAGAGCAGATGTCAGGACCATTGACCAGTCTGAGGTCAGAGTAACCTGTGCGAAGAACACAGAGTTTACTGAAACTGATCAAACCAAGAAACCAATCAAATAAATACATTTTAGTAAAACAATTAGATTTCTCTCTGGAAAGGCTGAACATTGACATTTTACCTGAACATATCAGTCCTACGTCATTATCATGGGTGCATTTTATACTATGTGAATTTGATGATGAACAGCGTTGAATGTGGGATTCATTTCCTCTGCACTGAATCTCTTGTGTCCACATCTGAGTGTCTCCTTTGCCAAAAGCAGCTTCTCCCAGCACCTGTACAGGAGCTCCACAGTCCAGCTCTCTACACACAACCTCTGCATCCTGCTGGTCAAAGGCAGCAGCACACACTGAACCCCAGCCGCCTACAAGAAGCATCTCTACTCTCCCAGAGCACAGATGAGACCCGTCCACAAGTCTCGACCTTCCATAGTTTATGGTTTCTGATTATATTTACACAACAGAGAAGAACATCTGTCACTATGATTATGATCTGGGCATAAAACAACAGTCCTTACATTAATAAAGGATTTTATAAATGGATCAAATTGAGTTAAGACAATAAAATACTCATCATCAATTAGCTGTTTATGAATTCTTCTGACAACAAATTATATTAAATTATTTTAATTATAATTAAAATATTTATTATAATTGCATGTATGATGTTGGATGAAATCAGATCAGTGATGCATTAACAGGGTGATGCATAAAGCAGTTCACCTGAGCATCTGACTCCAGCATCATGTTGATGACCACAGTTACTAACACCCCATCCATATGAGCTACAGTTCTTCAGTGTTGACTCTGATCCATTACAGTTCACATTATCCATCCAGATTGGTCCTGATCCTGGTCCAAACTGAAGATTACGCACAGCCTTCACAGCCTCTCCACATCCTATCTCTCTACACACCACTGCAGCAGCAGTCATACGCCAGTTCCTAGTACACACTGTTCCCCACTGACCATTATGATGAACCTCGACTCTGCCACTGCAGGGACTGTTACCACCAACTAACCTCACAGTCTCAAAATCTGTACATGAAAGAGAGAGAGAAAGTAGTAGTAGAACATCATACAATCATCTGTAGAATCATACAAAGTTGGTAAATAGAAATACTTATAAATATTTTGACCTAGCCAACTAAAGCTGGGCATGATTAATGATCTAGTGTCACAAGATCTTAGTTTTTAGATATTACAAATACTTCAGTTTCAAGTGGTCTAATGCCATCATAGATAAACTGCTCCTTTAAACATGTATAATTCCACATATTTACAGTCTATTTTGTACTTACCAGATGTGGTTATAGTGACTATAGAGAAGAGTAAAACGAGTGTCAGACATCCCTCCATCTTCTTCTGCTCGTCACACAGTTTGTTTGACTCTGTTTCTCCTCGGCTCCCTCAAACACACTGAAGAAACTGGCTCCTGTCAGTCCCCTAAAGACAGAGAGACTCTCACAGCTGCCAATGACACTCACTGTTACCTTATTAGACACAACAGAGGAAATCATCAAACACAATCACTGACAAATCAGAAAGCAGCATTTTTATTTTCTCCATATATATCAATAAAGTGTGTGCGCTGATGAGCGGGACTCCTCCTCCAGCGTGAAGAGACACTTCACTGAGGACAGACTCGTGTCAGTCATATGTCAGGGTGGAGAGAAAGTCACACTAAACTTAAAGGAGATACAGAAACACTGCAGGTTATATTCAGCATCAAAGCCTGTGTCTGCACACACAACATACAAGACTGACAACTGACTGCTCACACTGAAGCTTTACTTCACACACAAAACACTTGATATTTGCTATAAATTATAATAAACTGAACATTTTAAAGTTATTTTGGAACAAATGTGTATAATATCAAATATATTTACTAACCAAGAGAACAATTAACAATATGTTGTTAATAAATTATAAAATGAACTGGACTGGTTGTGTACAACAGATACACAAGTTTCAGACCACATTAGTAAATAATAAATAAATAAAATAAATAAACATATTCATTTGGCATTATATCCAAGACATTTGTAGCTGTAATGTGTGTTTGATACTGCAATGCGTAATTCATCCAGCAGATGGAGGCAAAACACTTATTATAAAGAGCAGCAGAAAAGAGTCTTGTCCATGATGGAGCTTCTCATACATTCTTATGAGCAGAAAATGTAAATTTCTTCTTTCATGCATTTAATAAAAAAAAAAGGTAAATATATTTGTTTACAGCTACTTTTAATTATACCAACAATTGCAATGTATTTAACACATAACTCACTTCATAGCAGATTCGTGTCACTCTTTGTTTGCTGTTATAATATATTGTAATACACAGACGGGCAGAATGATGGGTGAATTCAGGTAAAGTGGGACACTTTTTGTTAAACGTGTAATTTAGATACCTAGATTTTTTTAATTTTTTTTTACTTTAGTTAACTTTAAGGTCCAGCTATACTATTTCAATATAAATACAATTGATTTAATGTGTTATTTGCAAGGTATATACCAATAAACATTTTGAGGTCATGCTCTCCCAACAAATCTCTTTTCAGGTAAAGTGGGCCATCCCTGATTTATCAAAAATGATCCTGTATATTGATTAAAAACACATGACTTATTAACACATATTATCAAACAAACATATTCAAAAACAAAAAGCATTTTCAATATCTCATTTCATTATCATTATCTGTTCTTTCTTTCCTTTCTTCCATCTCTGGCTTGAATTTCCTAAAGACACATTCACTTCTGTTTCCTAAAAAGTAGAATATTATACACGTCAACTATAAGACAACCAGTGAATGTCAATTTATTTAGTTAATTTGAATAAAATTACCAAAGGTTAAAGATGGCGACCTTTACAACCTTTAATTCACTTTACCTGAATCCCACTGGTCCACTTTATCTAACACATTCAGCCAAAGTGGACCAGCAATATTTAAACACCTTACAAGAAAACTAACAAACATTTTATTCTTTGTATTTTATTTCCTGTTAACTGTAGTAACAAACAAAACAGACACTGTCACAATAATATATGTTTACAATTAGTGAGCATCTTTAAATAAAATCTCCTGTCAGAGGGTTTTCTATCTTTGAGGGTTTCCTCCTTTGAGGTGTGGCCACAGTCCCCAGAGTCATATCATCAACCAAAACTATTTTAACACTTAAATAAATAGTGTCTATTTAATGAAAGACCATTGTCATGCTGTGAATGTGTAAACCCATCGAGCACAGCACAATCAAACTTAAACGACTGTCACGGCCAGCTCGTTCTCGACCGTTACATAAAGAGGATCACACATGCAAAATGAATAGTTTGACTTACAAGATTATGTATTAAACAAAAATAGTGATCCATTACAGAAATATAACAAAGTCTAGGGATTTAAACAATACAGGGGAAAAATAATAATCCAATTGGTGAGGAATGTTGAGAAATGATAACTAAAACAGAAAGCACCAAAGTGGAGCAAAATGACTTCTCTGGAGATGTTCCCCCAGAGGAAGTCCTGATGAGCAGGTGGAAACAGCTTTTATACCCTCCACCCATAAATTAATCAATTAAGTAGGCCTATGATTGTCTGCAGCCAATCACACCCTCAGAACATAATAGGAGACAGGGTCGTAACACAACCCACTTAACCTGCATTCACCCCTAAATAGCCTACACTGTAGTGAGAGTGATGGGACTATGTAGCTATTGTGTTTTCAGCGGGTTCTCATAATTATCGTTTCTAAAGGTAGGCGTTTATTAAAAATCAAATGAAAATGTCAAATGGAGCATAAAAGAAATTATAAAACGTCTTGGTTGCTTTTTTAAAATGGGAAAAATAAATAATTAGTTGGATGGACTTCCTTTTAACTGTTAATATCTCCCCCAGAACAACAGAAGATCATATTATGCGTTCAGTGTGAGCTGGTCACTGATTTTATGGTAAAGAAAATTCTAGAAGAACATCCGCTTACCGAGCTCCATTTATCGCGCCGCTCTCCGTCCCTTTAAACTTTTCCTGGGATTTCCGCTACATTTTAGTCGAGGGCCGAACTAGTTCAGTGACTATGGGTGCGTCTCAGTCAGCTCCCTAGTTCAGTAGTCAGGGCACTGATCAGGACAAAAGTCAATGGGCTGACTGAACAGTGCCCCGACTACTGAACCAGGGGCTGACCGAGACGCACCCATAACACTCACACACAACACTGCTCTAGTTCAAGCCGTTCATACAGCGCTCAACTCAATACATGAACAAGACTGAAATACAATGTGTCCATTCAACAGAAACTCACCGTGTTTACACGGGCGCGCAGGTCCAAGTATTTATAAAGGAAGCAGAATTTTATTTGGGGGCCCCTAGGTGCCACCACTACGACTGACTATTGTAAATTCTTGATAATTCGCACACCCATTATCAATTGTATTAGTTGTAGCTGCATGCGATGCTTATGTCAGCCTTCCTGTTTTTACCCTTATACGGTTTTTAATTGTAACAGTAGCAAACCCACAAGAGTGGTCAGGTGTTAATTTGCACTAAATGTTCAAAGTCGATACTTCTTTTAGAAAAAAATCGTACATAGCCTATCCCAGAATATGAATATGCTCACAATTTGTTTCCAGGATTCTTTGATGAACAGAAGGTTAAAAATAACAGCATTTATCTGAAATGGAAAGCTTTCAAAGAATCCTAAATAAGTTTACACAACTGTTTTCAACATTGATAATAATCATAAATGTTTCTTGAGCAGCAAATCCTCTATTTGAATGATTTCTGAAGGATCATGTGACACTGAAGACTGGAGTAATGACGCTTAAAATTCATTTTGATCACAGGAATAAAATAAAGCTACTAGATATTCTCATGGAAAACAGCAGTTTTAAATTGCAATAATATTTCCCAATAAATCGTTTTTAATGTATTTTATTTTTGATCAAATAAATGCAGCCTTGGTGAGCAGAATATTCATCGATGTTCATTGATCCGTTAAAAACTATTTCATTTAACTATAAACTGTGTGTCTGTTGATTTTGTACACTTATTTCGATAATACTGTCAATCACCTAAAAAATAATTTTCCTTCATTTTGCTCTTTTAAAAATCCATTCATTCATAAAGTTCATAAAAATTAATTGATAAAAAACATATTTTGAGTATGCACTGATATCAATATAAAATTGCGTTACTCGTTTTTGTGAAGCATGTACCATTTCATACAAAAATATTTAAAATTACAAAAACATAAGGCACTGATGCATTAGTAGAAACATAAGAAACTCCCAGTAGCTCCAGGAACTGTCATGATTTGATGAAGAGAGGCAGTGGGTGTGGTCAGTGATCACATGACCCCTCCCTCTTTATTTGGCTCCTCCCCCACATCATCATAGTCTGTTTTTAAAAACAAAAGCAAATTCTTATTTTCATTCTCATTATTATAAATACATCAATATTTAGTTTAAATGAGCAACATAAATAAAATACAGGCTATATAAATGTCACAGTAAACTACCCAACAGGTTTCTCTGATCTTCATTGCTGTTCTTCACATCATCATACTCCTCCTGGGGCCTGTTTCAGAAAGGAGGTTCAACCAACTCTGAGTTTAAACCTGAACTCTGAGTTGACTTACTCTGAGATGGGAAACTCTGAGTTTTGGGTTTCAGAACAGCTGAATTGAGGTAGTTCAATCAACTCTGAGTAGACTGACTCTGAGTTAAGCTCATGCACTCCAACTATGAAAAGCCACGATCAATTGAGCTCAGAAATTACGATTCACCATGGCAACAGCACCCAACAAAAAGATGTTTGCATACTTCCGGGTCAATACACAAGTTTAATTCTTAGTTATTTTAATTAAGTTTAATTTTCATGGTATACAAAAGGCAAACAAAGAATGTGGCAGCAGCTAAAAAAATAAATAAAAAAAACATAATTCAATCAGGAAAAGCTTTAAGCATAAAATGTTCATGGGTGTAGGTTTAATGACTTTACATACATTTGACATATTAAATAAATATCATTCAGTGTCCAATGTGCACTGTGCAGCAGCTTTTTCCACATAGACCCTTTTCACAGACTGTAAATCCTGCAAAGTTTTTTGTGTTTTTTTTATTTTATGTATGTACATTTATAACACTAATACTTTGTATTATATTACTTTTGCATCAAATTATAAAAATTAAGTTACCGCTGCTGTGAGAGTGTTTCTAATACAGCGTCTATGGGAGTGATAGTTAAAATTAACATCTCTTTCTCTCTTTATTTTTTATTTCGAACAACAACCAATAAAATAATAAAAATAAAGTAAAATATGAACATACAACATTTGTGTTACCAATAGACGCAATATCAAAAATAAAATTACATGTGTTCGAAAAGGAGCGGGATGAAGCAAAAAGCTTGTTATTTTCCCACCCCTTATATAACCATACAAAATTTCATCAAAATTGAATTCTCACCACATACATCATATACTTATTGCACAACAACCATTGCACAAATACATTAAATTAAATAAAAATAAGAAAAAATATCTTATACTCAATCTTTTAACCCACCCTCATTATTCTTGTTCCACCTCATAACCTTTTAGTAACTCGATTTTATACAGCTTTTTAAACTGTTTAAAGTTTGTACAGTATTTTAACACCTGTTCCAACTTACGGTATTCCACAACCTCACCCCACATATAGTGATGCACATACTTTTCATAGTAGTTCTTAACATCTTGCTCTCTTTTCACTGCAGTTATCAATCTCACTTTAATTTTTCCATCATTTTGAAAGTTGTTAAATCACTATTGTGGAGTTTTTCTTTTGCTATTTGAGCAAATGGAGACACAAAAAAATATATTTAATGTATTCTCTCATTCACCGCTATAAGAGTTAACCCAACTATGACAACTTCAGCTTCGGAAACCCAGAAATGTGAAAAGGGTCTATGCTCTTTTTACATAATGAAATGTTCTCTAATCCCACCTGTTACATTTATTAATCAGGGTAATGACATTAACATTTGACTACTACTCAGGCCAGCCAAACACCAGCACCACTGACAGATGAAGAGGAGATGGAGGAAGAATATTAACATCCAACAGGAAAAAGAATAAAGTATTTGTAGGAAATAAAGATGACTATAAAAATGTAAATAAATGTATTTAACAGCTGTGGTGGTGGTTATCTCGTACTACCATCTGGCAGCATCCTTCCATTCCATACAATAATCCGTTTTCAGAAAGTGTGATGATGAGTATATGAGTGTCATCAATGCGTCCAACCACTGGAAATCCTAAAGGAAATTCTAATTATTAGGATACTTCTAGAGGTTTATCAGTGAACGTCAGGATCCTGAATAAAAGGACATGCCATTTGTGTCAATTTGACAGTGTCCTCATGATGAAAATATGAGCAATGAATGTTCCTGCAAAGAATGCTTTTATTACTTTGTATTACTTTAGATTTAGATTAAATTTATAGTTTTTTTATATTTATACTTGAAATACGACCAAAATACTCAATAAGAAAAGCATTTGTGGCGTTTGAATGAATGAATAAAGTATTTAAACACTGCTGGTGCTTTAAAAGGGGGAAGGAGAACGAAACAAACTCTGGGTTTACCAAAGAAAACCTGCTTCTGACCAGGTTAGGTCCACAGAGTAAGTTACCCTGGTAACTGACTCGGAGTATAAGTTACCTCTCTTTCAGAAACGGGCTTGGCTTACCCTGCTTTCTCGGGTTTGACATACCTCCTATTCTGAAACAGAAAACCCAGAGTTTCCCTTATTTCAGGGTTAACCTACTCAGAGTTTTCACTTAACCTCCTTTCTGAAACGGGCCCCAGATCTCCCTCTGATACACATGTGAAATAAAACCTCACATTGTGTCATTGATTTCTTTCTCATGTCTGAGACTGTTAGATTTACTCCTGATAAAGTTCTGATGATTCATTAATGGTAAAAACACATGTTCAGTATAAAGCGGTTGATAATAAAATGCAGTTCTGTGTGTCTCACCTGTGACACCTGGAAAGTTCTGTCTATTAATGATGACATCATCATAACGCTCCGGTGTGTCCACTACATTTACATGAAGATATAAACAGAACAAATGTTATATCATCTTATCAGTACTGTATTCTTTTAAACATAAAATAAAATAAAAAACAAATAAAAGTAAAAACACCTTTTTTAATATTAGAGGTTTGTCCGCTCGTCATGACATCATCATAGCTCTCAAGTGTGTCTTCTACAAATTGAACATGAGGCACCCATAAAAAATTATGTATATTTTATATACATGTACACAGATTGTATATAAACTGTCGTCGACCCCCCCCCCCCCTTTTTTTTGAGAATAGACATGAAAATGCTCTATCCAAACTTAAATGGCTGTAATTCAAGAATGATTTGGAATATAGACCTAAGTTGGTCTTGTTTTAAAGAAGACACTCTGTAAATTATTGCTGAAGTGAAAGCAATTCAAAAGTTATGGAAGTTTAAATTTACTGTAAATTAAAGCTGTACTGTTCTAAATCTTTTTTATTTTGTATATTATATATATATTACAACTTTTTTTTTTAACATGCATTGTTTTAATGCATTTTCCTGTAACAAATAAAACATTTTTTGTCCAAATATCACTCCCATCACAAAACAGTCACCAAATATGGATCTTTGAGACTCAGACCTTTTCTACGATATGTGTTTTGTCAAGATTAGAAAAGATTTTGATTATAAAGTAGTTAAAATACATTTTGTAATATGAAACATGACACCGCCCACTAGGGGAGGAGCCCGCTAGAAGAACTTAATGTACCATTTCTATGGTAACGCAACATCCGATTTCAAAACTCTGAGTTTGTAAGCTTTCGAATGATACCTAAGTTATGATAATTACTAAAATATATGATACGAAAAAAGGCGATCAAAAAAAGAGCGTTAGCGGGACAGGGACAGTTAAGGGGTTAAATATTTCATATCCTATTATAGAATAAACGGCACCTGTCTCACGATCTGGTTTCAGTCCATCAGTGATGACATCATCATAGTATCCCGGTGTGATTTCCTTCATCATCTCTTCTGCATTAACACATGTTATATATTTTGGGTGTTTTTAATATTTTGGGAAACAAAATAAATGCAAAATATACTGTTGCAGTTCTGGAGACCATTCAGCTTTTCAATCATGTGGTAATGAATCATGTGATCAGTTAACTGACCTTTCAGGCCATTGGTGACATCATCATAATATACAGTCTTGAACTCTTTTTCTAATAAGATAAAAAAAAATAAAAAAAATAATAATAATAATATATATATATATATATATATATATATATATATATATATATATATATATATATATATATATATATATATATATATATATATATATATATATATATATATATATATATATATATATATATATATATATATATATATATATATATATATATATATATATATATATATATATATATATATATATATATATATCGTTAACGGTTGAATTATTAGTCACATTTCATTTAGTGGTAAAATGTGTGAATTAATTTCTTTTAATTTGTAAATCAAATTATTTTAGGCATTATTTTGAATATACTTAATCTCTCTAACCTGAGAGAAGCTCATCAGCATCTTCATACCCAGAATACAGTTCTTCAGAGATGAGACTCCCTGATAAAGGAGAGCAGAACAGTCAGAAACATGTTCATCTTTACAAACATAATTAATCCTCATTTCCTTTGGATCATAAAGCATTGTGTTACTGACAACACAACACAAATATTAATTACTTAATTTTAAAAGCATTAGAGGCAGAAAGCTCATGTTTTAGGCCTATCAGCAAACACACATGTATCCTCACATGAACCCATTCCTCTGCCTTCCAGAAATACATACAGGAAGAGACCAACACACACACACACACACACACACACACACACACACACACATATATAAACATGCACCTGCAGCTCTGTGGTTTTCTGCAGGAATTCTGGTTTGAAGCAGGAGGTTTAACAGGACTAATAATAGATGAACATCAAGTGTCTCACAGACTCTCTTATGAATTCATCATATTAAATATAAGATTCATGTCTCATGTCTCACCCCTCTGAGTGAAGTGATTGTGTCTGCGATGAATCTCCTCATAAACGGCCTCAGTCGTCGTCCTGTGTCTCCTCTTAGAGAGAGCTGTGAGTGTAGACAGACAAACCTGCTGTCAGTTCACAACACACGACTGATCACACACTGAATAAGACACAATATGACAGTCTCTGGATCTCTCCTACCTCTCCTCATCCCTCTGTTCTGCTGAATCAGTATAAGCAGTGGCACTAAGAGCAGTAAGAGCACAACTCCCAGTACAATCACAAGCACGGAGAGAGACGCTGCTGGAGGAGTTTGTGGAGGAGAGACTGATGTTGAGCTTGAGCGCACTGTCTGAGAAACTGGAGGAGAAGCTGATGTTGTTGTGGCAGGAGCAGGAGTAGTGGACACTGACAAATCTGGAAAGACAGACACAGACACATTGAAAATCATGCAAATTAATATTAGCAGTAAAATGATGTAAAAATGACTAATATTGGTCAGCGTGTTGCTGTGACCTGCACAGGTGAGTCCAGCGTGCTCTTTGTGGGAGCAGTCAGTGTGGTTCTTCAGGGAGAGAGGACAGTCCCACAGGTGAATCTCATTCCCTCTGCACTCGACTCTGTTCAGCCACACAACACCTTCACCAGCACCAAAGGCTGAATTCCCATCAGCCCTCAGAGCTGCTCCACAACCCAGCTGCCTGCAGACCACCTGAGCATCGCTGATGTCCCACTGATCATCACAGACTGAGCCCCACACAGCGTTATGATACACCTCCAGCCTCCCAGAGCACCGGCCCTCCCCTCCACTCAGTCTGAGAGGAACATGCTCTAAATCACACACATCAGCCATCACTGACCAGCTTCAGCTCATCATTTACAAAATACAAAAACAAAATACACACTGAAAGTGGAGGCCTATAAAGCTGTTATTAATTTTGAATGTGGAATAAAACAATTTTTACTGCACAAACAAAAGTTAATATCAGAAAAAAAGAAAACACAAGCTTTTGATAAACTTACTTGAACATTGTCTCTGGCGAGGAGATGCTGAGGTAGAACATGTCAGACGACTCTGAGGAGATTCAGGATTCTCCTTCTCTGAAATTGTATATAATATTATTTAACCAAATATGATCACGTTGAACCATCTTAAATCAGTTAAATCTCATCTTACCTGAGCAGGTGATTTTGGCCACTTCATTATCACAGTCATTCAGCCCCCAGGGTGAAGATGGACACTGCCATAGAGTGGAATCATGACGTCGACAATTAAATTTATCAAGCCAATTATGAGGCTTCAGTCCCTCTGAATAACTGGGTTCACTGCCAGATCTTCCACAGTTCAGCTCCTGACAGATCAGACTCGCTGTGTCTCTGTCCATCTTATTGTAACACACATTACCCCAGGATCCATTGTAGAAAACCTCCACATTCCCTTCACAGCCCTCAGTTAACCTGATCTCTTTAAACTCTAGATAGACAAAGATGAGAATCAATGCTAACTCTCACATAACTGAAGTCTGTTAATTATGTACCAGAACCATAATACAAATGTATGATTCCAATTCTGATTCCTCTTAGCGATTACGGTTCCTTAACGGTTTAATTTATGATCGTTTCATTAAGGACACTAAAACCAAAAATGTGGAAACCTATTTCATTTATTAATATATACAAATACTTATTCTGCCCAAATGCATAATGTCAAAAATTATTTGGAAGCCGTATATCTTTGATTCTCTAAAAATAACCATCTCAGTGGTTTGTTCGGTAATCAGACTGCATTGGTCGCAGTGTGTGTAGTGCTGTAGATTCAGTTGTGTTTCAGTGGAAGTAGAAATCTCTGTCAGAGTATT
This sequence comes from Gobio gobio, assembly GCF_949357685.1. Lineage (NCBI taxonomy): Eukaryota > Metazoa > Chordata > Actinopteri > Cypriniformes > Gobionidae > Gobio > Gobio gobio. Next base: position 13,127,035 of record NC_137101.1, read on the forward strand.
TTAGTCCAGTATTCTGTCTGCATTTGAAAATTGCATGTGTGTGTTAACGGAATCGGTTCCTGTATTTATTTATTTTATTGAAACACATCTGAATGAAAACAAGTTCTCAGTTCTCGACCCTAATGTTAACGTGTATAAGGACACTGGATATCATCAGTCACATACATAGGATATTTTGAAATGTTATCGTCAAGTAATTATTTACATTATTGTTTTCTGTTTACCTGAGCACACGACTCCTACATCTTCCTTGTGTTGACAGTCATGTTTTCCCCAGCCTGGAGAAGAGCAGTTCCACAGGGACGTCTCATTCCCCTCACACTCCACCTCATCCAGCCATATGGGTCCAGAACCAGGACCAAACCAGGCTGGTACCTGCTGGTTACTGAGGGCCACTCCACACTGCAGCTGTCTGCACACCACATGGGCATCTTTAATATCCCAGGAGTCATCACACACTGTCCCCCATGAGCCGCTGTGAAAAACCTCCAGCCTCCCTGCACAGTCTCCCCCAGAACCCACCAGCCTGATGGACCCACGACCTGATATTCAGAGAGAGAAAAACACATTATTGATCACTAACAACTGAAGAATCTGCCCAGATGTTGCTCTTCTCACCAAGGCAGGTGATTGACAGCTGTTGTGTGGAGCTGCAGTTGAGAGTTTGTGGAGAGCTGCAGTTCCCCAGATGAGCTTCACTCCCAGAGCACTGGAAGCCCGTCACACACTCATGACTGTGTTCAGGACTGGATGAAGAGGAGCCGGAGAAGTTCAGCACAGAGCCACAGCCCAGCTGTCTGCAGACCACAGAGGATTCAGTGAGACTCCAGGAGTCCAGCAGAACTCTCCTCCAGACCTGATGGATGGAAACTTCCACCTCCCCCTCACACTGTCTCTCTCCAGACAACCGCACCAGACCATCATGAACAGCCAGAGAGGAATCTGGAGATAAGAGCTGATGTTTTACTAAAAGTTTGATAATATGCTTTACATTAATAATGCAACTAAGTACTGTATGAACAATACTACTACAGCATTTATTAATCTTAGTTCATAAAAATGTCAACATTTACTAATACATTATTAAAATCTAACATGAACAAACAATGAATAGCTGGATTTTTATTAACTAACATCAACAAAGATTAATAAATACTGTAACAAATGTATTGCTCATTGTTAGTCCATGTTAGTTAATACATAACCTATAGGTTTTATTTTAAAAAAATTATTAGAATTAAAATTGTATTTTATTAAAAAATACTGAAATAAATTACAATGGCATTAATTATTCAGTCTAAAATAAACATGTGAAATGCAGTGCATGATGAGAACTGAAATATTGTATTTATAAATTCTTTCAGCAGAGTAATATCAGTGAATCTCACAATAATATGGACTCACTAGAGCAGATGACTCCAACATCTCGTCTATGAGAACATTCAGCTCGACTCCATGAAGAGATGGAACATTCTGAGAGTTTTGTTTCATTCCCGTCACAATCAAACACATCAGCCCAGATTTTATCACTTCCCTCTCCAAACCAGTCTGATCCCACAACAGACATAGCAATCCCACAATTCAGCTGTCTACAGAAGACACTGGCAGCTCTCATATCCCAGCATGCATCACACACTGTGCCCCAATCATTGAGGAACTGACGCTCCACTCTTCCAGAACAAGAGTCTGAGCCTTTTAACAGTCTGAGGTCAGTGTAACCTGAATAAAAGAAAAAGTGGTAAGAAACAAAGTACAATGCAGCTGACAGTGAAGAAGCTATACTCAAAAACAAATTTGTTTTGATAATTGATAATTTGATAATTTACCAGAACATATCAGGCCCACATTATTTTCACTGGTGCAGTTGAATTTGTGTGACGATGATATTGAACAAAATGAAATCTGAGACTCATTTCCTCTGCACTGAATCTCTTGTGTCCACATCTGAGCGTCTCCTTTGCCAAAAGCAGCTTCTCCCAGCACCTGGACAGGAGCTCCACAGTCCAGCTCTCTACACACAACCTCTGCATCCTGCTGGTCAAAGGCAGCGGCACACACTGTGTACCATCGTGCTCCAAAATACATTTCCAATCTTCCAGAGCACTGGTGAACACCAGCAACAAGATTAAACCTTCCAATGGTTTTTGTGTCTGATGATTTTGACAGAGAACACAGTACATAATAAGATGTGTTTAAAAGGATGAAAATAGTATGAACATTACAATTTTATATTTATTATTATGTATCAACTAATTATGAATTGCTCTGAAAACTATTCAAAAATGCAAATATGATTTATATGGATGAAAGTCTGATCAGTGATGCATAAACAGGGTGAAGCATGGAGCAGCTTACCTGTGCATCTGACTCCAGCATCTTCACCATGACCACAGTTGTGAACACCCCATCCTCTTGATCCACAGTTCTTCAGTGTTGACTCTGATCCTCTACAGGCCACATAATCCATCAATATTGGCCCTGATCCTTGTCCAAAGTGAGCACTACCCACAGCCTCTACAGCCTCTCCACATCCCAGCTCTCTACACACCACTGCAGCATCAGTCATATCCTAGAAATAATCACACACTGTTCCCCACTGACCATCATGATGAACCTCCACTCTACACTGCAGGAACTGTTACCACCAACTAGCCTAACAGTCTCCAAATCTGTATATGAAAAAGAGAAAGATTTAGCCAAAACAGCTTACAATCATCTGTAGAATATTGCAAAGTTGAGGAACATGTTCATATGTTGCAGAGAACATACAGTAGTACACACAAATATAAATATACTATTCTAATCTAAAGGTGGGGATTAAGCTATGCACTCTTCTGAACAAGAGAATTTGACAAATCATCTTTTCATCATTACACTGTTTGACTGTAAATGCTTTAATAAATTATAACATATTACCAGTAATTCATAGTTTGATGTCTCAAAATTTGAATTCTAGATATTACACAGGTCTCTATTCAGTTTCTAGTGGTCTAATGCCATCATAGATAAACTGATTATTTAAACATGTATAATTCCACATATTTACTGTCTATTTTGTACTTACCAGATGTGGTCATATTGACTATAGAGAAGAGTAAAACGAGTGTCAGACATCCCTCCATCTTCTTCTGCTCGTCACACTGTTTGTTTGACTCTGTTTCTCCTCGGCTCCCTCAAACACACTGAAGAAACTGGCTCCTGTCAGTCCCCTAAAGACAGAGAGACTCTCACAGCTGCCAATGACACTCACTGTTACCTTATTAGACACAACAGAGGAAATCATCAAACACAACCACTGACTAATCAGAAAGCAGCATTTTTATTTTCTCCATATATATCAATAAAGTGTGTGCGCTGATGAGCGGGACTCCTCCTCCAGCGTGAAGAGACACTTCACTGAGGACAGACTCGTGTCAGTCATATGTCAGCGTGGAGAGAAAGTCACACTAAACTTAAAGGAGATACAGAAACACTGCAGGTTATATTCAGCATCAAAGCCTGTGTCTGCACACACAACATACAAGACTGACGACTGACTGCTCACACTGAAGCTTTACTTCACACACAAAACACTTGATATTTGCTATAAATTATAATAAACTGAACATTTTAAAGTTATTTTGGATACATTAAATGTATTTTACTACACTGTTATTATGTTCTAACCAAGAGCACAATTAACAATATGTTGCTAATAAATTATAAAATGAACTGGACTGGTTGTGTACAACAAACACACAAGTTTCAGACCACATTTGTAAATAAACATTGGTTTCTGCTCCACATATATTCATTTGGCATTATATCCAAGACGTGTAGCTGTAATGTGTGTTTGATACTGCAATGCGTAATTCATCCAGCAGATGGAGGCAAAACACTTATAAAGAGAAGCAGAAAAGAGTCTTGTCCATGATGGAGCTTCTCATACATTCTTTTGGGCAGAACATGTACATTTCTTTTTTTATGCATTTAATTAAATAAAAAAGTAGATTTTATACCTACAATTGCTATGTATTTAACACATAACTCACTTCATAGCACATTCATTTCACTCTTTGTTTGCTGTTATAATATATTGTAATACACAGACGGGCAGAATGATGGGTGAATGCAGGTAAAGTGGGACACTTTTTTGTTAAACGTGTAAATTAGATACCTAGATGTTTTTTTTCTTTTCTTTTCTTTATTATTTTTGTTCACTTTAAGGTCCAGCTATACTATTTCAATATGAATACAATTGATATAATGTGTTATTTGCAAAGTAAATATACCAAGAAACATTTTGAGGTCATGCTCTCCCACCAAATCTCTTTTCAGGTAAAGTGGGCCATCCCTGATTTATCAAAGATGATCCTGTATCTTAAAAACACATGATTTATTAACACATATTATCAAACAAACATATTTAACACACTCAAAAGCATATAGCCTAGGTTATGAGAAAAAATCATCAGTTAATTTAATGCATGTATAACATTAAAAACAACTGATAGAAAATGTTGCGTTGACATTAAATTTGATGAAATCAGAATATGGATGGAAATGAACTATACAACATATTAAAAATGGGACTATAACACATAAATAGAATAAGAGGAACATTTAAAATGGAACCATATTGTAAAACTTTTTTTCTGACTATGTTTTCTCTAAACACTTTAAATTAACTTAAAGGGATAGTTCACCCAAAAAATGAAAATTCTGTCATAATTTGCTCACCCTCAAGTTGTTCCAAACCTGTAGGAGTTTCTTTGTTCTGCTGAACACAAAAGAAGATATTTTGAAGAATGTTTGTAACCAAGCAGATAGAGCAACCATTGACGGGAAAAAAATACTATGGTAGTGAACGTTTGCTCTATATGTTTTCTTACAAACATTCTTCAAAATATCTTCTTATGTGTTCAGCAGAACAAAGAAACAAATACAGGTTTGGAACAACTTGAGGGTGAGTAAATCATGACAGCAGTTTCATTTTTGGGGGAACTATCCCTTTAAATTGAGTCATATTTTAAAGCTTTGTATTCTGCATCTATATTTTGCTCCTTTCATCCGTTCTTATTTCATTATCATTATCTGTTTTTTCTTTCCTTTCTTTCATATCTGACTTGAATTTCCTAATGACACATTCACTTCTGTTTTCTAAAAAGTAGAATATTATACATGTGAACTTTAAGACAACATGTGAATGTCAATTTATTTAGTTAATTTGAATTTGAATTGAATTGAAAATTACCGAAGGTTAAAGGTCGCCCATGCACTTTAGCTACCTGAATCCACTGGCCCACTTTATCTAACACATTCAGCCAAAGTTGTCCAGCAATATTTAAACACCTTGCAACTATTTTAACACTTAAATAAATAGTGTTTCTTTAATGAAAGACCATTGTCATGCTGTGAATGTGTAAACCCATTGAGCACAATTACACTTAAACGACCCACTTAGCATTCACCCCTAAATACACTATAGTGAGAGTGATGGGCCTATTTATTATGTTTTGAGTAGGTTCTCATAAGGATCGTTTCTAAAGTTGTTCATTTAAACCATATGAAAATGTCAAATTAAGCCATAAAAGAGGCAAATTAGCTATAAAATGAATTTGATTATTTTTTTAAATGGGAAAAATTAAAAATTAGTCGGATTCCTTTTTAATATCTCCCCCTAGAACAACAGAACATTAAATGATATGTTCCCTGTGTGCTGGTCACTGATTTTATTGTGAAGAAAATTCTAGAAGAGCAACATCCACTCACCGAGCTCCATTTATCGCGCCGCTCTCCGTTCCGTCTGAACTTTCTCGAGATTCCCGCTACATTTTAGTCGAGGGCCGCACTAGTTCAGTGACTATAACACTCTCACACAACACAAGTTGATACAGCGCTCAACTCGTGAACACGACTGAAATGCAATGTGTCCATAATTAAACAGAAACTCATAATGTTTATACGGGCGCGTCCACGACACTGGAACTTGGCATCCTATCCCGTCATCTTGAAATTGTTTTCTTGTTTCTTTATTTGCATGTGTGGTCTTGATAAGCAGGCTACAAGAAATATAATAATTAATACAATTATAATAAATAAAAGTAACAAAAAAATCACATTAGTGATTAGTCTATGTTACTTTCATGTTGAGGTCGGCTCTTTCATATGATTAGATAAGGAAACAAAAGATGAAAAATATATATTTAAAAGTTTACATTGTCTTAATGAATGTATGTATGTAAACATATTCACCACCATTTAAATTGATTGATGCATGTTTTATTATGCCCGTCTGAGTAGGAATTTTTGTTGAAAAGCTGTTGAAAAAAAAAAAAAACTGTTCTTTAAAGTGTTTCAAATGTAGGCCTATTTATTTTCAATGACCAAAAGTATGCGTACAACTCTCTTTGCATACCTTTTTGTTGTTATCACTAAAATTTCTTAAATAAAATTGCATTGGGAATTGCTACACTTATTTTAAATGTTGTCATTATTTAGATAGATAATGCTGTCAACATGCCTAAAATACAGTCAATCGCCTAAAAATGTTTTCCAAAGTTTTCATTTGTCCACTATCCTCCAAATGCTCTTAAGTTAAAAAGATTAAAAGTTAATTCATTCATTGATAAAAAATAAAAATAAAAAAACTATATTGTGACAAAAAAATATTGTAAGTGTGCATTGATCAATATAAAAATAAGATTTGAAATGGTATAAACACAAAAGGCACTGATGCATTAGTAGAAACATAAGAAACTCCCAGTAGCTCCAGGAACTGTCATGATTTGATGAAGAGAGGCAGTGGGTGTGGTCAGTGAGTCACATGGCCCCTCCCTCTTCATTTGGCCCCTCCCCCACATCATCATAGTCTGTTTTTAAAAACAAAAGCAAATTCATATTTTCATTGTTATAAATGCATCAAGATTTAGTTTAAATGAGCAACATAAATAAAATATAGGCTATATAAATGTCACAGTAAACTACCCAACAGGTGTCTCTGATCTTCATTGCTGTTCTTCACATCATCATACTCCTGATCTCCCTCTGACACACATGTGAAATAAAACCTCACATCATAATCTGTAAATTAGCTTGTGTCATTGATGATGTCATTGATCTCTTTTTCATGTCTGAGACTGTTACTCCTGATAAAGTTCTGATGATTCATTAATGTTAGAAACACACATTCAGTATAAGAGGTTGATAATAAAATGCAGTTCTGTGTGTCTCACCTGTTACACCTGGAAAGTTCTGTCCATTAATTATGACATCATCATAACGCTCTGGTGTGTCCACTACATATACATGAAGATATAAACAGAACAAATGTTACATCATCATATCAGTACTGAGCATCAATGGTGGTATTATGTTAAACATACAACAACATAATAAATAAAAATGTGAAAACACCTTTTTTAATATTAGAGGTTTGTCCGCTCGTTTTGACATCATCCCAGCTCTCAGTTGTGTCTTCTAAAAATTTAACACGAGACACCCATACAAAATATAAATGTATATTTTTATATATACACAGATTGTATATATTTTAAATATTTAATATCCTATTATAGAATAAACGGCACCTGTCTCACAATCTGGTTTCAGTCCATCAGTGATGACATCATCATAGTATCCCGGTGTGCTTTCCTTCATCATCTCTTCTGCATCAAAATATGTTATTGTAACACATTTCTTTGTAAAGGGAAGAAGCAGGCCGGAACCGGCGAACATTCAACAATGCTTTAAAGGGATAGTTCACCCAAAAACGAAAATGTGATGTTTTTCTGCAAAGGCATCCAAGATGTAGGTGTCTTCGTTTCTTCAGTAGAACACAAATGAAGATTTTTAACTCCAATCGTTGCTGTGTGTCACTCATATAATGCTTCAAACAGACAACTTCAAATTAAACCCCGCGGCTCGTGACGACACATTGATGTCTTAAGACACGAAACAATCTATTTCTGAGAGAAACCGAGTGGTATTTACTCAAATATATCACCTCATATCAGACGAACGCTTCAGCTCTGCAGACTGCCTTCACTTCCCGTGTGTGAGGTCAAAATTACAGGCGGGTCATAGATATGTATACGTAGAATCCTCATTCGAGCGATCCATGCCATGATCCACGCAGGCACTAATGAGGTATCTATGTATACATCTATGACCCGGCTGTAATTTTGACCTCGCACACGGGAAGTGATGGCAGTCTGCAGAGCTGAAGCGTTCGTCTGATATGAGGTGATATATTTGCATAAATACCCCATTGAATTAGACCCCATTGACAAGCATTATATGAGTGACACACAGCAACAGTTGGAGTTAAAAATCTTAATTTGTTCTACTGAAGAAACGAAGACACCTACATCTTGGTTGCCTTAGGGGTAAGCAGAAAAACATCAAATTTTCGTTTTGGGGTGAACTATCCCTTTAAAGGTCCCGTTTTTCGTGTTTTTTTGAAGCTTTGATTGGGTTTACAGTGTGCAATATAACGTGTTCATGTTTCATGTGTAAAAAAACACAGTATTTTTCACACAATTTACTTATCTGTATACTGCTGTTTTCACTGTCCTCAAAACGGCCTGAGAATTTCCTCGTTCTATGAAGTCCCTCCTTCAGAAATACCTAACGAGTTCTGATTGTGCCAGCGGTTCCCGTGTTGTGATTCGACAGCAGCTTAGCACACGTTGCCCGGGAAGTTCACGCCTCTTACCATAACGGGGAGATGAACGCGCTCAAAGTACAGCGTCTCTGAAGGCCAAACACAGGTGATTTGACTCCGGGATGAAAATGACAGCGTCTGATGGCGACAAACGCAACCAAACCGAACCGAACGCAACACTTCCTCTTCTCCACGAGGGAGCAACAAGACCACGCCCCCTTTTCCGCGTATTCTTGTGGGCGGAGGTTAGTCAACAAACTGTTCTACTGACGTAATTAAAGCCGGATTTAAAGGGATGTAGTCCAAACTGGCCGTTCGCTGTAGGCTTTGAAAGGGAACTTCTGTTAAATAAAATATCTCGCTTGGCATTGAATTTTGAGCTTTATAATTTTACTGGTATTATTTATGCTCTAACAGCAACATTACACACTAACTAAAGTTTGAAAAATGGGATCACGAAGAACAGGACCTTTAATAAATAAAACAAACAAACTGAAAGTAAAACACACACACATAACAAAACGTTAATAAAACACAACGTAAACCCCAGGCCTGGTCCTCTCTCGTCCTTCACTGTCATTGCTCCTCCTTTTATGCCTCTGAGCTCCTCCGTGAGACACAAGGCCGGTGCGGCGCAGAGCTGGTGCTCATTATCACTCACAACCCGTTCTCACAGTCCCTCGGCCTCGCTGCTTGCCACATACCCCCATCACCCCTCGCAGGCCAGGGGGTACTCCCGAGACTGTGCTCTACTCCCCAAGTGAGCGAATTCAGACAGCCGCTGTGTATACATCGGTTGTACACTCGTTATTGCGGTGCAATGTGGGATAGAATGAGTGCACTCAATAACGGCCACTATGGTTTCGGACACCACTACAAATGGCTGTGCCCTATTTAAGGGTATAGGGGGCAATTTCGGATTCAGCTTTGGTCCGGTTCCCGGACACACTGCCACTCGGTCCTCAGCCAGCCGAGAGGCTCTTCCTCGAGGTGCCATGCGATGGTACTGGACGCTCGGTGGACGGCTCGATCCTCCTCTGCCCCCTGGCGGCCGGCGGTGGCTCCTCCGGTTGAGGGCAGCGAGTCCCGTGCTCCCTGCTCATCATGGCGTATGGCAGCAGGCTCCGGCCCACGGCAAACGCCAGCGACTCCTCCGCTCCTTCTCGGACAGCAGCCACCCCACCTCGACCCAGGAGCACGGCAGCGAGCTCTCCGCCCCACCAGATCTTCACTCGCTCCAGCACCACTGCCTCGGGCAGCCACTCGCGGTCTTCACACTTCCGTGCTGCCCGACCTCCTCAGCACCGCAATCCCCTCAGCAGCGAGGGCTCTCCGACAGAATGTCCCTCCTTCCTCCCGGGCTTCGGCACCAATGTAACAGTTCTTTGTTCAGGGAAGAAGGAGGTGGGAACAGGCGAACATTCAACAAGACTTTAATAAATAAAACAAACAAACTGAAAGTAAAAGCGGCAGCCCCTTACGGATGACTGCCGCACAAAAATGCATAACAAAACATACCTAAAACACAAATTAAACTCCAGGCCTGGTCCTGGTTGTCGCTCCTCCTTTTATGCCTCCGAGCTCCTCTGTGAGACACGAGGCCGTGTGCGGCGCGCAGCTGGTTCTCATTATAACTCACGATCGGCCTCGTCCCGTTCTCACTGCACGTTCACACCGCCGCCGGCGAAAGTGTCAAAGTGGCCGGAAGTCATTCATTTTCAATAAGAGACGGCGGCGAACTCCGGCGAGAGCGGCACGGCGCGTCTTGGACGATTTGGGCGTCAAGGAAAGTTGAAATCAGCTCAACTTTATGGTAATGAGCTATGATGCGGTTCGGCGGTTGAACGCACAGTCACAGTCCCTCGGCCTCGCTGCTTGCCACAATTTTATTTTGTGTATTTTTAATATTTTGGGAAAAACAAAATAAACGCATCTGGTAATGAATCATGTGATCAGTTAACTGACCTTTCAGGCCACTGCCATTATGTGACATCATCATAATATGCAGTCTTGAACTCTTGTTCTAATAAGATTTTTTTAAAAGTATTATCGTTAACTATTGGATTATTAGTCACATATTTAAATTAGTGGTAAAATGTAGCAATTAATTTCTTTCAATTTGTAAATCAAATTATTTTAAGTATTATTATTTTGAATATACTTCATCTCTCTAACCTGAGAGAAGCTTATCAGCATCTTCATACCCAGAATGCAGTTCTTCAGAGATGAGACTCCCTGAAAAAGGAGAGCAGAACAGTCAGAAACATGTTCATCTTTACAAATAGAATTAATATTTTATGTTACTTTATAATTACTTATATTGTAAAAGAATTAGAGGTAGAAATATCATGTTTTAGGCCTATTAGCACACACGCACACACACACACACACACACACACACACACACACACACACACACCTGCATCTACTGTACACATACAAACTCCCCCTTATTACCCTCTAAAAATACATACAGGAAGAAACACTCACACTCACACACAGACACACACACTCATATTAACATGCACCTGCAGATCTGTGGTTTTCTGTGAGGAATTCTGTGGTTTGAAGCAGGAGGTTTAACAGGACTAATAATAGATGAACATCAAGTTTCTCACAGACTCTTATAAATTCATCATATTAAATAAGATTCATGTCTCATGTCTCACCCCTCTGAGTGAAGTGTTTGTGTCTGTGATGAATCTCCTCATAAACGGCCTCAGTCGTCGTCCTGTGTCTCCTCTTAGAGAGAGCTGTGAGTGTAGACAGACAAACCTGCTGTCAGTTCACAACACATGACTGATCACACACTGAATAAGACACAATATGACAGTCTCTGGATCTCTCCTACCTCTCCTCATCCCTCTGTTCTGCTGAATCAGTATAAGCAGTGGCACTAAGAGCAGTAAGAGCACAACTCCCAGTACAATCACAAGCACGGAGAGAGACGCTGATGGAGGAGTTTGTGGAGGAGGGACTGATGTTGAGCTTGAGCGCACTGTCTGAGAAACTGGACGAGAAGCTGATGTTGTTGTGGCAGGAGCAGGAGTAATGGACACTGACAAATCTGGAATAAACATGCGCAGACACATTCAAAATCAAATAAAAGCAAACTATTTATTTAACATTCCTTAGTGTGTTGCTGTGACCTGCACAGGTGAGTCCAGCGTGCTCTTTGTGGGAGCAGTCAGTGTGGTTCTTCTGGGAGAGAGGACAGTCCCACAGGTGAATCTCATTCCCTCTGCACTCGACTCTGTTCAGCCACACAACACCTTCACCAGCACCAAAGGCTGAATTCCCATCGGCCCTCAGTGCTGCTCCACAACCCAGCTGCCTGCAGACCACCTGAGCATCGCTGATGTCCCACTGATCATCACAGACTGAGCCCCACACAGCGTTATGATACACCTCCAGCCTCCCAGAGCACCGGCCCTCCCCTCCACTCAGTCTGAGAGGAACATGCTCTAAATCACACACATCAACCATCAATGACCAGCTTCAGCTCATCATTTACAAAATACAAATACAAAATACACACTGAAAGTGGAGGCCTTTAAAGCTGTTATTAATTTTGAATGTGGAATAAAAAAATATTTACTGCACAAACAAAAGTTAATATCAGAAAAAAGAAAACGTCTCAGGTTACAAATGTAACCATTGTTCCCTGAGAACAGGGAACGAGACGCTGCGTCAGCTTCGACGCTACGGGGAACGCCTCCAGCGTGACTGGTGCCTGAAATCACATTGAATCACGTCAATCCTATTGACCGGCGACAGCCTATGATGTCATCAAGGTGCAACCAGGAAGTATATAAGGGCGCCTTGCCAACATGACAGTATCTATCGTCTGAAGGGACTGTTTCGGCAGGCAGGCCCTGCGGCATGGCACAGCGACGCAGCGTCTCGTTCCCTGTTCTCAGGGAACAATGGTTACATTTGTAACCTGAGACGTTCCCTTTCGAAAGGGAACTCGCGCTGCGTCAGCTTCGACGCTACGGGGAACGATATACCCACGCCGCCATGCCGACGGGAGTGCATGCCCAATGGCAGTGACAACTGTCAAGACAAGCAAATCTTGCTGAAATGCCTGAACCACTCCCCTTCTGGTCACGTTAGGCTGTCAGTGACAGCGCTCCCTACGGTCATAGCCCAAGCTATCGCCTGAGAAGGAAACCTTCACACACATGAGGTCCTTCCCAGGCCTTGCTCGAAGGCCTGGAACCAACCCATTCGACTTAGAAGGGGTTCCTTTAAGGGAGCGTGGCAAGGGAACTACGAGGGAACCCTATGCCAGTCACTATTCGGGAGATTATCACCGAATGCCACCAGGGAGACCTGACCAGGTGACCCAGTCTAGTATGGGACACGTAATACGGTCAACCCTGTCTGTACAGTACAGAGCCTCTGGTACTCGCCTCCGAAGAGACATCCCGCTAGGGTGCTGCAAGAAAGGGCAGCATCACCGACTAGCCGGACCTCAGAGACGGGTTATCCCGGAGAGCAGCGCTCAGCGAAGTGCTTTTCAAACCCTTGCTAGCGAGGGGAGTCAAGCCGCTCGATCCTCGGATCTACCAAGCACTTATTTCAAAACGTGCTTAGGAGGCCAAAGGCCTTATAGGCTGAATATATCGGGAGGGGCCCCTCGGGACCTACCACCAATAGATCAGCCCCAGGAGGCTGTAAGCTCACAATAGACCCTCGTTTGAGAGGAGCTCATAAGCCTGCCCGGTAGGCAACCATGCCGTAGGCCTACTATGAAGGTCCCGTCCTGTCGGGACCACATAGCCGCAGTGACACTTCGTCGTGCTAGGGTAAGAACACCGCCTTCAGGTCTCGCAAACGGCCAGAGGCCGGTGCCTGATAGCGGGTAGCCACTAGCTGTCAGCAAAAAAGCCAGTTGTGTGTTCCCGCCTAGGGAACTCGTCCCCCAGGGAGGCCGAGAGAGGCCTCCACCTGGTAACCTGATAGACCGCTCGCGCATCCAAAGCAGCGCTCGTCCTCAGGAAGGCCAAACGGGCCTGATACCTGATCGCAGTCGTGCTAGCCCTCGAGGTAGCTGGGAAGACCAGGGACTCGCTTAATCAGGGAGGCCAAGCGGGCCTACCAACTGCAAGACATCGGGCACTCACAGCCAAACTGAATGTGCTACTCATAGCGCTTCAAGCTCACCACAGCGGCTGGGGACCGGGAGCTCGCTTTCAGGGAGGTACCATGCCTACCACCTGATAGCAAAAAGTGCCACTTATAGCACTTTATGCACACCACAGCGGCCGGGGAGCCGGCCTCTGCTCATTGACTGGATTTATCCAGGAACCACGAGACCAGAGCGTGCCCTCAGAGGAGGCCACGTGGGCCTACTACTCCAAAGCGAATCCCCTCAGGGAAGCCCGTGCAGCTTTGCCTGATAGCAGCCCATGCTACGATCCGTTACCGAAACTGGGGACCGGGGAACGATTCCAGGGAGGCGCAATGCCTCCACCTGGTAGCAGAACATGCCGTCCATAGCGCTTCGCTAACCGTATCACTTCTGCGCCTGAGAAACGGGGGCTCGTTTCAGGGAGGCAGCAATGCCTACCAACTGATAGCAGAGCACGCAGCGCATAGCTCTTCATTCCGCTAGTCGTCTCAGCGCCAGAGAATCGGGAGCTCGCTTTCAGGGAGGCAACCATGCCTACCAACTGATAGCAGAACGTGCTACTCGCAGCACTTCACGCTCATTACCACAGCGACTGGGAACCGGGAGCTTGCCTTCAGGTAGGCCACAATGCCTAACAACCTGATAGCAGAACGTGCTACTCGTAGCACTTCACACTCATTACCACAGCGACCGGGAACCGTGAGCTCATCATCAGGGAGGCTACCGTGCCTACCACCTGATAGCAGAGAGTGCTACTCATAGCACTTCATGCTCACCGCCACAGTGGCTGGGAACCGGGAGTTTGCCTCCAGGGAGGTCACTCAGGGAGGCCGGATGAGGCCTACTACCTACTAGCACTCGTGCTAGCCATCCAGTGACTGGGGCCCAGGAACGCCATCCGCAAAGGAGGTCGAGTGAGCCTGCTTCCCCACAGCAGGCCCATAGGGAGGCCCGGTAGGGCCTACCACCTATTTAGCAGCTCGTACCAGCCGTCGAGGGACTTAATGCCTATGGTGCCCCCTCGGGGAAGACCAGGCAGCGCCTGCTGACCACAGCAGGCTCTCAGGGAGGCCGAACAGGGCCTAGCTTCTGAGCGAAGGTAACCCAGACCGGGAGCCTACCCCTCAGGGAGGCCTGGCAGGACCTATCCCCCGAATAGGGGGTCTGCAGATTCCAAGGACCCTGCCGAGACTTTAAGAAGGCTGGCTGCTGCTACCTGGGCTGACGGCAGCTGTCTGCTGCTGACTAAGGCCTGGAAATCCAGTTAACACCTGGGGACTCATCCCCAGGGCCAATGACGGGTCACTGCTGACGTCGACACCAGTGGAGAAGAGCCTCCGAGGCCCACTCGTGGGCCATAGTGTCAGGACTTTCCTGCAAGGAGGCCAGTTAACGCCTACTACCTGTCCTGAAGTCCAACTGCCCAGACCGTCCAAGCTGGCCACTCAGAGCCAGCTGGCTCCTATGCCCGCACCTGGGGCTGGCTCCATCCCAGAGGCAGCTAGGGACAACCTGCTTCGTCGTGTCCTAGGGCCCCCAGGACGGCGCAGTCTCTTGGGCAGTGCCTACAAACATGGACCTAATCACATTGCCAACAGCAGTGTACTCAGCAGAAGTGCTCAGCAAAGACCCTCTAAAGCGAGGGGAGTACAACTTACGTCACCTGCATCGGGGCGGCTGTCTTTCTTTCCATGCAGCGGCCAACCTTGATTGCGAGGGCGTCAGCCATTGGCAATGCTCGGGCCTCAGGGGAGCATCCGACCAGAACCGTACAGACAGAAGGATTATCCGATGTTCTGCTCAACCCGGGCCCTAAAGGAGGTGAAGCAGAGACATAAAGCAAGGGAACAATATCACAGAAATGTGAAAAACCACCGGCCGTACCATCTTCCAAGAAGAGGCCGGGGGCCGCCAGCAGATGGCGGCCACCAAGCTCCGAAAGGCGGAAACAGCAGATAAAGTCTAGTCGCAAACCGGCGAAAGACGCTTAATTCCACCCCACGACTACTGGCAAAGTCGCTGTCTCCTGCAACATCCTCGTCTGCATTGCACGTGACCCCAGAACGCAGAGAAGGGGGCGGGCCTTGGCCTGACGACTCTGTAACAGAGGAGGCTGAAACAAGGATGCATAAACAACGCCATGTTCTTAAATAAAAAGACAGGCCAGGGGCGAACACCTTTATTAAAAGGGAACGCCCCCATCCTTGACAAAGCCTAGGCCAAGTGATGCGACATAGGTCCGCACTAGATCTACTCAGGGTCCGGGAAAGAAATATTATCACCTCTAATATTACACAATGAGGCCCCAAAAAACCCCTTTTCCAAAGCCCCGCAGAGCTGGGCGCAGATCTCACTACAGCTCGTGCATTAGCGCGTACCCGGTCTTCAGCTACTTTTCACTTTACGCTAGGAAAAAACACAGCTCACCCCTTACACTACAAGCCCTCAGGCGAGAGCGCGATTCAGTTACCCAAACAATGGGGAAAAAATATAGCACGGAGAGGCAGCAAACTCTCTAGCAGAAAGTGAAGTATTCACACACAACCATCATAATGTTGCAAAGAAGATCGTTCTTAGCTTACTCACGGGGAGCTGCAGGCCCTGCGAAGATCCAGCGGCGATCCAAATTTCCCCTGAAAACCTCTCAGGCGAGCGAAGGTATAGGAGTTCTGAAAAACATAGTTTTGAAAATGTTTCACCCTCAGAGAGGGGGACTCACCGATCGCTCCCAGCGGTGCTTCCAGCCAGCCATAAGGCTAGTATCCGCCCGCCATCCTGAGGGGGGCGCTTTCACCAAACAAGCCAGGCGAGCCGGCAGAATCTTACATTTTCTGCTCATCATAGGCCACCGGCCTGATGTAAAAGCGCCCGGGGGAAAAACCAGAGGAAGGGAAAAAAGGCAGCGTTCATCTCCGCGCTCCTCGGGGGGTGGAGTCTGCTGCCTGCGCTGGTTCCGGTTACCAGCCCCGGCTTCCTTCCTCTTCCTGTCGCGGGTGTCCCGCCTCCCCTGCGCCCCAGTCCTCCGCGGCGGGGCGCTCGAGAGGCGACGTTGGCTCGCTATTCCCGTCTCCAGCCCTCAGACTGGGACGGGCCGGGGACACCCGACTGCCTGGGCGCGGTCCCGGACCTCAGCGGAATGCATCTGAATGCCGCCGAGCGCGCCTTCGCCTCTCCGAACCTCCCCACCACCGCCTCTACGGAGGTGCCAAAAAGTTCAGATGGCGAAACCGGGGCATCAGGGAGAAAGGATTTTTTCCTTCTCCCCGATGTCCAAACGGTTTAACCACAGATGTCTCTCCGTGGCCACCCTCGGCGCTATCTGAACGGTGGCCCGGAGAGCAAAAACCGCGGTCCGGCGCGACTCGACTACCGCCTCAGGGGGTCCTTCCCCCCTGATCGAGGTCCCTCAGCAGGTCTGCCTGCAACACAGCCTGCAACACAGCTGTGGTGTGCAAAGCCGCTGCAGCGCGACCCACTGACATGTACGCCCTGCCATTCAGCGTTTAGACCGGCAGGGTGGGAGCCACAGTGTCGCCGGCCGCCCAAAGGCGAGATTAACATAACATCTCGTCCACGGGCGGCATCGACACATACCCAGCCAGGCAGTCCCTAGACATCAGCGACATCTAGCTCGCCGATGTCGACAGATGCGGGGCTGAGTAAGGTTTCTTCCATTCCCTCGAGATCTGCTGATGGAGATCTGGAAGGAATGGAAGACTCCCAGGAGTTGGGAGGTCATGGGCGGAGAGAAACCGATCGTCCGAACTGTTTGGACGCTCAGCCTTTCTCCTCACGCACCGCAAAGGCAGCTGCAGTCTACCCGCAGCGCGTTCCATGACTTCCAGCAACTCCCGTACATGGGACAGGATGGTAAGAAAAGCTTCAGCATTTTTAACTGACTCACCCATCCTCTGCTCGAGTAGAAGAGCAGCAGACGAGGAGGAGGAACATAAATCCAGCTCCTTCCTCCGAGGTCCGCCTCTCGCGATCTGGATCGTCCTCAAGAGCCATAACTGTCTCCAAGCGACGAGCCCGATCCATCTGGGAAGCGCTTTTGGTATTTGGACGCCGCTCAGCCTCAGCTCGAGCGTGGCCGTTCCCAGATGCTGAAACCTCTCCTCTCGAGAAGAGGTCCCACCGAGAGCGGAGCGTTTCCAGAGGACAACGCTCACAAATACTTTCACAAGTACTTTCACAAGAGGTTCGCAAACCTCTCATGTATGCTCTTCTCCCAGACAGTAAACGCAAAGTGTGTGTGTATCCAAAGCGCAAGATACACATTCAAAACACACCTGCAGAAGTGGCGTTCTCAGCACACTTCATTGTTATCCTTCTTGTAGACGTTTCACGTGAAGACAGGCAAAACAGTCCCTGAAGACGAAAAGATACTGTCATGTTGGCAAGGCGCCCTTATATACTTCCTGGTCGCACCTTGATGACATCATAGGCTGTCGCCGGTCAATAGGATTGACGTGATTCAATGTGATTTCAGGCACCAGTCACGCTGGAGGCGTTCCCCGTAGCGTCGAAGCTGACGCAGCGCGAGTTCCCTTTCGAAAGGGAACACAAGCTTATGATAAACTTACCTGAACACTGTCTCTGGTGAGAAGATGCTGAGGTAGAACATGTCAGACGACTCTGAGGAATTTCATGATTCTCCTTTTCTGAAATTGTATATCATATTATTTAACCAAACATGATCACGTTGAACCATCTTAAATCAGTTAAATATCATCTTACCTGAGCAGGTGATTTTGGCCACTTTATTATCACAGTCACTCTGTCCCCAGGGTGAAGATGGACACTGCCATAGAGTGGAATCATGACGTCGACATTTAAGTTTATCAAGCCAATAATGAGACTTCAGTCCCTCTGAATAACTGGGTTCACTGCCAGATCTTCCACAGTTCAGCTCCTGACAGATCAGACTCGCTGTGTCTCTGTGCATCTTGTTAATACACACATTCCCCCAGGATCCATTGTAGAAAACCTCCACATTCCCTTCACAGCCCTCAGTTAACCTGATCTCTTTAAACTCTGGAAAGACAAGGATGAGAATCGATATTGGGATGGAAACCATAAACGATATTTACGATTAAATCAATTGATGGCTCTTTTAGTGCTTTTAAGGTATAAATATTTGGAAAAACAAAATACAAATCCATTTCCAAAGAATGAGATCATTTTAATAATAAATATATTTAAAACATTTAATGCAAAGGGTTTTTCCACAGACTGTTCAGTAACTTTTCAATCTTTTTGGAGGGGCTATCATTTAATACTCAACCATTATAGACAAACAAAAATGTGAATTTTGTTTATTTAATTATTCATATTCATAAAATGCTAGTGAGCAAATGCACAATATGTATATTTAGCTACAATTTTGTTGTATGAGCATCCTGTCAGAAACGATATAGTCTCAAAGCTGGTTCTAAACTGTATGTTTTTGGTTCACTGAACAAAATTAATCCATTTGTTCAGGAATCACTTCACTAGTTATGCTGTATGCTTTTGATTCACTAAAAGAACCGACTCATTAAAGTCAATCATTCGGGAATCAGACTACATTAGTTGCAGTTTGCATTTCGTGCAGATTCAGTTATGTTATGTTACGGTTCAGAATACTCTGTCAAAAAAGTGCATGTGAAAGAATTTTACCGGAACTGTTTCTACTATTTTCTGAATGAGAACCTATTCTCAGTTCCCCACACTGCTGTTAATGTGCATTATGCAATAATACTGGATATTTTCAGTCAAATAGATAGGTTATTAAAATTATTGTTTACCACCTGAACACATGACTCCTACATCCTCCTTGTGTTGACAGTCGTGTTTCGCCCAGCCTGGAGAAGAGCAGTTCCACAGGGACGTCTCATTCCCCTCACACTCCACCTCATCCAGCCATATGGGTCCAGAACCAGGACCAAACCAGGCTGGTACCTGCTGGTTACTGAGGGCCACTCCACACTGCAGCTGTCTGCACACCACATGGGCATCTTTAATATCCCAGGAGTCATCACACACTGTCCCCCATGAGCCGCTGTGAAAAACCTCCAGCCTCCCTGCACAGTCTCCCCCAGAACCCACCAGCCTGATGGACCCGCGACCTGATATTCAGAGAGAGATAAACACATTATTGATCACTAACAACTGAAGAATCTGCCCAGATGTTGCTCTTCTCACCAAGGCAGGTGATTGACAGCTGTTGTGTGGAGCTGCAGTTGAGAGTTTGTGGAGAGCTGCAGTTCCCCAGATGAGCTTCACTCCCAGAGCACTGGAAGCCCGTCACACACTCATGACTGTGTTCAGGACTGGATGAAGAGGAGCCGGAGAAGTTCAGCACAGAGCCACAGCCCAGCTGTCTGCAGACCACAGAGGATTCAGTGAGACTCCAGGAGTCCAGCAGAACTCTCCTCCAGACCTGATGGATGGAAACTTCCACCTCCCCCTCACACTGTCTCTCTCCAGACAACCGCACCAGACCATCATGAACAGCCAGAGAGGAATCTGAAGAGAATATCTTACTCTTTACTAAAATATTGCAAGTTTGATTATATGCTTTACATTAATAAAACAACTAAGAATGAACAATACTTGTAGAGCATTTATTAATCTTAGTTAATATAAATTTCAAGATTGACTAATACATTATTAAAATCAAACAGTACATGAAGAGAACTGAAATATTGTATTTATACTATAACGTCTTTCAGCAGAGTAATATCAGTGAATCTCACAGTAATATGGACTCACTAGAGCAGATGACTCCAACATCTCGTCTATGAGAACATTCAGCTCGACTCCATGAAGAGATGGAACATTCTGAGAGTTTTGTTTCATTCCCGTCACAATCAAACACATCAGCCCAGATTTCACCACTTCCCTCTCCAAACCAGTCTGATCCCACAACAGACACAGCAATCCCACAATTCAGCTGTCTACAGAGGACACTGGCAGCTCTCATATCCCAGCATGCATCACACACTGTGCCCCATTGACTGAAGTACTGACGCTCAACTCGACCAGAACAGATGTCAGGACCATTGACCAGTCTGAGGTCAGTGTAACCTGGACAAACAACACAGAGATTACTGAAACTGATCAAACAAATAATTACATTTTTAAGTATTTCAGGATAGAGAGGTTGAAAATTGACATTTTACCAGAACATATCAGTCCCACATCTTTGTCATGGCTGCAGTTTATACTATGTGAATTTGATGATGGACAGCTACGAATGAGTGATTCGTTTCCTCTGCACTGAATCTCTTGTGTCCACATCTGAGCGTCTCCTTTGCCAAAAGCAGCTTCTCCCAGCACCTGTACAGGAGCTCCACAGCCCAGCTCTCTGCACACAACCTCTGCATCCTGCTGGTCAAAGGCAGCCGCACACACTGTGTACCAGGTGTTCCCACGAAGAACCTCTATCCTCCCAGAGCACAGATGAGGTCCATCAGCAAGTCTTGTAAACCGTCCATAGTTTATGGTTTCTGATCATATTTACACCACAGAGAAGACTATTTGTCAGTGAGTTGTTTACACAATGAAATATATTAATTATAAATAGTTGCTTATGAATTGTTGTGACAGCAAATTACACTGAATTATTTAAAATTGCATGTATGATGTTTATCAATGGAAGTCAGATCAATGATGCATTAACAGGGTGATGTATGGAGCGGCTCACCTGAGCATCTGACTCCAGCATCATGTCGATGTTCACAGTCATTAACACCCCATCCTAATGAGCTACAGTTCTTCAGTGTTGACTCTGATCCACTACAGTACACATTATCCATCCAGATTGGTCCTGATCCTTCTCCAAAGTAACCATAAGAAAGAGCCTCCACAGCCTCTCCACAGTCCAGCTCTCTACACACCACTGCAGCATCAGGCTTACCCCAGGAATCACCACACACTGTTCCCCACTGACCATCATGATGAACCTCCACTCGACCACTGCAGGGACTGTTACCACCAACTAACCTCACAGTCCCAAAATCTGTATATGTAAGAGAGGGAAAGGGATTTAACCATAGCAGTAGAAGAAAATCATACAATCTAGAATCATGCCAAGTCAAAGAAACATAAGATGTAAATCAAAAAGTTGGTAAATAGAAATATTTATAAATATTTCGAACTGGACAACTATAAAACTGGGTATAACAAGTTGTAAAAGCTCAAATAATTTATAACTTTTAATTGATAATTAATGATCTAGTGTCACAAGATCTTAGTTTTTAGTTGTCTAATGCCATCATAGATAAACTGCTTATTTAAACATGTATAATTAAGCATATTTACAGTCTATTTTGTACTTACCAGATGTGGTTATAGTGACTATAGATGAGAGTAAAACGAGTGTCAGACATCCCTCCATCTTCTTCTACTCGTCACACTGTTTGTTTGACTCTGTTTCTCCTCGGCTCCCTCAAACACACTGAAGAAACTGGCTCCTGTCAGTCCCCTAAAGACAGAGAGACTCTCACAGCTGCCAATGACACTCACTGTTACCTTATTAGACACAACAGAGGAAATCATCAAACACAACCACTGACAAATCAGAAAGCAGCCTTTTTATTTTCTCCATATATATCAATAAAGTGTGTGCGCTGATGAGCG
The DNA here is from genome assembly GCF_949357685.1 of Gobio gobio. NCBI lineage: Eukaryota > Metazoa > Chordata > Actinopteri > Cypriniformes > Gobionidae > Gobio > Gobio gobio. The sequence continues at coordinate 13,149,441 of NC_137101.1, forward strand.
GGACTCCTCCTCCAGCGTGAAGAGACACTTCACTGAGGACAGACTCGTGTCAGTCATATGTCAGCGTGTAGAGAAAGTCACACTAAACTTAAAGGAGATACAGAAACACTGCAGGTTATATTCAGCATCAAAGCCTGTGTCTGCACACACAACATACAAGACTGATGACTGACTGCTCACACTGAAGCTTTACTTCACACACAAAACACTTGATCTTTGCTATAAATATATAATTTATAATAAAATGTACATTTTCAAGTCTTTTGGGACAAATGTGCATAATATTAAGTTGAATTTTACTACACTGCTATGATGTTTTTAAGAGCAAAATGAACAGTTATACTTTAGAAAATGAACTGGACTGCTGCTATAATAAACAGAGCACAATATCTGTTAATAAACAGTTTCTGTTTCAAAGATATGCATTTGGCATTGTGTGAAAGACATTGTAGCTGTAATAAGTTTCATACGGCAATGCGTAACTCATTCAGCAGATGGAGGCAAAGTACTTCTCAATCTCATTGTAAAGAGGAGCAGACGAGTGTCCACACATAAGGGAGCCTCTCACTGTTAGACATTTTTCTAGACAGAAATTATTCATTTATTTCTAATAGCAACTTTATGGCTGTTTTACTTCATGTAGAGCTCATTTAATTGCACATTCATTTAACTCTGTGCTGCTCTAATATTCCAATAGCCTACACTGTAAAAAAAAAAGATCAAAAAGTTATGGCAACATTTGTTTTTACATCGCTTTAACTCATCAAAATATGTTAAGCAGTTATACAAGTTATACAAGATTCAACTATTTTTTTTAAGTCAGTTTAATTGGAGGTTAAAATGATTTAAATATCCAAGTTGATTGTACTTAAAATTTTAAGGCAGCAAAATGTTTCCTGATGACCTTGTAAGAGTAAGAGTAATATCTATTGATTGTATTTTATACAACCCCAAATCAGAAAAAGTTGGGACAGTATGGAAAACGCAAAGAAAAAAAAAAGAAGTGATTTCTAAATTTACTTTGACTTGTATTTCATTGGAGACAATATGAACACAAAATATTTCATGTTTTGTCTGGTCAACTTCATGTCATTTGTAAATATGCATCATTTCCTGTCATTCAGACCTGCAACACATTTCAAATAAAGTTGGGACAGTAAAGCATTTACCACTTTGTAATGTTGCCATTCCTTTTCACAACATTTAAAAGATGTTTAGGGACTGAAGACACCAAGTGATGAAGTTTTTCAGGAGTAATTTTGTCCCATTCTTCTTGCAAACAAGTCTTAAGGTGGGCAACAGTACGGGGTCTTCGTTGTCGCATTTTGCGCTTCAAAATGCGCCACACATTCTCTATTGGAGACAGGTCGGGACTGCAGGCAGGCCAGTCGAGTCCCCGTACCCTCTTCCTCCGCAGCCAGGACTTTGTAATGTGTGCAGAATGTGGTTTTGCATTGTCTTGTTGAAATATGCATGGACTTCCCTGGAAAAGATGTCTTCTTGAAGGCAGCATATTATGCTCCAAAATCTCTATGTACTTTTCAGCATTAATGGTGCCTTCACAGAAGTGCAAGTTACCTTTGCTAAGGGCACTGACACAACCCCATACCATGACAGACCCTGGCTTTTGGACTTGTTGCTGGTAACAGTCTGGATGATCCTTTTCTTCTTTGGTCCGGAGCACACGGCGTCCATTCCTCCCAAAAAATACCTCAAATACTGATTCATCTGACCACAGTACACGTTTCCACTGTGTGATGGTCCATCCCAGATGCCTCCGAGCCCAGAGAAGTCGACGGCGCTTCTGGACACTGTTAACATAGGGCTTCCTTTTGGCACAGTACAGTTTTAACTGGCATTTGTGGATGTAACTACGTATTGTGGTACTTGACAAAGGTTTGCCAAAGTAGTCCTGAGCCCATGTGGTGATATCGCTTATAGATGAATGACGATTCTTGATGAAGTGCCGCCTGAGGGATCGGAGATCACGGTTGTTCAGCTTAGGCTTGCGCCCTTGTCCTTTACGCACTGAAATTCCTCCAGATTCCTTGAATCTTTTAATTATGTTATGCACTGTTGAATGTGAAATATCCAAATCTTTTCCTATCTTTCTTTGAGGAACATTGTTTTTAAACATTTCAATAATTTTCTCACGTATTTGTTGGCAAACTGGCGATCCTCGGCCCATCTTTGCTCCTAAAGGATTAGACCTTTCTTGGATGCTGCTTTTGTACCAAATCATAATTACAATCACCTGTTGACATCACCTGTTTCAAATCACATCATTATTTAACCATTTTACCTCATTACTAGCCCTAAATTGCTCCTGTCCCAACTTTTTTTGAAATGTGTTGCAGGTCTGAATGACAGGAAAGGATGCATATTTACAAATGACATGAAGTTGACCAGACAAAACATGAAATATTTTGTGTTTATATTGTCTGCAATGAAATACAAGTCAAAGTAAATTTAGAAATCACTTCTTTTTTTTTTTTTGCGTTTTCCATACTGTCCCAACTTTTTCTGATTTGGGGTTGTATATTTTTATAATGTTTAAAGCTTCTGTCACTAAAACTTAAGTGAAGTCATTAAAAAAGGGCAAATGATGTTTAAGTCATGCATTTTCTGTGTTGGCCAGTATTTTTAAAAATCAAATTGTAGGACTATAGAGTAAGAAAAACAGAAGAAAAAGCTATAGTTCATAAATACATAAAGTACGTTTATTTCAATTATGTACAGTATTTGAAACGGGACTCTACAATTGAAACACTCATGCATAATTCTCTAAAGTAACAAACTAATGTCAAATGTTAGAATGTCTAAAAAGGCACCATTCTATAATTGTATCTTCATTTTATTTCTGTTGTTTATTATACACAACTGATAATGTGCTATTAAATAGCAACATCTAAGAGTTGAATAGCTTAAAGATTAAAGCCTGGTTTCACAAACAGGGTTTAGGCTAAACTAGGATTAGGCATTAGTTCAATTAGTACATTTAAGTAAATTTTATAAATGTGCCCTAGAAAAAAACATTACTGGTGTGTATCTTAAGACAAAACAATGGCACTGACATATTTTAAGATCCATCAGTGCAAGTTTCTTTCAGTTAACACAACTCAAACATGCTTTTTAGTCTAGGACTATCTTAAACCTTGTCTGTGAAACTGGGGGTAAGAGTTTAAATTAGGAATAGTTAATCTCTAACATGTTTAACAGTTTTCAAATACAAAAATATTGAACAACTAGAAAACCAGCCATTAATGATCTTACTCTCGATTATAATTGTGCTGTCAGATGCAGTTGTGGCCTCCATCGTTTCAGCACAAATGTCTAGGCCTTGACAGCATTCGACACAATGGGCCCTATTTTAACGATCTGAAACGCAAGTGTAAAAACGCGAAGCGCAAGTAACTTTGTGGGCGGGTCTCGGCGCTGTTGCTATTTTCCCGGCGGGATAAATGGCTCTTGCGCCCGGCGCAAATCTAAAATGGGTTGGTCTGAAGTAGCTTCATTATTCATGGGTGTGGTTTGGGCGTAACGTGAATAAACCAATCCGAGCGTCATCCAACATTCCCTTTAAAAGCAGGTGCGCAAGTTCCATAATGGATTGCTATTATTATGGCGTATTTACCAGGCGCACGCCAGGAGCGGTTCACAGCCGAGGAGACTGATGTTCTTGTAAGAGCAGTGAAAGACAGAGAAGTGAAGTTGTAATGTTGTACATTATGGTAAAGGTGATTTCACAGTCTTTTTTTTTTTCAGTCTTTCAGTCGATTTTTTTTCCTGGTTCTTGACGGACAAACCAATTTGTCAGATGTCCTTTACATATATGTCTTGCCACTATTGGGCAAACAGGTCTTATCCTTAATTATTACAATTAGCCTGAATCATTTGTAAGCTAGATTTATGCCTATTTTTTCACATCTTCGTGGCACACCACAATGATTTCCGTCATCTCATGTGTTAATATTTTTTTAGTGTAACAATTTATGATTTGCAAAAATAACTGTTGCATCTGTGTAGATTACATGAGCAAAGTGTATGCGCGTTGTGCACGCTATACATTATGGTCAAGCATGCGCCCTTAAAATAGCATAATGAACAACGCGCAACGCGCCACTGACTTTAGACTAGGTTTTTTCTAATAATGGAACAGCAAAATAGCACCAGGGATTGTTTGCGCCGGAACACGCCTCCTTTTTTGCGCTGAACCGCCCAGGGAGCGCAAGTGCATTCACTAGTTTAGCGACGTGCTTCTGTGGAGGGAAAAGCGCTTTGCGCTTGTGCAAAATAGGAATGACACATGCGTCGGTGTACAAAGTCAATTGCGCTGGGTGCAAGATAGGGCCCAATGACTTTAATTCAGCGTGTCAACTGTAGCCCATCCCACACATTTCTCTAAATTGCCTTGAAGAGCATCCTGTTATGAAATATCACAAACATCAAAGTTCAGTTTTATGGTCATAAAAGGACAATAAGCTATTCAATATTAAATGGAGGAGCTCAAGTGAAATATTTACTCCTAAAAATAGACTTTGTCTGATATCTTTGGATTAGAGAACTGTATATCCTTTACATTTTCCCCAATTTAAGCAAAAATATGGGTCAGATGTAATGTACCTGCAAGTTATTAAATGTGTTTCATCTGTCCCTCTGTTCCAAAAGTTGGTCTCCCCAGTTGTCCTCATGGGATAGTAAAGTGTCCCTTAGATGTGCACCTCATCCGAGTATTTTCGCCTACTGTTTTACGAATACTATAAATTCGGACATACACATTGCACACACTTTTTTCACCTAATATAGTGGGGAATAGGCATATTCGGCCCCAGGGCTAATGTTGGATTCCCCTTTCCCTTACACCAGGGATATGATTTTTTTCTTTATTTATATGGATTTCCATATTTTCTGACCTGAGAAGTATGGCCAATGAGAATTGCATATATCTGAGGGGAAAAGTTGATGCGTTTTTCAAATACAAGTATTTTATGCACAGATAGATGGAAGAGCTATTGACACCATCTAGCGGCATCTCGCTCTATTGTGGCAATACCCTTCATAATAAACAATACATAATAATAATAATAAATACTCTGGGGTTTTTACAGTAGACTAGAATTATTGCAATAATAGATTAATTAATTTCTTTAATTTAACTTTCAATAATAAAAAATAATGTGAATAATTATTATTATTATATTTTTATACAGCCATATTGAATGGGGAAAAGTGATTCTCTTTCTTTTTTGAAGCAGATACAGTTGGGAATGTTACAGCATATCAAAATAAATGATAGCACAAGAAAATAGATGAAACAATTTGTACATTTTATTTAATTTGTAACATGTATATAGTCAGTATGATTTTCAGTTGAATGTCCTGTGAACTGTTAAACACTTTGTTATGTTTAATAGTGATGGTTCTGAAAACACAGTCCTGTTGCATCATCATTTTTGGCAATGAGCAAAGTACATGATTTCTACATGCCTCTGAAGAACTGTCAGATAATATCACTTTAAATGACAAATAATACGGCAAATTAATTACAACGAATATGGCAAATGGAAAGTAAATACACACAGATGAATTTGAAACAACAACAAAGCAAAGCATATTCTCTTTCTGTTAAAATGTAGAAAATTATCTAAATGTAATTGATTTCATACATTTAAGTATTAAATGTAACATAAAATACTGGTGGAACTAAAACTTAACAGTATGCAGCATTTTAACTCTGTAGAGCGCTTAAAAGATGTAAAAGAATGTGAGGTGGTGGGTGTGGTCATCGACTTAAACAGCCCCTCCCCCTTTCCGTGGCTCCTCCCCCAAATAATCATAGTCTGCTGTTAGAAAACAAGAATTTATTCATATTAATACATCAATACATGTATAAAGTAACAATGAGCTCATCAATGTTTATGAAAATTAAATGTTTGCTTATGAAAATTTATTCAGTGTGAGATAAAGCAGTCTCTCACACTATTACTCCCTCTGATATAAATGTGTCAATCATTAATTATAATCACATAGACAAAAATCTAACTTGCACTTTAAAGTACACTATTATGTACAACATAAAAATGACCAATGTAATAATGATTTATAATTAAGTTATTTATATAAATTAAATATAAGTTAATTTATATAACACTAATTTTGAAAAGAAACAAAAAATTATTTACCAAGCTATATCCAAAACATTACAATTTTAAAAACATACCTTCTTTATTATCGGAGGACTGTGGTATGATGACGACATCATCATAGGTTTCTGAAAAATCATCTGCAACAAAATAATAAAAAATGTGATGCATCCATGAATGTAAATTTTGGATTTTGGAAATTACACATGTAATTAAATCACATAAAATATATTAAAATATTAAAATAATAATATCCATATTAAAAAATAAAAAATATAAATATATCCATATTAGAATAATATAGAAAAAACCTGTAGTAAAATGTCTCACAGAGATTATATGATCATATTTATCTGGTCTGATTTGTTGCGCTTCTAAATGTTTTAATTTAGAAATTAAATAAAAAAGAAAATAAACAGAAACAGATATTACTGTTCACAGGCCAAATTGTTTATTAAATTATGTGAATTACGTGAATCCTGTGATTAGTTATCAAAGACATTGCACTGACCTGTTGGGCTTTTGATGGTGGAGGTGTCATTATAATAATCAGGTGTGACTCTTACCGCAGATTCTGATGAGTAAATGAATACATAAATAAATAAATAATGCAAAATATGCAAAACAAAAACATTGAACATTGTGCTGTGTTTCTGTCACAAACTTGGCCTCTGTGGCTCCCTCCGATCACCACCAGAGGGCTCCCTCTCCTGAGTATTAACCTTTCCTGGACTACATTTCCCATAACCCTGTACCTGGACTGATTACACACACACCTGTCTCACATCACCCAGTATACTTAAGCTGCACACGCTCACGCACTCTTCGCGAAGTCTTGTTCTGCCACGGCTAACACTACTGAGCGTTTACCCTATGATCTGTATTCCTGTGTTTTGACCTTGGACTGTTTTGGTACCCTTGAGTTTTGTCTTGCTGCCTGCCCTGTGACCCACCTGCCTGTTTCCTGGTTATCTCTGTCTAGTCTGCTGCCTGCCCTGACCCAGTGCCTGTCTTCGTTCCTGACTCTTCTTTGCCTTTGACATTGTTGTTGCTGTTATTGACCTCTGCCTGTACGACTACGTGTGTTCTAAATAAAACTGCAAATGGATCCGACTGAGTCTGATGCCTCGTTACAGTTTCACTGCAAAATAACATTATGATTTTTGCTAAATTATCTGTTTGGACCACAAAGCAGCAGAAGGATTATGTTATGTTTGGAATTTGTAAACTTTTTTTTTTTTTTGTCACAATTTTTTATTCAATAGACCTTAGTCAGGGTGGCGCCATTTGAGAGGAATGAAACCGAGGCTGTGAAGGATTATACAATGCGTTGAATAGATTGTACTGTTGCTTAACAACATGCTTGTTCAACTGACGAAAGCTCTTTCCAGGGAAAAAAAAACTTTCAGTAAACAAAAACCTGATACAACAGTTTTGAATGTTGAGAGTTATGAAAATGGCCTTTATACGGAGCATGCTATTTTAAAGACTATCCCGCACAGCCTCGTTATCATGTGCGTTAATTCAATATGGAATCTAACCTGACTTAGGTTTAGAATGCTAAATGTTAACTTGCTAACTGAATGTTTTTAATAAATGTAACATATTTCTGCATGTAGCAAACACATACAGAACCGTAGCGTCTGGGTATACAGAGTATAAACGTGCACACACCCCCTTGAACACATAAATTATATTTCAGTCCTCTAACCTGAAAGAAACTCATCTGCATCTTCATACCCAGAATGCTGTTCGTCAGAAAGGACATTTCCTGTTATGGAGTAGAACCATAGAAACATGTTCACAATCACAAAACAGCCAAAATTCCCACATCCACTAGATCACTGTTTACTTGTAAAAGAAGACACAAACTGTATCAATGCAATTCTCTCTGCATGAAACTGTAACCCTGCTGATCTCTACAAATCAGACTCTATGATAATGTCAAAATGTCTGACCTGTCTGAGTGAAGTGATTGTCTCTGCGATGAATCTCCTCATAAACGGCCTCAGTCGTCGTCCTGTGTCTCCTCTTAGAGAGAGCTGTGAGTGTAGACAGACAAACCTGCTGTCAGTTCACAACACATGACTGATCACACACTGAATAAGACACAATATGACAGTCTCTGGATCTCTCCTACCTCTCCTCATCCCTCTGTTCTGCTGAATCAGTACAAGCAGTGGCACTAAGAGCAGTAAGAGCACAACTCCCAGTACAATCACAAGCACGGAGAGAGACGCTGCTGGAGGAGTTTGTGGAGGAGTGACTGATGTTGAGCTTGAGCGCACTGTCTGAGAAACTGGAGGATAAGCTGATGTTGTTGTGGCAGGAGCAGGAGTAGTGGACATTGACAAATCTGGAAAGACAGACACATTCAAAATCATGCAAATACACAATATTAGCAGTAAAATTATGACTAATATTGGTCAGTGTGCTGTTGTGACCTGCACAGGTGAGTCCAGCGTGCTCTTTGTGGGAGCAGTCAGTGTGTTTCTTCAGGGAGAGAGGACAGTCCCACAGGTGAATCTCATTCCCTCTGCACTCGACTCTGTTCAGCCACACAACACCTTCACCAGCACCAAAGGCTGAATTCCCATCAGCCCTCAGTGCTGCTCCACAACCCAGCTGCCTGCAGACCACCTGAGCATCGCTGATGTCCCACTGATCATCACAGACTGAGCCCCACACAGCGTTATGATACACCTCCAGCCTCCCAGAGCACCGGCCCTCCCCTCCACTCAGTCTGAGAGGAACATGCTCTAACACCACAGAAAAGTGGACAAATTATTGACCAAAAGAGTTATGCCAGTTCTGTCAAAAAAGCAACACCTACATATATATACATATATATATATATATATATATATATATATATATATATATATATATATATATATATATATATATATATATATATATATATACTGTATACTATATGCATGGTGTGATATTAAATCCTGCTCGTGTCCCCCGAACAAAATCACATACATACATACATATATCACATATGGCTGTTAATGATTTTTATTTTCAGATAACCTTACCTGAACATTGTCTCCGGTGTGGAGATCTGGCGCATGACAAATAGCTTCTAAGGGACTTACTACTCTCCTGTTCTGTAATCAGAAATGAATTCAATATTATATTATATAAACATAATTCATATAAAGAATCACTTTTGTTTTTTAATGATGGAAATTTTCATCAGTCTTACCTGAACAGGTGATTTTGGCCACTTCATCTCTATCACAGTCGTTCTGTCCCCAGGGTAAAGATGGACACTGCCACAGATTTGAGTCATGTGGTCGACATTTCATTTCATCCAGCCAGTTAGGAGCTGATTCCAGTCTTGGTGTAGAATTAGACAAAACACCAGATCTTCCACAGTTCAGCTCCTGACAGATCAGACTCACCGTGTCTCTGTCCATCATATTGTAACACACATTACCCCAGGATCCATTGTAGAAAACTTCTACATTTCCTATACAGCCCTCAGTTAGCCGAATATCTTTAAACTCTAGAAAAAAAATGAAAAAAAGTAAATTTTAAATTCCCAAAATTGAAACATCTGAACATTATGGGCATTAAGGACATTTGAATATGTAAACTGACGTTTCTAAAAACCCAATATATTAATTTTAAGTTTAATTTTTAAAAAAACAGCAGCAGCACGTTTACCTGAGCAGACGACTCCCACATCCTCCTTGTGTTGACAGTCATGTTTTCCCCAGCCTGGAGAAGAGCAGTTCCACAGGGACGTCTCATTCCCCTCACACTCCACCTCATCCAGCCATATGGGTCCAGAACCAGGACCAAACCAGGCTGGTACCTGCTGGTTACTGAGGGCCACTCCACACTGCAGCTGTCTGCACACCACATGGGCATCTTTAATATCCCAGGAGTCATCACACACTGTCCCCCATGAGCCGCTGTGAAAAACCTCCAGCCTCCCTGCACAGTCTCCCCCAGAACCCACCAGCCTGATGGACCCGCGACCTGATATTCAGAGAGAAAAAAACACATTATTGATCACTAACAACTGAAGAATCTGCCCAGATGTTGCTCTTCTCACCAAGGCAGGTGATTGACAGCTGTTGTGTGGAGCTGCAGTTGAGAGTTTGTGGAGAGCTGCAGTTCCCCAGATGAGCTTCACTCCCAGAGCACTGGAAGCCCGTCACACACTCATGACTGTGTTCAGGACTGGATGAAGAGGAGCCGGAGAAGTTCAGCACAGAGCCACAGCCCAGCTGTCTGCAGACCACAGAGGATTCAGTGAGACTCCAGGAGTCCAGCAGAACTCTCCTCCAGACCTGATGGATGGAAACTTCCACCTCCCCCTCACACTGTCTCTCTCCAGACAACCGCACCTGACTATCATGAACAGCCAGAGAGGAACCTGGAAAGTAATTATTTGTCATTCAGTATTCATTTTAAATATAGGCGTATTAAGTCTGAGGCATATGGCTTCATTATGGTGTGAATTTGCTTACCAGAGCAGATGACTCCAACATCTCGTCTATGAGAACGTTCAGCTCGAATCCATGAAGAGATGGAACATTCTGAGAGTTTTGTTTCATTCCCGTCACAATCAAACACATCAGCCCAGATTTCACCACTTCCCTCTCCAAACCAGTCTGATCCCACAACAGACACAACAATCCCACAATTCAGCTGTCGACAGAGGACACTGGCAGCTCTCATATCCCAGCATGCATCACACACTGTGCCCCAATCATTGAGGAACTGAAGCTCCACTCTTCCAGAACAGGAATCTGAACTGTTTACCAGTCTGAGGTCCGTGTAACCTGAATAAAGAACTGACAGCTTATTTAAAGTGTAGTACTAGAGATAAATGAACAGAGCAGTACTTGTTTTCTATAAAATAATAATTTACATTTTCTTTAATTTAAAAATAAATAAATATGAGCATTATTTAACATTGTATTCTGTATACAGGGTTCCCTTTCAGTCGGTCACTGACGCTTTTCATATGATAGGAAAATATCTAAAAATAATGCTATAATCAACACTTACTCGTAACTCGTTCATCTCGACAGCTGTAATGGTACATTGCATGTGTTACAAAGTTGGTAATAAGGAGGAAGGCGGGCTCGGTGTGACTGGGACTAGTGTTTATTTAGAACTCTCAGATACAAACAAAATAAACTCGTGCTTACAGCGCTCTCACAACTCAGTACAATATCACTTTGTTAGCAATTTCTCTGGTCCATTGATGTCCGGTTCGCAAACAAATTGTTCTTTTTAACCGGTTCTTGTTAGTGTACCGGTTCTTTTAAGTGAAACCAAATCGGACTGAATCGTTCCAAATGGTTCGCGTCTCAAGTCAGCGCTGATCCATCATTTACTAAAATTACTAACTTTCTGACATGAGTGACAGTCCCTCCGACTAGAAATAAACTAATAACCTGAAGTATATTCTAGTAACTACAACAGTTCACTGAACTGAGACGTGCTAAGAGAACTGATGAGAAGTGACATCCGTCTCTCTGGCAGCAGGCTTGTGCCTCGTAGACCTCTTTAAAGCACGCCCCTCCGCTCATTTTAAATGCAAAGATGTCATCCAATCACAACAGTGGGTGTTTTTTACTGAAGTCTCACAGCAGACACGCCTCTTGAAACAGGGCATTTAGCCAGAGGGCAAACATCAGTATAGAAAAAATGCCTTTTATTTCTAAATTATGACATTTTATGATGTATATATCATACTAACAATATAAGTACACCTCAGAATACATTATAAAATAAAATAAAAAATCCATGCCATGGGACCTTTAAGGACTGCCAATATGGCACACATATGTTTGAGAGAGAAAAAACATTGATTTATGGGAAGATTTTTAACGTCTATTTGTTTTAATGAAAAGTTATTTGTGTGACATTTTTTTGAATAAGAGGCTAAGAGGATAAAATGCTACATTTATCTGGCCTGTTCTGGTAAAATTTGAAAAGAGTGCCAATATATATGGAAAGCACTGTATTTTCATTTATTTATTTATTCATCCCTAGAAGGGCTTTTATAAACACACACACACACACACACACTAAACATGAGTATAAGTTTGTTATTGAATTAACCAATATAGTAAAGAGTTGCAAAATATTTCTACTCAACCAAAACATATCACTCCCGCATTACTGTCATGGGAACAGTTGTTCCTGCTCGAAGATAGTGGACAGAGGTGAATCTGAGACTCATTTCCTCTGCACTGAATCTCTTGTGTCCACATCTGAGCGTCTCCTTTGCCAAAAGCAGCTTCTCCCAGCACCTGTACAGGAGCTCCACAGTCCAGCTCTCTACACACAACCTCTGCATCCTGCTGGTCAAAGGCAGCAGCACACACTGTGTACCAGGTGTTCCCATGAATCACCTCTAATCGCCCAGAACACAAGTGAGGTCCATCAGTAAGTCTGGGATGTTTATGATCTGTTTTATAAATAAACAGACAAAATAGGTAACTCAAAAGTGGCAAGTCTATGAGAATTTTAATACTCATAACAATTAGCCTAAATATATAAAAATGGTAAAATAAACATGACATCAGAATAGTTTTCCCTTAGACATTTACTGTAAAATGTTATGTGACATTCAATTACCAGAACAAAAATAGTCTTGGAGATCAATCTCATTCACCTGAGCAAATGACTCCAGCATCACTGTTGGGATCACAGTGTGCGTTAGCCCATCCAAGTGATCTACAGTTCTTTAGTGTAGACTCAGATCCAGCACACCTAACATTTTTCATCCAGACTGGTCCTGATCCCGGTCCAAAATGAGCATCGCCCAGAGCATCTACAGGTTCTCCACAGTCCAGCTCTCTACACACCACTGCAGCTTCAGTCATATCCCAGTAAAAATCACACACTGTTCCCCACTGACCTCTATGAAGAACCTCCACTGTACCAGCACAGCGACTGTGACCACCAACCAACCTCACATTCACACTGTCTGTATATTGAACAAAGACAAAGAGAGATAAAGGGACAGAGAGGAAGAAAGAGAAAGAGTGAGATAAAATAATTACACAATGGGTAGAGGAGGTATATTTGATACTCCCAACAATTTTCAATTTGGGTATTTGAATCTGAAGAGAAAATTAGCACCAACCTGCACACACCAGTCCAGCACCGTATTCACGTGAACAGTTGTGTTTGTGTGATGGTGATGTTGGGCAGTTGTGAATCTTAGACTCATTTCCTCTGCACTGAATCTCTTGTGTCCACATCTGAGCGTCTCCTTTGCCAAAAGCAGCTTCTCCCAGCACCTGTACAGGAGCTCCACAGTCCAGCTCTCTACACACAACCTCTGCATCCTGCTGGTCAAAGGCAGCAGCACACACTGAAACCCACGACTGATCATCAAGTATCTCTAACCTCCCAGAGCAGCGAGAACCTCCAACCAGCCTGACCTCTGATCAAGTGAGAAAGTAAACTTATTTAACACCTATGAATTATTTATTTAATTAAATAAACTAGTATATTATCTAAAGTTTAATCCTGTCATTATTGGTTTAACATTAATCATGATTTATAAAAAAAAAAAAAAAAAAATCACTTCAAAAACTTTAGAGCAAAAACACTTCAAACCAAAGAGGTTGATTTAAAGCATATTTTAAGAGTTGTAAGATCATCACAACTTTCAAGAAAAAGCCAAAGATTTCTTCCACAATCACTTACCCAGTCTACAACTATAAACACATTTGATTTAAATAAGACTCATGTGAATTTAAATAATAACAACAACAACTACAATAATAATTCTCAACTTTCTGCATTTCACATTGACTCTAGCTTGTCTAGTAAGTCAAGCCACCTTCATTTATATAGCGCTTTTCACATTATAGATTGTTTCAAAGCAGCTTTACAGAGATAATAGGAACTTAATGGAAGAGCGATTGTTTTGGCTGTATATCAGCTCTAGAAAAAAAATATTGTTCAGCTAAAGCTCATCCGCACGGCAACAGCACTCAGCGGCTAGAGAACACAAACCCCGAAACATGCTTTGGGTTACACTTTACAATAACAGTAAATGAATAATCATGTATTAATACATGAATTAATGATTAATTCAACATGAAATCATGATTAGTGAAGATATGAACTAATCATGAACAAATGAGGAGCTATCATGAACTAAGACAGGAGTCATAAGGATTCATGCATGAATAATAGCAGCATTAATACATGTTAGTACTGGTTTGATTAATGCATTAATTAACATGTATGGGTAAACTAAATCAAACAGGCTTTCTAAGAATGAATAACAAATATTTTGACTTTGAAATACATTTTAAAATGTATTATTGTAATAATTTAAACAATTTTTATCAGAAGCTTCATCATAAATATTACTGAAAGCAACAGGAATAGTTTTTCATTACTTTCACTGATCACCCTTATCAAACATAGAAAATACTAAATCTGCTATATTTTATCTCAAAAGGTCTCTGTTTTGTGATATTCTCTTTTCCATCAAACTAAACCTACCGTGACTTGTAACAGTTTCTGAGAAATCAGTTCTCAAAAAATAACCAAACAGGAAACATGCAGTAAAGTCAGGAAGTGAGGGATCGTCTGCTGGGAACCGTACAGTTCTCTCTCCACCCAGACACAGGCCGTGATGATACTGTACCTCCATTCTCTTAACTGGGCTGAATACTAGTTATACTAGTTAGTTACATGTGTAGGTTATTTTATAGTAAGTTTATGATAAATCATGAGCTGAATTTGGTAAGTAGTTAACAGTGAATTAATCATGATGTGCCCCCTCAAGTAAAGTCATGACACAATGATGCATTAACAAGCCATGAGTTGATGTTAGTGTATGGTTAGTTAATAATGAATTAATCATGATGTGCCCCCTCAAGTAAAGTCATGACATAGTCATACAGTAACAAGCCATTAGTTGATGTTAGTGTATGGTAAGTTAACCATGAGATAGTAATGCCGTGCCCCCTGAAGTAAAGTCATGACACAATGATGGACTAACAATTCATTCATTACAAAATGAATAAACATATACACTAAGAATCATTATTCCTTTACACCCTTGGTACAAAAAACAAAACAAAGATAAAAAGTATTTGTAGGCTAGTACTTTTATTTATATTTATATAATTAAACATATATGGACTTAAAAGAAAGCCCAAACATAACGTTACCTGTAAAGACACACATAAGGCATGTTTACCTAGCCTGACGTCGTCATACTCAATTCTAGTCAGAATATGAGTCTGATACTGCTCCGTTGGGCTGTGATTATGGGGCGTGTTTCAACCGAACCAGGAAAGACCTCAATTGGATAGACCTACAACCAATCAGAGCAACTGAGCGATGCATAACGTTAGTTATCAAATGTCAACAGAACTCAACTGCACTGTGTTGCCATGTCCGCGGGTTGAAGCGACCCCAATTATGTGACATACAGACCCAGGAATGCGATTTTTAGCTGCCAGCCCTGCCAAAATAACATATTTTACCCCCCAAATGCTTTTTTCCCGGAGAACAACGCCCCCCCAAGCCCTTTGATGACGTGGATGTTTACGTTAATGTTGATCATCTGTCCATCATCGTCTAAAGCCCGCCCTAACAATTTCATTGGTCCGAACTGTTTCTGTTCGGGCATAATTACTTCTCTATGGATCAAGTCCAGACCGAACTGCCCGAGTAAAAATGTTGTGGGCGGGGCTAAGTTCGGCTGGCATCCAGGCTAATGTTTACCTGTAAAACACGGCTAATGCTAATCGAAGCCATAGACCGTAAAAAAATATGGACGACGCGACTCCATTGACTTCCGCTGACCAAAGTTGAAGCTTTCATAGGCCCGCTCACGGCGCTGACATCTTGGGACCGAGTCTGCGCAGTAGCGTTCTCGGGACCGGAGTTGCACAGTAGAGAACAGGAAGTAGAGGCGCGATTATCAAAAGCCCGCCCACACTCTCGCAGATGCAGAACAATTCATTATGTTGGTGTGAAATAAACAGTTATGGAAGTGTAGAAATTAAAGCTAAAGCTTCAATCGCCTCCCAAAAATCCAGAAAAAAGTCCGTTAGTGCCTCAGTAACAAGTTCACTCAGAGAAGCCGTCAATCTCAGCTGTCAATCATGACGTCACACCCCCCGTTTTTATAGCATCAAATAACTCACTAAAACTAAACTTATTTAAAAAACGAACACTTGAAATGAAATTATTGTTATAAAAACTGCCTAAAATGACAGAAACCATCTTTAGGAAACAATTATTTGAAGTGTAATTAAATTGTTTAGTGTGTCTCGCGCCCATTCAAATACATGGAGAGGCGGGGTTTAGGAGCTATACTGGGACCGACCACCGGGGGGCGATCGAGGCGCGGAAGCTTCAATTTCTGACTGGAGCACTACAGGCTTGATCGAAGCATATAAGTTACATTTAAACAATTAAAAGATACAGTTAATTAAAGTACACACCTCCAGAAATATCCCAATACAACAATCATACAAACATGTCTTAAATTATTATTTCGGTTAACCAAAGCAGTCGACATATATTATTTGATGAAAATGCCAGCAATAGGCCTTTATCACAGAGGAATTGAATACCGGAAGTGCGCGTCGAAGCAGTGTGCTGATTCTTCCGGTTATGCATGTTTTCAATGTGCTGTGAACACCTAGCTGAACAAATGACAATTAAAATAAGCATCTGGGGGATGATTTAAAAATCCAGACATTTTCCGAGACAGGAGAAGAGATAAACTGATCATTACTGTGTTCAGGATTTTCCAAACTCTGTTGAACTTGTCGTTTTTTAATCCGACATAAGCCGAGGGTCGTAAACATACGTGATTATTTCACCACACGGTGTCAGTGCACGTCTAAATAGTGTCCGCGATTAAGTGTGTGTGAGACCTGACGAATAAGATCTGAATGAACATATTGATTTGTATTAATATTTTAGTCATTGTTCTGTCACTTTTCAATGACAATCATTTCACTGTAGCCTACAGTATATGTAATTCACACATTTATGCCAAAATTCAGTCACGCTGTTAACGTATTACTGTTTAAGATTAATTAAATGCTTAACATTGTTTACTTTCTTTAAGGCAGTTACCGCGCATTCATTCATCTATTTATTACGTGAAAATGAACCATGGTTTTTATTAAAAAATAAAATAAAACATGGTTATTGTAGTTTATCATGGTATTTGTAGTAAAACTAATACAAATGGTAGTCAATCCACGAAAAAAAAAACTATAATAAAACCATGGTTAACTTTCGTAAGGGTGTTTATCAGTCAAATTAATTAAAAAATGTAACAACAGGTATGAAATATGATTAGCAAGAGAAACGTTGATGTTAATGAGAAGACAATCACTGGACTGCGGCAGGTTAGAAATGTATTTATTATTCAGAATGCACATTTGGATGGGAACATTTCAGCAGGCTGACGATATGAGACGTAAACATCCGCAGTTTGGAAATGCATAGGCCTACAGCACACAAACACAACTTCATCCCACCATAATCAGTCTCACCCATGCTCTCCTCTATTCTTTTAGTGTCAGGAAATGGTCAAATCTGAGGTAAGGATGTCATTAATTAGTATTAGAGCACGGGATCGCTGCAGTTACACCCGCGTTTTGATTGAGTCGCGATGGGACCGGAAGTAGAGGTGCACTGCTTCGCTTTCCGGAAATAGGAAGTGTGATAAAGGCCTATACCAAGCCTGTAGTGCTTCAGTCAGAAATTGAAGCTTTCGCACCTCGATCGCCCCCCGGTGGCCGGTCCCAGTATAGCTCCTAAACCCCGCCTCTCCATGTATTAGAATGGGCGCGAGACACACTAAACAATTTAATTACACTTCAAATAATTGTTTTCTAAAGATGGTTTCTGTCATTTTAGGCAGTTTTTATTACAATAATTTCATTTCAAGTGTTCGTTTTTTAAATAAGTTTATTTTTAGTGAGTTATTTGATGCTATAAAAACGAGGGGTGTGACGTCATGATTGACAGCTGAGATTGACGGCTTCTCTGAATGAACTTGTCACTGAGGCACTAACGGACTTTTTTCTGGATTTTTGGGAGGAGATTGGAGCTTTAGCTTTAATTTCTACACTTCCATAACTGTTTATTTCACACCAACATAATGAATTGTTCTGCATCTGCGAGAGTGTGGGCGGGCTTTTGATAATCGCGCCTCTACTTCCTGTTCTCTACTGCGCAACTCCGGTCCCGAGATCGCTACTGCGCAGACTCGGTCCCAAGATGTCAGCGCCGTGAGCGGGCCTATGAAAGCTTCAACTTTGGTCAGCGGAAGTCAATGAAGTCGCGTCGTCCATATTTTTTTACGGTCTATGGCCTATACTGAAGGAACACAACTAACGCGCTAGGAGCACCGAGAGCGCCACTAATGAGTATCCCACCAGAAACAAACCCTACATACTGTAGTTCCGGGAAGAAAACTAGCTGTGACTAAACGTAGCGTAATTTAACTATAAAAATCTAAAAATGGTTTATATCAAATTAAAATGATTAGTGATAGTTATTAGTCTATTTTCCACGTTTGATTAGACAAATGTGTGTAATTAATGACTCACAAAAATGGCTAAAAATCACAAAGCTGCAGATGGCAGATTATAATAGGCTACAGTTTAAATTATGACAGTATTAAATCACATGTTTAATTCAAAGTCAGAGTACTTCTTATTTATTCTTAAGGAGCCTGTTTGATTTAGTTTAACCATACATGTTAATTAATGCATTAATTATCAAACATGTACTAACATGTATTAATGCTGCTGTAATTCATGCATGAATCCTTATGACTCCTGTCTTAGTTCATGATAGCTCCTCATTTGTTCATGTTTAGTTCATATCTTCACTAATCATGAGTTAATGTTTAATTAACTATTAATTCATGTATTAATACATGATTATTCATGTACTGTT
Source organism: Gobio gobio (assembly GCF_949357685.1). Taxonomy (NCBI): domain Eukaryota; kingdom Metazoa; phylum Chordata; class Actinopteri; order Cypriniformes; family Gobionidae; genus Gobio; species Gobio gobio. The sequence goes on from NC_137101.1 coordinate 13,168,529, forward strand.
ATTGTAAAGTGTTACCATGCTTTGAAATATTTTGAAACGATACCATTATCATCTTCCTGTGAACTTAAGAAAAAAAAAAACTTGAATCTGTGAGAATGGTGATGGCATACCATTAGTAATCTATCTTATATTTGAAAGTTGGCATTGTGTACTGCAAATATTGTTGGCTTTTGTGATAATTTGCTTGTGATATTCCTCATTTGTAAGATGCTTTGAATGGCATCTGCTATATGAATTAATTATATTAATATAATTATATCTATATATTTAATTATATAATTATATTAATGCACATGTGAAGAATCTGTGATGTACAGTAATAAAAAAAGAGGTTTGTTTGGGACAGTTTACCTGAGCAGATGACTCCAGCATCTCCAGAATTAATTCCGTCACTTTTACCCCATCCTCTTGACCCACAGTTCTTCAATGCAGACTCTGATCCAGTACATCTGATAAAATTCATCCAGACTGGCCCTGATCCTTGTCCAAAATGAGCATCATTTAGAGCATCTACAGGTTCTCCACAGTCCAGCTCTCTACACACCACTGCAGCTTCAGTCATATCCCAACTAATATCACACACTCTTCCCCACTGACCTCTATGTTGAACCTCCACTGTACCAGCACAGCGACTGTTACCATCAACTACTCTCACATTCACACGATCTGTATATTGAACAGAGAGAACAAGACATGAAGAAATATTGCAAAAAAGAGAGAAAGAAAGAGTGAGATAAAAACATAACATACTTTGATACCACATTAATGTTAAATCTGGAGACTTTAATAAAAATGGATATTAGCTCCAACCTGCGCATACTAGTCCAATTTTGTTGTCATGAGAACAGTTGTTTTCATGTAATGGTGATGTTGGACAGAAGTAAATCTGAGACTCATTTCCTCTGCAATGAATCTCTTGTGTCCACATCTGAGCGTCTCCTTTGCCAAAAGCAGCTTCTCCCAGCACCTGTACAGGAGCTCCACAGTCCAGCTCTCTACACACAACCTCTGCATCCTGCTGGTCAAAGGCAGCCGCACACACTGACACCCACGACTGATCATCAAGTATCTCTAACCTCCCAGAGCAGCGAGAACCTCCAACCAGCCTGACGCCTGAGCATGAACAAGCAAGAGAATATAAAGATAAATAGCAATGACACTTATCTTTAAATTTAAAAAACAAAAAATATCAAATTAATACAGGTGGCTCATCATCAATGACATTTCAGAGGTTTGGAGAAGCTCACCTGAGCAGATAACTCCAGCATCTCTTGTATGGTCACAGACATGATTTGTCCATCCTGTTGACTCACAGTTCTTCAGTGTAGACTCTGGTCCCTTACACATGACATAACTCATCCAGACTGGTCCTGATCCTTGTCCAAAATAAGCATCATACAGAGCATCTACAGGTTCTCCACAGTCCAGCTCTCTACACACCACTGCAGCATCAGCCATATGCCAGAAATAATCACACACTGTTCCCCACTGACCTCTATGAAGAACCTCCACTCTACCAGCACAGCGACTGGGACCACCAACCAACCTCACATTCACACTGCCTGTATATTTGAACAGAGAGAATGAGATGAAGAGAAAGAAAGAAAGAAAGAAAGAAAGAAAGAAAGAAAGAAAGAAAGAAAGAAAGAAAGAAAACAATAGGGATTTTCAAACTTGACAGTAAACCTTTGGGTTCTCTTGCTTATAATATAAGTATAATAAGTAATACGTATTAATAAGTAATCAAGGTATTTATAAACCGATGTTTCACATAGCACATCCCTAAAACCTTGGTTAACGAGTGCAGCACGCGACCAGTTTACATTGCTTTAGCACTGCACATCCTCATTTTATATATTGCCGACTGTAGCCTACTAGTCACTGTGTCTGTTGCCGAGCATCCCCTTACGAAGAAGAAGTAACTTTGCGCAGCTGCCCGTGATCGTTTCAAACATCAGACAAATGTCCACGTGCATCTTGAAAAACAGATACTTTGGAAAGTTCTGAGGCAAGTTTTTGTACCATCTAGTGGTTAAAAGGAAAATAAAACCAAAGGAGACTTTTAGCTACAGGCTATATAAAACTTTCCGATCTCTTCTCATTATCTATTTACCCCAAATTAACATGATGTATTATCTAGCTATCATATAGCGTATGTTTTGTAAATACTGCAAATGCCGACACAAGTCATGCCAATAAAACGTCTCGGTAACGTATGTAACCTTGGTTTCCTGAGTAGGAAACGAGACACTCGAGACCATCGCTATAGGAACGCCTTCGGTGTGACCAATGTCTGAAGCCCATATACCACCACCTGCGACGACAACATGCCCCTAACTGGACTCCTCTGCGGAGCAGCAGGAGCTTCGCCCCTGCGTGTAACCAGGACTTTGCAAAAGGTTGGCAATGGGACGAGATCTCCTGACTCTTGGTCCATCATTGGAATGGTCTTATGTGGAGCAGGCCCGACTGACTACAACGGACACTGTTGCCATAAGGTCCATCAGCCTGTGAGAAAGGCCAACGTGGACTAAGCAGCCTCCCTTGAAATGACTCAAACCTGGCTTGAAATGACAGTCTTTTAGCAACTGAAAGCATGCAGGAGACTAACATGCCTGCATCACACCAGAATCTAGATCCATACCCAGGAAGTTGTCTACTGACTTGGCATCAAATCACTTCTGATGGTTTATGCATAAACCTAAGCTCCTCAAATTGCAAAAACTCAGTCTCGATGAACCACCGCCAATTCCTGGGATTGAGCTAATATAAGCCAATTGTCCAGGTAGTTCAAAATCCGGATGCCCTGGAACCACAATGGGGCCAGAGCAGCATCCATACCATTTGTGAAAGTCTGAAGAGCTAAGGCTAGTCCAAATGGAAGGACATGGTATTGCTAAGCTTTACCTTTGAAAGTAAACCTGAGGAACTTCCTGTGTCTCTTGACGATCTGGATTTGGAAATACGCATTCTTTAGATTGATGGTCACAAACCAATCACGGTTTGAATCGGACACAAAATGGACTTCAAAATCAGCATTTCGAATTTGCTCCCTCTGGGTGCAAGTTAATCGACGCAAGTCCAGAATCGGACGCAATCCAGCAACGTTTTGGGCACCACAAAATACCAGCTATAGAAGCCTGCCTCTGCCTGAGAGGGGGGGTATCTCTTCCATAGCCCCTTTCTCCAAGAGAGACAATTTTCAGTCTCACCGCCGGGGCCTCCCAAGGACACACTGTCATGGGAAGAGCACCGCTGGAAAGAAGTGGGCCTTGCAGAATTGGATGGTTTAGTCGTGGCGTATAGTACATAACACCATTTGCAAGACTTCGGGCAGGCGTCCCTACGCAGCCCAGCGCTCTGCTAGCAGTATTAACCGTTCTGTTTTTGGCATCTAGTATACTGTGGGCGCCAATACATTTCCTAACCACAGAAAATCTCTGACGTCTATGGAAACAGGAAGCACATGTGGAGCTAATGAGTTCTCTGCCATAAGGTACCTGTAAAGAGCCCCGAGGCACAAATGTGGCGGAGACCTCTAATATAGGAAACTGTTCGAATGCCTGGCCGGGCTGACCCCCAGCATTGGGGTTTCTGAACGGCATCATAAATGGGCCACGCAACGTGACCCCAGGGCTTTCGTCTGAACTCCGAAGGCTAGGACGCGGAGTATCTGAGATGGTGCTCGTCAATGGGGCCGAACCTTAAACCACCTGACATACTTATCAGCGGAAGAGTTAAGGCAGGAGTCAGGGGGACATAGTGAGAGGCGAATGTGCTTGCACGGTTCGTCCAACTCTCCAATGAAGGGCCTAGCCTCCGAGGACGAGTGAATTTTTTTTTTTTTGGCATTATGCTTGGGGGCCTGAGAACGAGAGGCTTTGGCCGTCGAGCTCAGATCAATCGCCTGCATTGTCACGGTCGAACTGGTGGGCGAGTCCTAGGACCCAGTCTCTGCGAGGGGGTTCCATAGGTGATAGCTTGCCTCGCTGTATCTCACAGGAGCACTGAGAGGATGAGTGTGAATGAGCTGGAGGTGGTTATCTGTTCAACCTCTCTGGACCTCTCTGGAAGAAGACCCTTGGCAGATTATTGTTGAAGTATTGTTACACATTTACAGCTGCATAATTTATCCAATTGGCTTTCCAACGGGCAACAGAAAATGAGCTTCCTGAAGGAATGAAATCTGACGATATGACACCTAGCGCGCATAAGCATACATGACGTATTTCTAAAGGTGGCGCTAAGCGTCACTAGCCAATCAATTGCCGTGATGGTATAAGAGCTTCAGACATTGGTCACACCGAAGGCGTTCCCATAGTGACGGTCTCGCAGTGTCAAGAGAACCTATGAAAGGGAACATTGATGGAACTTTGATTATATGACTTAATTTCTCTAGGCGCACAGGATTTTACGGGAAGTTCACTTTATGGGAATTTAACGTTTCGTTTTATTTAAGTTTAATAGGCATAATAATAAATAAAGACACAATCAGTGAATGGATTTAAAAGGCTGTGAGATGGGATAGATACATTTTTCTCTTGTAGGCCTATATTATTTTATGTTCTTACATAATTATGTTTTCATTTATTGACAATAACAAACTTTGTTTGAAAACTGTCTTAAACGTTGCACGCAATATATTAATATAGCCTAAACATTTCTAAACCCTTGTGCATCAATTAAAAAAAAAAAAAAAGTTACACAAAGGTGTTACAAGTGTATTGTGCAGCAGAGAAGAGGCAAGTCGGGACTTCCACAAAGATAGGCTTTTATTAAAATAAGCGTTGAACAGAACACCAAACAGCATAGACCGGACAAAGACTGGGTGAACAAGAGGAAGAAGAGGCAATTCGGGACTTCCACAAAGATAGGCTTTTATTCAAATAAGCGTTGGACAGAACACCAAACAACATAGACCGGACAAAGACTGGGTGAACAAGAGGAACTTAAATACAAACACTGATGACTGACTAACGAGGGGCACAAGTGACACAGCAGATGATAACTAAACACAGCTAACATAGATTAACTAATAATGATCTTAACCGGGGAGACAGACAAGAGGCGGGAAACTGGGAACATGTGCCAAACCGCCATAAAATAGAAGAAGAAGAAGAAGAAGAAGAAGAAGAAGAAGAAGAAGAAGAAGAAGAAGAAGAAGAAGAAGAAGAAGAAGAAGAAGAAGAAGAAGAAGAAGAAGAAGAAGAAGAGGAACATGTGATGCATGAAAAGGAACACAACAGAAATAGACCGACATGTAACAATAGGTCCATACAGGACAAAAATGTCCATGTCAAAAAAGCACAGACTTAAGTTTGGTCTCATTTTAAAGAAGACCCTTGGCAGATTTTTGTCCAAACGGTGCCAAGTGGAACAATTTTGTGTACCTCGTGCAAAATGGATTTTTAAAGGAAATGGGGGTGAAATAATAAAATTCCAAGAAAAATACACACCTGTGCCAAAATGTATGTAGTTAGCATTAACACAGGCAAAATGATAAAAAAATTTAAAGACAGAAAAAATGTCCATAAGGATGCACAAGGGTTCATAAATATTATAGGCCTGCTCCGTTTAATTTCTGATAATTCCAGGATGCTATGGTCAAGCAGGTTGTGCATTTAACTCGTGAGTCGTGGCCTCACATAAGAATGTCGTTCCCACGAGTTAATATGATGTTCCCACAAATGAATATCTAGTGGCCACAACATAGGTATCATGTTCCCACGAGTTTATGTCGTGGCCACCAACTAAGTTAACTGAGCATGTCCCCTCCCGGTCACCGTACCGTACGTTTTTTATGTGCATTTGTAGAATGAGCATCTTTGCGATATCCCAAAATGCACATTAAAAAAGGTTGATGGAAACATAGCTTGCAACATTTTAACACTGCATAGTTTCACACCACACGTGGCAACTCAAAGCGTAAAAAAGCAGTGCTAACCCTGCCTGGAGCAATGTTACATAACCCCGGGTAAAAAGCTAACCCTGCTTCTAAATTTCAAGTGTGACATGTTCCTTGTGGTGTTTAGAACGCCCTGGAGTTAGGCTCAGTGTGAAAAACCCCATAGGGTACAAGAAAATAAAAAAGATTTGAATCTGGGAAGAACATTTGTTCCAACCTGCGCACACTAGACCAACATCTTTGGCATGTGAACAGTTGTTTTCGTGTGATAGTGATGTTGGGCAGAGGTGAATCTGAGACTCATTTCCTCTGCACTGAATCTCTTGTGTCCACATCTGAGCGTCTCCTTTGCCAAAAGCAGCTTCTCCCAGCACCTGTACAGGAGCTCCACAGTCCAGCTCTCTACACACAACCTCTGCATCCTGCTGGTCAAAGGCAGCAGCACACACTGACACCCACGACTGATCATCAAGTATCTCTAACCTCCCAGAGCAGCGAGAACCTCCAACCAGCCTGACTTCTGAAAGAATCCAGACCATTTTAATTATTTTTTTTGGGGAAAAAAAAAAAAAAAAAAAAAAAAAACCTTGTTGTACACTTGATGAATAAAAATATGTTATAGATTCCTAATATCATATTTTATATGTAAGAGAAACACCATGTTGAATATAAAAAAACAACAACTAAAATCTAACATTTAAAAAAGTGAAAAAGATTGAGAAAATATGTTAAACAAAGATGTTATACATAGGTTTATTCTTATTTATTTATTAGCGCACACATTTAAGTGAGATACAGAGAAACAGCAGTGAATGAGTGTTTAAACTTGAACAGTTGTGATTTGAGGTTAGTAAGATTTAGTTTGAAACAAAATTTTTATTCAGCAAAGATGCATTCAATTGTTTAATGACAGTAAAATGACAGTAAAGTCCTTTAGAATGTTACAAAATATTTCTGTTTCAAATAAATTATTTAAACTGTTCAAATATTCCATTAAGAATTAATTACAGCACAACCATTTTCAACTGTGCTGAAATGTTTCTTGAGCACCAAATCTAGAAATAGAAAACAGTTGTTTTAAACTGTAATAACACTGTTTTTGATGGGCATAAGAGACTTCTTTCAAAAACAATCTTATTGACCCCAAATTTTTTCATGCTGTGCATAAAATTTTAATATTTTACATTTTATGAAAAGCAGGAGTATTTTTAGCAATGTAATATTATGGTGCAAAATAGAGCAGTTTACCTGAGCAGATGACTCCAGCATCTTTACTATGATCACAGGTGCTTTTATCCCATCCTATAGAGCCACAGTTCTTCAGTGTTGATTCTGATCCAGCACATAACACAACATTCATCCAGACTCGTCCTGATCCCGGTCCAAAGTAAGCAGCACCCAGAGCATCTACAGGTTCTCCACAGTCCAGCTCTCTACACACCACTGCAGCATCAGCCATATCCCAGCCAACATCACACACTGTTCCCCACTGACCTCTATGAAGAACCTCCACTCTACCAGCACAGCGACTGCGACCACCAACCAACCTCACATTCACAATGTCCTTTTGTGCAACAGAAAAATTACAGACTGAGGAAAAAAGAAAAGAGAAGAATGAAAAGAGAAGAAATGAACAACAAAGCACAAAATGTAAATAATATGTGCCAGTTAGACAGCAAGCAGCTGCATCTTATTGCATATAAATGTTTGAATTGAGATCATTTCTTCCTCAACTGAAAGTATAAACTTACCAGCGGTGATGAGTTTGATTATAAACATCAGATTCCTCATCATCGTCTTCTGTCGGACACACGCCATTTCATCAGCCCAGAACGCAGCACAAGTTTCTTTTCTGTTCCTCTAAGACACTGAAGAAACTGGGTACTGTCAGCCCTCCTAAAGAGGAGAGCCCTAAAACTTTCCAATCAGGTTCATCATTACCTTATTAGACACAACAGAGGAAACCATCAAACAACTGCAGTGACAAATCAGAGGAGGCATTTCTGATTTTCACCATATATATTAAAAATACGTCAGCTCTGAAACGAACTCCTCCTCCATATCGAGACACTTCAGTGAGGATGCACATACACACACATGCCAGATGCAAAAAATAGTCACACATCATTTGGGAGACTTTGAAGATTTCAGAGAGAGGAAGCACCGCATGTAATATACAGCATCAGAACCAAACACCTGCTGATACAGACACTGATAGCGGCTGAATTCAAACATCATAATATGCAACAAATGTTAAATATATATATATTTAATATTTAAATATATATTTGTATATTTTTATTTTGTAAATATATATTAAATATTTTAGGACTATATAATTGTATTAATAATTAACCACAAACAATAATGTGTGTCCCAAATGAAAGCTAAATTTGCAACCCTGTTACCCATTGTAGCATATTATTATTCAGTTTTATAAATTTTAATATTCACTGTTAGAAAAGACACAAATCAGTTGTACATAAAAAGGTGTCATCCACTATAGCAATTACAGCACAAAGAACTTAGCAGCCTTGGGCAATGGACATGTGCATTGATTGTGGCAATTGCGTTACTCACCCACAAGATGGCAGCAAAACACTGCTTATGCTAAATACAGGCAGATGCGACATATTTAATACTGAAGGGGGGCCAAATCCTGTAAAATCCTAAAGAGACCTACCTGCAGAGTTCAGATGTCCTGGACATCTTAATTCGTTGGTTCATTTGTGCTTGCTCAGGACAGGGTTGGAGCTAAACTTTACAACTCTCCAGGATTTGGCACCCTTGCTGTAATGTGTTACACTTCCAATAGATAGAGGGCAGCAAAACATTCATGAAACGACGATCTGATAAACGTCTTGTCCTTGACAGGAGAGAGCATCTCTATGTTGAACGCTTACTGGAACAGAAATTATTTCTTATAATACATTTTTTTGTTTGTTTGTTTTTTTAGAGATATTTTGCTTATGTTGGGTGTGGCTTCGGACAAATGGTCCATCTCCTGCAGTCAGTAGGCTTATGGGACAGTTATTAATGTACATTACCATTGTTAACACGTTTCCAACACGTAACAGCTTTCCTGTAGCTCAAACAGTAGAGCATGGTGCTAGCAACGCCAAGGTCATGGGTTCGATTCCCAGGGAAAGCAAGAATTGACAAAAAAATGTAAAAATGTGTACCTTGAATGCAATGTAAGTCGCTTTGGATAAAAGCGTCTGCCAAATGCATAAATGTAAATGTAATGTAAATGTTTCCATTTGAAAGAGGTTTCTGTCTTGGTCTGAGCATTTAAGGAGATAGGGAAAAAGGGTCAGGGCGCGATACTGTAACCAGTTCAGCCCATAACGCTGAGTGTCTCCTATGGTCAGCGTTATGTTATTTTCAGAAGTCAGGTATCCATAATTTATTCTTTACTTCAGAGTATTTGATGTTATGTACGGATTTTCTTTGAATTGATTATGTAATTGGCATTATACATTTACCTGACTGTTAATAAATTGTTACATTTTGATTTATTCTGACTTACTCTGGAACTATCTCTATCAGATTATGAACAAGTTTAATTTCAACAAAGGGTTAAACAGAATAATACAATTTGTGGTTAACTATTAAATATAAATTACCAAATAACCAATTGGCGTTCTAACCTAAATTCGAGAGTATGATTAATGGAGTCAGATAAAAGATTAATTGGAATTAAATCCCTTTTGCCCAGCTGAAAAGACCGAACACGCAGATACCTTCACCCGCGGATCGTTAACCTCCATTGGGACGATTGAGCTGGCCTTACAGTGTATATATATATATATATACACATATTTTTTTTTTAATGTTTTTTAAACGTGTTGCAGATTGTTGACTTACACATAGCCCTATATAGACCTAACAAAACAAACAAATGTGTGTGACTGTGCACTAACTCACCATGTCTTCACACTTTCAGTTTGTTGGACAGTTATAAAAGTGAAATGCCAAGGAGACAAGCGATATGCATATTTATTTATTGGTTAAAACACACCTGACCACATAAAATAAGATCATTGTAGATAATTTAATTTAATTAATCAGCATCATCCACATTTAAAGTACATGCAGTCATGATGGTGAAGCTGTTACATCACATTTTTGTTCATTTGGTAATTTTGCAGAAAAAACATAATTTTTTGTTGTTGCTGATATTAAAAAGGCCTTAAAAAAATACAATCAATAGCAATTTCACTCAAACTTTTAAGTGGTCAAATTTCTTGAACCGGTGTGGTCATTGAGCTGAATGACCGAACCCTTCTTTTTTTGACTCCTCCTGCACATAGTCATAATCTGCTATTAAAAACAAAATCTTAATTTATGTCTTAATCAGGTTAATATTTTAAATGGAGTCTATGAATCTGGAAAACATACTAACAATAACTTCATAACTTACCTAACAGGTTTATCACATCTTCACTCACACTCATCACATCATCATACTCCTCCTGACCTCCCTCTGATCAAGAATGACATAAAAACACATCCCATCTGTCACAGTTCTATGAGAGAGGACTCAAATGCAGGAATGAGTGATCAGGGGTTTATTGACAAACAGCAGACAAGACAAGAAATGGTGAGGAGGTGAACAGTCCAAACAGTAGGCGGGTTAGGAGCACAATCACAGGCAGGAAGAGCAGCCACAATAACTAGCTCCAGAAGGTGGTAGACGGGAGAGCAGTTCTGACAGAGCAGCATGAGACCAGAGGATACCAGCGATGGCCAGGCAGGATTCCTAGGGTAATGCAGTCAGGTCATATCAGGAAACTCACCAAGCTTTCAGCTAGGCAAGGAGAGCAAGCTGCCAGGGAAGCTCTACTTGCAGGACAGGAACTAGAGACAGAAAACAAGAGGAGACAAGACCAAAAGGCAGCACAAACACTTAGCACTACTAGTATAACACACGTAGGTATAACGTATAACGAACCAGCAACCACATGAGGGAAAGAACACACCTTATAAAGGGAGCAGAGAACAAGAGGAACAGGAGAACACACTCAGACAAACAAGGAACAGAGAACATGAGGAACAGGTGAACACACTCAGACAAACAAGGAGCAGAAAACATGAGGAAAGGGTGAGCACACTCAGACAAGGAACAGGTGAGCACACAATCAGTTAATCAATGAGGACTAGACAAGGACTAAACAAGGGGGCGTGGTAACAGGAAACAAGGAGGCAGGACACAGGGAGCACATGGCAAACACAAACCAAGACAAAGCCATGTGTTCATTCACAACACAAACAAAGACACATTAAACAAAGACAAAACATATAGAGCTGTCAGAGGAGAACCCTGACACCATCAGTATAAAACACTTCAGCTGTGTCCCAATTCAGAGGCTGCATCTTCAAACTAGGCCGCATTTGAAGGCCGATTGTGCACGCTCCACTATACGAAGGTTGTCCCGCCTTCAAATGTGTCTTTCGTTTCCCGTGAAATGAAGGATTCAACAGATTGATCCTTTGTGGCCTTGCCTACCCCAGAATACATTGTGCGCCAGTGATGACAGGATTGTTTTGATAGAAAATTCCTAATTACACTTTTAAACGCAACTATTGGGTTTCAGCTTACACAAATATCTAATGATACAAATCAAATCAAATCAAAAGCAGTTCAAATGTTGTCATATCTTACTAAGATGCGATTATATATAGTTCCCCTTCGAGGGAACTCGAACTGCGTCATCGTGACGACACTTTGGGGGAACGCCCCTCGCGTAAAGCGTCTGAAGAAACTGTAAAATCAGCCCAATCCGATTGGTGTTGCGTGATGACGTCGTATGTGACGGCACACCCGGAAGATACAAAGAGACGTCTGAACGAAACAGAGATAGCTTTTTTGCTCTTCAGCGTTAGCGCTCTGTGTTACCAGTCTGAGAGTATTTGGTGTTGTTATCTACCAACGTTGTTTTCACAAGCATACAGGGCTCGCGAATTCCATGGCCGGTCCCGTGCTGTTGAGGCAGCACGGTTGATCTATCATGGACTCGCAGATGGGTCTGTCAGGGGAACTTGAGAGTGCTTATGCATCTTCTCCTTCCCGGTGACAGCTCCATTGTTCTCCTTCCCCGCGTGGAAGCCCGCGCTGCGGCTTCTTCCCCCGGGGTGGAGGACCCGATGCGTGAGCTGTCTGATTCTGAGGAATTAGATGGGCTCCGTATCGAGGCTCGCCTTTCCTAATGCAGATTCAACCTCGAGTTGCCGAGGCGGCGCGCAGGTTTGGGTCTGTTATTAGAGTGATACAACGTGACACGGTGAGAAGGGATACTGTGGGTGCGAGGCATGCAGTCAGCTCCTGAGGGGGCGGGCTGTTTTCATTCAGAAATATCTCGACGCGTACTGCCGTGCGCCTTCGGGTGTTTCAGCCTCGCGCCCGTTTGGCTTTTTTCTCGAGGGATGAAAGCCAGTTGTATTATAACGGCTTGAACCGCGTTGCTGAGGCAACGTGTGGTTTTCGAGCCGTATATAATACAATTAAGCAGTATTGTCTGATAATTGTGGCTGCGTTTTATTCTGAGGAATTAAATGAAATATGATCTGACTTTGAGGAGTTAGATATTCAGCCTATTATTCAGACCATGTTCACCGTATTTGTGAAATGTGATACTGTTTGGCTTTCTTCTCGAGGGAGGAAGGCCAATTGTATTATAACTGCTTGAGCCGCGTTGCTGAGGCAATGTGTGATTTTCGAGCCGTATATAATATAATCGAACAGTATTCGCTTTCACCTTACTATGGCTGCATTTAATTACGAGGAATTAAATTAAAATATTATCTGACTATGAGGAGTTAGATGTATTTTTTACTCAGCCTATCATTCAGACCAGGTTGCACGGTTTGGGTGATTATGATGACATTTAATTCTGAGGAATTGAGTGTCATGTTATCTGACTTTGTTAAGTTAGATACTTAATCAGTCTGTCGCCCAAGCGTGTTTGACTTGTCTGGATATCCATCTAAGATTGGAGGTTGCGGCCCTGTCGAGCTGCTCCCTTAGATGAGGCCCCTGCTGGCCGGCCCCCTCTCCCGGGTAGGAGCGATCGAGGTCGCCTCCCCTGTGGAGCTTTTGGGAATCGATGTTGTGCTCCCGCCGTCTGGTACGTTTCGGGCCACATCGTTTCTCAGCGCACGCGCGCTGCACCAGCCGCCTCTAGCAAGACCTGCGGCGGTCCAGCAAACGCGTACGCACACCGAAAATCTTCCTCGATTTCGCCCTGCCGGTTAGCCGCTTCAGGGGGTCGGGGAGGAGGCTCGGTTGACACCCGAGGCCGGCCTCGAGAGGCTGGTTCCCTTAGCAGATTATCTCGGCGCATGATTATGCCTCCGAATATATCTGCATGGGCCCTGCGTACTGTAGAACGGGGTTACAGGCCGCAGTTCAGTTCCCTCCCCCGAAGTCTAACGGGGTGGTCTGGATTGTGGTCGGCCCAGAGCAGGTGCGGGTAATGGAACAGGAAGTACACTCCCTGTCGGTTAAGGAGGCTTTGAACGTATTCCTCCGCCAGTCAGGGAGTCCGGGTCCTACAGCCGGTACTTCATAGTTCCTAAGAAGGATGGCCAGTTGCGTCCAACTTTAGATCGGAGGTACTTGGATCGTTCTCCGAGGAGATTCAGATTCAAGATGCTTGAGTGTCGTGGTTCAGATCCAGTCTAAGGACTGGTCTGTCACGGTGGATCTAAAGAGGACACATACTTCCATGTTCCATCCTTCTGTGTCACGGGGGATTCCTGAGGTTCGCTTTCGGGGGCGAAGCGTATCATTATCAGGTTCCTCCATTTGGGCATCACTGTACAGCAGTTTAGGACTGCTGGGACTTGCGGCAGCTGCGTCCAACAGAATTTATCTTGGCCTGCTGCACGAGACCCCTACAGTGGTGGCTGGGAACCAAGGAGGTTTTCCTTGAGGGGAAGACCATTCTGTATGATCAGGGTAATGCGCAGATGCCTTCGTTCCCTCGTCATATGGAAGAGACCTTGGTTCCTGTCCCGGGGGCCAGTGCTGGGAGCATCATGTTGCCGGGAAACCGTTTCAACAGACGCATCCCTCACTGGTTGGGACACGGTCATGGAAGGCTGCTTTTTCAGAGGTCTGTGGGAGACCCGGCATTCTTCCTGGCACATCTACTGCCTGGAAATGCTGGCGGTCTACGAAGCTCTGAGGAGCTTCCTCCCGGACCTCCGCGGCCACCATGTCCTGATGCGGAAGTGAACCAGGGGGCTTTCCTTGAGGGGAAATTCATTCTGTATGATCAGGGTAACGCGCAGATGCCTTCGTTCCCTCGTCATATGGAAGAGACCTGGGTTCCTGTCCCGGGGGCCAGTGCTGGGAGCATCATGTTGCCGGGAAACCGTTTCAACAGACGCATCCCTCACTGGTTGGGACACGTCATGGAAGGCCGCTTTTTCAGAGGTCTGTGGGAGACCCGGCATTTTTCCTGGCACATCAACTGCCTGGAAATGCTGGTGGTCTACAAAGCTCTGAGGAGCTTTCTCCCGGACCTCCGCGGCCACCATGTCCTGATACGATCCGACAACATGTCGGCAGTATCGTATCTGAACCACCAGGGGGGCCTGAGGTCGCGCCCTCTTTGCAGACTGGCGCATCAGGTCCTTCTGTGGTCCCAGGGGAAGTTGTCATCCCTCAGGGCGATGTACATTCCCGGGGACCAAAATCAGGGAGCAGACATCCTGTCAAGGCAGGGGCTGAGGCCCGGGGAATGGCGGCTCCACCCCGAGGTGGTGGAGGCTATGTGCGAGCGGCTGGGCCCGGTGGAAGTGGATCTATTTGCGTCTCGAGAGACGTCCCACTGCCCGCTGTGGTTCTCCCTCACTCATCCGGCCCCTCTGGGGCTGGATGCCATGGCACAGACGTGGCCGAGGCTGCGTCTGTACGCTTTTCCCCCGATTGCTCTGCTCCCGGGAGTTCTGGAACGTGTCCGCCGGGAGGGCGTCAGCCTTCTCTTAGTAGCACCCCGGTGGCCCACTCGGGTATGGTTCTCCGACATCATCGACCTGCTGGACGGTCCCCCATGGCAGGTCCCTCTGAGGAGGGATCTGCTGTCTCAGGCCGGGGGTTCGATTTTCTACCCACGGCCAGAGGTATGGGATCTCTGGGTCTGGCCCCTGAGGGGGCTCAGTTCCTAGCAGAGGGCCTGTCGGCAGGTGTTGTGGAGACCCTACTCAGTTCCAGAGCTCCATCCACCAGGAGGTTGTACAGCCTAAAGTGGAATGTATTTTCCACTTGGTGTAGAGAGCGGGAGGTGAACCCAGTTAACTGCCCAGTGGCTTCAGTGCTGGAGTTCCTTCAAGACCGCTTCTCCGCCGGTCTTTCCCCGTCCACACTTAAGGTGTATGTGGCTGCCATTGGGGCTTTCCACGCACCTTTAGGTGATGCGACGTTGGGAAGGCACCATCTGGTTGTACGCTTCCTCCGTGGGGCTCGGAGGATGAGGCCTGCGGCTCATTCCAGGGTCCCAACCTGGGACCTGGCAGTGGTGCTCGAGGGGTTGGCTGAGGCCCCCTTTGAGCCGCTGGAGTCGGCTGAGGCGAGAATACTGACCTTCAAGGTGGCTTTTCTCCTTGCCATCACTTCTCTGAGGAGAGTGGGGGACCTCCAGGCCTTGGCGGTCACGCCGACTTGCCTGGAGTTTGCCCCTGGCATGGTTAAAGCCATCTTGCATCCCAGCCAGGGCTACGTGCCCAAGGTGCCATCTAACAGGGCAAGGTCAGTGGTTCTCCAGGCATTCCATCCTCCACCTCACGTGACGGCGGAAGAGAGCAGACTTCACCTCCTCTGCCCCGTGCGAGCATTGAGGATTTATCTGGAGAAGTCTGCTCAGTGGAGAAAGTCAGACCAGCTGTTGGTGTGTTTTGGTTCACCCAAGAAAGGGCTGCCTGCGTCAAAGCAGACGATTAGTAACTGGATTGTCCAGGCTATAGCCATGGCTTATCGGGTGCGCAACCTGCCTTCACCCTTAGCCGTGAGGGCCCATTCTACCAGGAGCATGGCCTCCTCGGTAGCCCTCCTTTCTGGGGCCTCTATGCTAGACATCTGCGAGGCAGCTGGGTGGGCCACTCCTCACACCTTCATTCGTTTTTATAGTCTGCATCTCCCTGAGACGCCTGGCGCGAGAGTGCTCGCCCCCTAGTTGTGCCTGGTTCCAGCTTCACACTGGGGTGGGTATGATTGGTGCGGGATAGTTGGTACTCGTTCCCCAAAGTGTCGTCACGATGACGCAGTTCGAGTTCCCTCGAAGGGGAACGTCTCGGGTTATGACTATAACCCTTGTTCCCCGAGAAGGGGAACGAGACACTGCGTCTCGTGTCCACCCAATCATCAGAGCGCTCGCTTCATCGCAAAGAACGCTATCTCTGTTTCGTTCAGACGTCTCTTTGTATCTTCCGGGTATGCCGTCACATACGACGTCATCACGCAACACCAATCGGATTGGGCTGATTTTACAGTTTCTTCAGACGCTTTACGCGAGGGGCGTTCCCCCAAAGTGTCGTCACGATGACGCAGTGTCTCGTTCCCCTTCTCGGGGAACAAGGGTTATAGTCATAACCCGAGACGTTTATACTCTTTATTATGTACAGAAATGGACTATGGTGAGCATATTTAGACAATTTGTGAACCCTGTTTTAGTTTCAGACAGTTTAATATTACTTTCAAAAAAGTCCAGTGCAAACGTTACATCAACAGCAGCTGTCACAGTTGCTAGGCAACGATCCTCCGTAGGCTAGACTGTCCCATTTAACAACGCTTGTCCCGACCTTTGTGGCCTTTGAAGGATGCAGCCTCTGAATTGGGACAGCTTTAATCTCATTTGAAGGATCCCTTTTCCCGTTAAGTGTCTTTATTACACAAAACTCATGTAAACATGTAAGGTGATAATAAGATTTATTTCTGTTCAACCCACCTATTTGCGAGCTCTGTCCGTTAATTATGACATCATCATAATCCTCAAGTGTGTAAACTACACGTGAAAATAAGGACAAAAAGTTAAATATAAGCACAAAAATAAACATTTAGACAGTAATTTAAAATATTATCAGTAATGGTGTTTTTTTTAAAGGAATATATATTTTTAATCAATTAAAAACACCTTTTTTGATATCAGAGATCTGTCCACTGGTGATGACATCATCATAACTCTCAGGTGTGTCTTCTACAAATGCACACATTCATTAAAAAATACACACATTAATCACATTCTAAACACATAAAAAAAAAAAAAATTATATACTGAAATAACTTTAATATACTAAAAAAAAAACTATTTCATATCCGATTATAGAACAAACGGCACCTGTCTCACGATCTGGTTTCAGTCCATCAGTGATGACATCATCATAGTATCCCGGTGTGATTTCCTTCATAATCTCTTCTGCATCAACAAACAATATGTTTGGATACTAAAATATGTTGTTGTTGCAGGTCATGAGACCATTAAACTAGAACCGCCAGGGGTCGTTGTAAACCTAAAACCGCCAGCGGGTAAAATTTACCCATGCACATGATTTATGTTTTGATATGGCTAAAAAACATATTATGCCACTGTATTAAGCCACTGTCTTCACAAAGTAATGTATAGAGTCATGAAATGATTATTTTAGTCATCAATGTTTTGTCCTGTTGTTTTATGTCTATTTTAAGCAGGCTACACTAATCACTTTTTGGTGAAATAGGCTAAACCAGCCTGCAATGACAACGAGAATTAGAAGGAAATAAATACATATTTGGGTGGTGTAACGTTATAATAAAATGTCAATAATCACGTATTAAGATAACCCATGTTATTTAAATGACTAAAATATCCTAAATAGACAATAACGAGCAATAAAAATTCACCGCAATGCATAGGATGTATGATACAATGACAAATTCAAGCGCAGTTTCACCTCATTAATTATTCATTTGTTTAGTTGTATAATTTATAATTTGAATAAGAGAACAACACCAATAAACTTGGGGTAATCATAAAATTGTTTTATTCATTACATCAGATCATGTAAGCTTATATTGCTCAAACACAGCGTGAAAATAAAGGAATTATATAGGGGTAAATTTGACCTGCTGGCTTATTTAGGTGTAAATGCCCCATTTTTTTAATCTGGTTTTATCTAAACCATTGTTAACAACACAGGATTGTAAATAACACAATTTTAGTAAAAGTAAATGACTGGGAGACTTGGTTTAGTTATGTATATTTGAAAAACAGCTATGGGTAAATTTTTTATTAATTATTATTAAGTTATTAATTATCTAAATCATGTAATAAATTAAAAAGGTCACTGACCTTTCAGGCCACTGCTGTTGGTGACATCATCATAATATACAGTCTTGAACTCTTTTTCTAAAAAGGAGAACAAAATATTAATATAGAAGTAAACTGCAATATTTAAAAGGTACCGAGTCATTAGACAAATATTTAATATAATTTGTTAATAACATTTATTAATTTATTTAGGTTGAAATCAATGAAAAAGTTTTTTGAATAGTGGAATAAATATACGCTTCATCTCTCTAACCTGAGAGCAGTTCCTCAGCGTCTTCATACCCAGAATGCAGTTCTTCAGAGACGAGACTCCCTGATAAAGGAGAGCAGAACAGTCAGAAACATGTTCATCTTTACAAACAGAATTAATCCTCATTTCTTTTGGATCATAAAACTCTTAATTTTTAAAAACATTAGAGGCAGAAATCTTTTTTTTGGCCTATTAGTAAACACATGTATCCTCAAATGAACCCATTCCTCACTCTCTTTCAGTAATACACACAGGAAGAGACACACACACACACACACACACACACACACACACACACACACACACACACACACACACACACACACACACACACACACACACACACACACACACACACACACACACACACACACAGCAAACATATGAACCGCTCCTTATTACCCTCTAAATATACATACAGGAAGACACACACACACACACACAAACATATTAACATGCACCTGCAGCTGTGTGGTTTTCTGCAGGAATTCTGGTTTGAAGCAGGAGGTTTAACAGGACTAATAATAGATGAACATCAAGTGTCTCACAGACTCTCTTATTAATTCATCATATTAAATAAGATTCATGTCTCATGTCTCACCCCTCTGAGTGAAGTGTTTGTGTCTGCGATGAATCTCCTCATAAACGGCCTCAGTCGTCGTCCTGTGTCTCCTCTTAGAGAGAGCTGTGAGTGTAGACAGACAAACCTGCTGTCAGTTCACAACACATGACTGATCACACACTGAATAAGACACAATATGACAGTCTCTGGATCTCTCCTACCTCTCCTCATCCCTCTGTTCTGCTGAATCAGTATAAGCAGTGGCACTAAGAGCAGTAAGAGCACAACTCCCAGTACAATCACAAGCACGGAGAGAGACGCTGCTGGAGGAGCTTGTGGAGGAGAGACTGATGTTGAGCTTGAGCGCACTGTCTGAGAAACTGGAGGAGAAGCTGATGATGTTGTGGCAGGAGCAGGAGTAGTGGACACTGACAAATCTGGAAAGACAGAGACATTCAAAATCATGCAAATACACAATTAATATTATCAGTAAAATTATGTAAAAAGTGGTCAGTGTGTTGTTGTGACCTGCACAGGTGAGTCCAGCGTGCTCTTTGTGGGAGCAGTCAGTGTGGTTCTTCAGGGAGAGAGGACAGTCCCACAGGTGAATCTCATTCCCTCTGCACTCGACTCTGTTCAGCCACACAACACCTTCACCAGCACCAAAGGCTGAATTCCCATCAGCCCTCAGTGCTGCTCCACAACCCAGCTGCCTGCAGACCACCTGAGCATCGCTGATGTCCCACTGATCATCACAGACTGAGCCCCACACAGCGTTATGATACACCTCCAGCCTCCCAGAGCACCGGCCCTCCCCTCCACTCAGTCTGAGAGGAACATGCTCTAAATCACACACATCAGCCATCACTGACCAGCTTCAGCACATTTACAATAATACAATTACAATGCTATTTAAAGTTGTGATAAATGTGGCATGTGGATTTATTAATTTATAGATAGATATATATATAGAAAATTATAACAAACTTACTTGAACACTGTCTCTGGTGAGGAGATGGTGAGGTAGAACATGTCAGACGACTCTGAGATTCACGAGTCTGCTCCTCTGAGATTAAAACATTTTAAAGTTTCATTCAGCACTGAATATAAAAGTTATAAAATGGAAAAAAAAATAACCATATTGAAACAAACATGTCAACTTCAAACCATCTTAAATCAGTTAAATATCATCTTACTTGAGCAGGTGATCTTGGCCTCTTCATTATCACAGTCATTCTGTCTCCAGGGTGAAGATGGACACTGCCATAGAGTGGAATCATGAGGACGACATTTAAGTTTATCAAGCCAATAATGAGACTTCAGTCCCTCTGAATTACTGGGTTCACTTCCAGATCTTCCACAGTTCAGCTCTTGACAGATCAGACTCGCTGTGTCTCTGTCCATCTGGTTTAAACACACATTACCCCAGGATCCATTGTAGAAAACCTCCACATTCCCTTCACAGCCCTCAGTTATTAACCTGATCTCTTTAAACTCTAAATGGACAAGGATGAGAATCAATGCTAACTCTCACATAACTTAAGTCTGGAAATTGGGTCAGGAATCATAATAAATAATTGTATGATTCTGAATATGTGCCTGTATTTTTTCATTTAAATGTATATTTATGTGTTATAAGTACACTGGATTTCATTGGTCATATACATAGGTTATTGAAATGTTTAAAATATTGTTTACTGTTTACCTGAGCACACGACTCCTACATCTTCCTTGTGTTGACAGTCATGTTTTCCCCAGCCTGGAGAAGAGCAGTTCCACAGGGACGTCTCATTCCCCTCACACTCCACCTCATCCAGCCATATGGGCCCAGAACCAGGACCAAACCAGGCTGGTACCTGCTGGTTACTGAGGGCCACTCCACACTGCAGCTGTCTGCACACCACATGGGCATCTTTAATATCCCAGGAGTCATCACACACTGTCCCCCATGAGCCGCTGTGAAGAACCTCCAGCCTCCCTGCACAGTCTCCCCCAGAACCCACCAGCCTGATGGACCCGCGACCTGATATTCAGAGAAAGATAAACAGTGCTTGTACATGCACATTATTGATCACTAACAACTGAAGAATCTGCCCAGATGTTGCTCTTCTCACCAAGGCAGGTGATTGACAGCTGCTGTGTGGAGCTGCAGTTGAGAGTTTGTGGAGAGCTGCAGTTCCCCAGATGAGCTTCACTCCCAGAGCACTGGAAGCCCGTCACACACTCATGACTGTGTTCAGGACTGGATGAAGAGGAGCCGGAGAAATTCAGCACCGAGCCACAGCCCAGCTGTCTGCAGACCACAGAGGATTCAGTGAGACTCCAGGAGTCCAGCAGAACTCTCCTCCAGACCTGATGGATGGAAACTTCCACCTCCCCCTCACACTGTCTCTCTCCAGACAACCGCACCAGACCATCATGAACAGCCAGAGAGGAATCTGGAGATAAGAGCTGATGTTTTACTAAAATAGTGCAAGTTTGATAATATGTTTTACATTAATAATGCAACTAGTATGAACAATACTACTACAGCATTTATTAATCTTAGTTAATATAAATGTCAACATTTACTAATACATTATTAAAATCAAAAGTTGTATTTGTTAATATTAGTTAATGCACTGTGAACTAACATGAACAAACAATCAATAGCTGGATTTTAAATAATTAACATTAACAAAGATGAATAAATACTGTAACAAATGTATTGCTCATTGTTAGGCCATGTTAGTTAATACATTAACTAATGTTAACAAATGAGACCTTATTGTAAAGTGTTACCATAGATTTTTATTAAAAAATGAATTCAGAAATAAATGACAAGGCAATAATCATTCAGTCTGAACTAAACATGTGAAATACAGGGAGTGCAGAATTATTAGGCACGTTGATTTTCTGATCATATTTTTTTTCCAGGCACATTTGACCAATTCCAAACCACAGTAATCCTAATAACTACTATTGATTTAGTATTTAATAATGTATAAGTGATATATAATTGTTCATGAAGGCTGGAAATGAAAATCACCTTATATTCAGGTGTGCAGAATTATTAGGCATGTTTTCTTTTACAGATAAATTGAGCCAAAAAAGAGATTTAACTCAGACTGAAAAGTCAAAAAGTATTAAATGCCCATGAGAAGGATGCAATACTAATGCAATACTAGACATTGCAGTTAAGGCGTGACCATTGGACAGTGAAATGCTCGTTGGGTCAGCAGGGTCAGACAAAAACATGTGGCGGAGAAAAGACACCTATTAACCGCAAAAGAATTAAGAATTAAGGTGAAGAATTAAGGGTGAAACCATCAGGAACCCTTTAGTCTCCAGCACCACCATTTTCCAGAGCTGCAACCTTCCTGGAGTCTCCAGAAGTGCAAGGTGTCAGGATCTCAGAGACTTCAGTTAGGTAAAGAATCCTAAAAAATGACCCCCACTAAATAAGAATCACAAGCTGAAGTGTTGTAAAATACATGAAGAAGGTTTTTTTATAGGCTTTATGGACAGATAGGTTGAGAGTGACTCTTGAAGGACCAGCACCACATCCTCTAGTACCACTGTTTGAAGAATTCATCTTCCAGAATCTGGCAGTACGTTTTGGGAGTTCATTTTAGTCCATCCTGAAGTCCGTTTTGCAGAGATGGACTAAAAATGAACTCCCAAAAACCTTCTTCATGTATTTTACAACACTTCAGCTTGTGATTCTTATCTAGTGGGGGTCATTTTTTAGGATTCTTTACCTAACTGAAGTCTCTGAGATCCTCACAACTTGCACTTCTGGAGACTCCAGGAAGGTTGCAGCTCTGGAAAATGGTGGCGCTGGAGACTAAAGGGTTCCTGATGGTTTCACCCTTAATTCTTCACTTTAATTCTTCATTCTTTTGCGGTTAACAGGTGTCTTTTCTTCACCACCTGTTTTTGTCAGATCCTGTTGACCCAACGAGCATTTCACTGTCCAATGGTCATGCCTTAACTGCAATGTCTAGTATTGCATTAGTATTGCATCCTTCTCATGGGCATTTAATACTTTTTGACTTTTCAGTCTGAGTTAAATCTCTTTTTTGGCTCAATTTATCTGTAAAAGAAAACATGCCTAATAATTCTGCACACCTGCATAAGGTGATTTTCATTTCCAGCCTTCATGAACAATTATATATCACTTATACATTATTAAATACTAAATCAATAGTAGTTATTAGGATTACTGTGGTTTGGAATTGGTCAAATGTGCCTGGAAAAAAAATATGATCAGAAAATCAACGTACCTAATAATTCTGCACTCCCTGTACAGTGCATGAAGAGAACTGAAATATTGTATTTATACTATAAAGTCTTTCAGCAGAGTAATATCAGTAAATTTCACAATAATATGGACTCACTGGAGCAGATGACTCCATCATCTCGTCTATGAGAACGTTCAGCTCGACTCCATGAAGAGATGGAACATTCTGAGAGTTTTGTTTCATTCCCGTTACAATCAAACACATCAGCCCAGATTTCACCACTTCCCTCTCCAAACCAGTCTGATCCCACAACAGACACAGCAATCCCACAATTCAGCTGTCTACAGAGGACACTGGCAGCTCTCATATCCCAGCATGCATCACACACTGTGCCCCATTTACTGAAGTACTGACGCTCAACTCGACCAGAACAGATGTCAGGACCATTGACCAGTCTGAGGTCAGTGTAACCTGGACAAAGAACAAAGAGTTTAGTTAAAAAGTATGAAACATGCAAAAGAAAAAACTTGTTTGTTATTGTCAAGTTGAAAACTACTGCTCCATTACCAGAACATAACAGTGACAGTCCAATGTCATTTTCATGGGTACAGTTGTATTTGAGAAAAGTTGATGATGGACACAAAGATATATAAGACTCATCTCCTCTGCACTGAATCTCTTGTGTCCACATCTGAGAGTCTCCTTGGCCAAAAGCAGCTTCTCCCAGCACCTGTACCGGAACTCCACAGTCCAGCTCTCTACACACAACCTCTGCATCCTGCTGGTCAAAGGCAGCAGCACACACTGACATCCATGACCAATCATGAGGAACTTCTACTCTGCCAGAACAGCGAGATACTCCAACCAGCCTGACTCCTTGAAAAAAAAAGGGACAATTTTAATGATATTTGCTTTGTTTCTTGTCCTATTACCTTATCAAACTAAACAGTTTATTATAGATCCTGACTGATATGGGTTTTTGGGGGCCGATACCGATATTAGGGGAAAGAAAAAGTCAGATATCGATATATCGGCTTATATTCTTTGTGTATATTATAGTACAGTACCAGTAAAAAGTCCAAACTTTTGACTGGTACTGTATATAGAATTCAGTATATACATAATATAACATAAATAACATAAATACAACAGAACAAACATACAAATGAAAAACAGTTCTTTTCACGGTTTTCATGTTGGTCTAAACTAGATTTTCAGGTACAGGAATAGTAATCAAATGTAAAATATCACTTCATAATCTTCAGTGTATACATATAGATTAAACCTTATTAAAGTTATTCAGTCAAGAGCCGTGAGTGATTTTTTTTTTCTGTCTTTTGTTATCTCATCTTTTATGAGAAAATTCTTCCCTGTCATTTTTCCGTGTTTTCACTGTTATATGATAGGAGGCGCTATTACACATCTCCTGAACGAGTACAGAATCTCCAGATCAAAGCACAGGCGATGAAGAAGCAGAAATTAGTGTTCCATTTCGAAAAAGGTTCACTCGTATTGTGTTGCTAAGATGCGTATGGGAAAACTCCTTTTCTGGAAAATACTGAAGTCTTTATTTTGCACAGCCAACATAGTGCAGAGCTATATGCACACTGATTGGTTGGGCTGCGAGAACTGCATGAACCTATGGCGAGGCGACGAGACTGCACGAACCAATAGGGGCCCATCCCACCGCCAGCAACCTGAGCCCGCCAAAATGGGCGGAGCTACTGGCTATAAAAGCAGCCTATTTCACCATAGAAAGGCGAGGATTGGTCAGGCTCTGTCGATGACCCAGAACAACTTCAGCTCTCGCCAGCCATGCTAATGCCTCCGCTGGTCAGGCTGCCTCAGCCCTGCACACTATGGCGGTCCTCCAGGTGTTCCAGGCGAAACTCCTCCGCTCCATGGACGAGTCTGGACCAGACCCAGCAGCCTTGAACCACTAAAACCACCGCCCAGGCCATTGGACTGAGCATGGCCAGACTGGTAGTACTTGAGCACAACCTGTGGCTCAACTTGACAGAAATCAAGGACACGGATAAAGACCGCTTTCCTTCACCCTCCCATCCCCACCACTGGTCTCTTCGGCCCTGCGGTGAGCGGCTTCGCAGGGCGCTTCATTGAGGCACAGAAGTCTTCGCAGGCCATGCGACACTTCTTTCCAAAGCGCTCCAGCTCTGCTTCAGGTCGCCCAAAGAACGTGCCGACCCAGCAGCAAGCCAAACCAGCAGCGCTGGTCTCTCAGCCCCGCCCAGCGGCTGACACCAGACAGCGCCCGCAGACAGCGAAATGCTTCCCGTTCCCTAAATGCCAGGGCCCCTGGCCTAGGATTATGCTGGACCCTGAGCCTCGGAAGCCTTCCTGATCGCAATGCAGAAAGGAAGAGAAAGGGGTTAAGTCTCACCACGGCCAGACCACCCTAGAAAAGAGCTCATGTGTTTCTCCCAGCCCACTCTTCAGTTCAGGCGGCTGGAGATGTTCAGTTTGCAACCAAAGGGCCCGTTCCAGTTCACGCACCCATGGAACCAAACGCTGTTTCAACATCGACCAAAATAAAACACAAAAATTCTCAACAAAAGAGCACTTTTCCTCTTCCAGGCGGTCCAAGCTTTATTCAACCCCTAGCCACTCGGACTGAGGCCTGGGAGGCCATCCCCGATGTGTCAGAATGGGTTCTGAATGCAATAAAACGAGGTTACTCGCACCAATTCGCTCGCAGACTTCCGTGCTTTCAAGCCATGGTCAACATATCGGTAAGGAGCAACGTGGCTCACGTCCTCCGCACCGAAGTGTCAAATCTGCTAGCAAAGGGAGCTGTCGAGACAGTTCCCCCTTCACAGAGCGAGTCAGGCTTCTACAGACACTATTTCCTTGTGCCGAAAAAGGACAGCGGCCTCAAGCCTAGGATCTCAGACACCTGAACAAGGCCGTCATGAGATGGCCATTCAGGGTGTTAACAGCCAAACAAATCCTCTCGCAAATTCGCCCAGGGGATTGTTTTTTATCGGTGGATCTGAAAGATGCATACTTTCACAACCAAATAGCCTCAAAGGAGCCTCAACCCGCCTCTACCCCCTTCTACCTCATGGGACCTATCCACGGTCCTCAGGGCCCTTAGGGGTCCACCATTCGAGTCACTTCAGTCAGCAGATTTAAGGCCACTTTCACTCACAAACGCACTCCTGCTAGCCCTAGCTTCGTTCAAGCGAGTGGGCGACTTGCAATCACTCACTGTGAATGCTTCCAGCCTTGAGTTTGGGTCTAACGATTCCAAGGTCATCCTCAAGCCAAGACATGGCTATGTACCTAAGGTGTTCTCAACTCCGTTCAGAGCCCAAGTCATTTCACTGTCTGCCCTTCCCTTGTCGGAAGATGACAGAGAAATAAACTTACTCTGCCCTGTCAGGCTCTAGTTTATTAGTTAATAGTTTCTGACCAGTTACATTTTGTTAGCAGTTTGACCATGCATAGAATTCACAAAAGTTCCTTGCATTTTGTGCACATAAGAGTGAATCTTTTGATAACAAGGGGGAAAAAAACGTTTGTAGACTAAATGCACCCAGCATGCTATTAAATTGCATGTAGTCTACAAAATGCCCAACCTTTGAATTATATATGTTTTGTTTGAAAAAGGGATTACAAATTGCTTTTTGTACATTCCATCTAATAATTCAGCTTGTCACATAAAACATTACTTCACCCCACACAGGCAACAAAGCACCCACCTGATGTAACATTGAATGTGGAGAGAAATTTTTAATCTGTGGTAGAAAAGATTAGTTATATGATTTTATGAAATTATGAATTATGAAATAAGCATAGATGAACTTACCAGAGCAGATGACTCCAGCATCTTCAGTATGGTTAGCTTCTAATCCCCATCCATTGAATCTACAGTTATTCAATGTAGACTCTGATCCAGTACACTGTAAATTAGAAATCCAGATATCTCTTGATCCTTCTCCAAAGTGAGCACTCTTTGGTGCACTTAAAGCCTCTCCACATCCCAGCTCTCTACACACCACTGCAGCATCAGTCATATCCCAGCCAGCATCATGCACTGTTCCCCACTGTTCTCTATGGTGAACCTCCACTGTACCAGCACAGCGACTGTGACCACCTACTAATTGCACTGTTTCTGTAGGTAAAAAGGTCGAGAAAAAAGAAAAACAATTATTGTACAATATTACTCAATGATTTTATGTCCATACTTGTATAGTTCATATGTTTTTCTCCTACCAGCACAGACAACGCTCACACCATTGTCATAGGAACAACTGTGTGAAGGTGATGTTGGACAGAGAGCAAACTGAGACTCATTTCCTCTGCACTGAATCTCTTGTGTCCACATCTGAGCGTCTCCTTTGCCAAAAGCAGCTTCTCCCAGCACCTGTACAGGAGCTCCACAGTCCAGCTCTCTACACACAACCTCTGCATCCTGCTGGTCAAAGGCAGCAGCACACACTGTGTGCCATGTGTTCCCATGAGGCACCTCTAGCCTTCCAGAACAGCGAGAAATTCCAACCAGCCTGATGCCTGAAATGATTATAACATATTTAAACATTTAAAATATCAAAACATAAAAAAATCCCCAATAATAAAAAAGTCACAAATGTGATGTTTATATAGGGGAGAGTATGAAGTGTTGTTTTGTCTTGCTTTAGTTTAAAGCAACGCTATGTAACTTTAGGCGCTCCAAAACTGCATGCGTCTTGCAGAAGAACATTGTAGCCGGAGCTACTAGTCACGCAGCGGTGCAACCTGACCCGAACTAAAATAGTCTTTATATAAACGCTTATCCCCGTAGTGATTCAGGATAAGACAAAAACACGTTTTGGAAAATGGATCCATGATGTACTCACTCAATTTAGTACATTTGGAGCACAAGAACGTTACATAGTGCAGCTTTAATATTTGTAAGTCAGAGATTTTTGTGGCAAAATTAAACAAATTAAAAGCTGTTTTGAAATCTACAATTTATTCTAAAGTATTTAGAGTAATGTCAAGAACAAAGAGTGCTGTTGTTAGAGTCTAGAGTAACAGTTGGTGCTGGTCCTAGTGCAGTTGTCACCCTAGGTCAGGGGTTTTCAAACTGGGGACCGGGGACCCCCAGGGGTCCTCCAGAAGGTTCTAACGGTTCCCCCGAAAATTTCAGAGAATAAAAAGAAAAAGCAAAAATGGATAAAGTCTACCAAACATTCTGTTACATTCTAAATGTTTCTCTCCTCTCTTACCATATACATAGGCTACCTTCAAGAATTGTATATGTTTGCTTTGTATCTTTCTAGTTAGTCCCCTTTATCTTGCTCACTGGGGTTGTAAGGCAGTACGTAAGCTGCTTGCATACATTTATTGTGAAAGATGCTTATACAAATAATTTTTAATTGAAAAATGTTCTTCAGGTTTTTACATCCTCCATTAAGTAGGTTATAGCCAATTTATTGAGTTTGGAAAAAATATTTTGTATTTATAATTTCACACAATTTAACTAACAGTTTAAATGTTTTTTTTTCATAGGCCTAAATAAAAATAGATGGATTTTAGGAAGGGGGTCCCTTATAAAAGTTCATCATATTTGGGGGTCCTTGGCATCATAAAGTTTGAAAACCACTGCCTGTTGGTTTTAGGTGTGTAACAATATATTGTCACAAAATGTTTCACAATACAAAAATGCAGCAATATGTATCATATGCAGTAGTTCGCCCAAAATAAAGTTTAGATATGGTAAAAATAAATGTAAAATACAATTATTTATGATATTTAATATGAATAAAGTATTTAATAAAATACAAGATTTAATATTTAACATTTTTATTTACAGACAGGAACAGGGTACAAATATGTCTAACATAATTCTGTAGTTTTAGCTATAATGAATCCTGAATATTTCTAATATTATTATGGTGTCACCATTGCGCACAATAGCGCAGAAGGACCAAGTCCAAGCCTATTCAAGTCCATTCCTGATGTAATGCGAAATTTAGCATTTTAGCAGTGCTGTTTGTTAAATATTTAGTCATTTTAAAAAACTATTTTAAGTCCAGTTGAGCTTTGTTCAACGTATCACAAGAGTTTCATATCATGAGATCAGTATTGCGTAACAAACTGAATCGTGACATCAGTGTATTTTTACAGGCCCTATTGACTGTCACCTATAGTTTGTCAAACCCTGGGTTTGGTGTGCTGTAACACTAAGAGAACAATTTTGTACATTCATTCATTTTGTTTATTAATTTTCTGGTTTAATATATAGGTGAAAGTGTTTAACATTTAGATTAAATGTTAATTCAGGTCATACACTGTCATTAAAAATGCACGTCATGTCATGTAGATTCTTTATATTTTTACACAAATACTTACAGCTTCTACTGTCAGGATAGTGGTCATGTACAGTACAGTATGGTTGATATAACACTGAGCCCATAACTCAGTTCTTATCGGTTAAACTGTATAACACTTGGTGTCTTAACTTTCATTAATTTCTACTTTAGGACATATTTTTGAAAAAATACATTTGATGATGAAATCTAGACAGAAAATCAACCTACCTGAACAGATCACTCCAACATCCTCACTATATTTGCAGTTATGTTCACCCAATTTTTTTTTTTTTGGCATTTGAATATTGAAGACTCAGATCCACTACATATCACATCATCCATCCAGATTTGTCCTGATCCAGGTCCAAAGTGAGCAATATGCATTGCATTTGAAGTATAATCACAGTCCAGCTGCTCTCTCAGATAATCTCCTCGGGATGAAAGGGAAAATTTCTAGTGACATATTGTTTGCTTTATGGAGTGAAAAAGTTGAGCCTACCTTGTCCAAACTCAAGAAAGAGTATATTGGAATTAAAAGTTCAGATGATGAAATGTTCAGATATTGGGAATTAAATGGCAGACATCAAAAGAAATCAAAACATGGTGAAATAATTGAGGCTTTAAACTTCATAAGTTGTAAAAGGCTACGTGATGTGACAACACATCTATTTTCAAGTATAGATGCGAAATGTAAAGAAGTGGATTCTAAAAATGAAGAAGCAGAAAAGTCTGAGGCAAAGATTCAAGATCTTCAAACGCAGCTAGATAACTTACTAGCTGAGCAGTTAGCCCTGACTGAAAAGTGTAAAGAGCACAAAGAAACCATTGCAGATCTCAAGGCTAAGCTAAATGCTAAAAAGCGCATGCCTCCCATAATGCTTAACAGCGATGGGATTAAAAAGCATGTTCACTTCATAGATGAGGTGACTTGCTCTAATGAATCTGAAACGTTTAGTTCAGCAAATGCCCAAGAAAGTGTGCCTATTTCAGTTCTTAAGCGGGTGCAGCAAATTCCTCAAATTCCAGGAGAACTTAGCAAACAACCCCATGACAAAGAGAACAGGTTTTGCAGATCCTGTCAGAAAATAGGTCATGGCGATTTGAAATGCTGGTCACTGGGTCGAGGTCGGCCTCCTCCTTACTTTCTGAAAAATAGGAAATTACTTTCTAAAGGAAAAGATCAGCGCTCATTTGCAGGTAAGACTCTCAGTGAGCTAACTGCAGTGTTCATGCAAGGCCTTCAGCTATTAACTTCACTTGCGAGCGGGTTGGCAGCCTCTTAGCAAGGAGTTTAATAGTAAAACATTCAGATTGCAATGATCCTGTTTGTATTTTCGAATTTGTAATTGTATAACACATTATGCGCATTGATTACACAGTATGGTTGTTTGTGTTACAAGATACACATAGACTAGTCAAGTTTATTCTTTAAAACAAATGATTGCTTTACTGTAAGTGATGAAACACTTAAGATAAAGGCTGTAGATGCTGTGCATTCTAGGCCATGTATCTTGTGTAAATTGGAATAACTTTAATACTGGAATTGTACAGCAATTTCAAGTTGCATGTGTGTCTATGTTTAATTTGTTAGCCTCCGAATTGGAAACTCTGCTATTCCCGATATAGCTGCAGTTAAACCAAGTACAGGAGCACAGAATTGCCATGTGGCTACAGTGTGAATTACAATTGCATTAATCATGAGGATGTTTTCATCACAGCGCAGGATTCACAAACTTTGCATTTTATCATGCTCCTTAACAAAAACATTGGTGTGAGAGGAATTTTGAGCCAGGTCACATCTCATACTCAAATTCACATACTGGCTGCCTGTTTTACAACAGGGCTAAATTTGCATCACAATTGTTAACCCTCCTCACCAGTGTTTGGACATGATTTACACATAGCCACATCTAAATTCAGGCACATAAATTTGATTTTCACACAAAGTCAAATCTCCATCTGCCTCACAAAATGTCTTTACATCTAGACTGTATTACTACTGTGAATTTCTTCAAGTTATTGTTTGTTTTGTTTCTTTCTTTTGATTTACTAAATCAGGTATTATTTGTCTCACCAATTTAAATATCAAAAGGGTATTTCTCATCCTTACCTAGTGAAAAATATTTTATCAGTGTATTGTAAAAATACATTTGATTTTGAATTTTGTTGATTTTGAGTTCTGAGTCTTTGTATGTTGTCCATTTTACAATGTAACAATGGTTTTGGACATTAATTCAATTGAATTTCTGTATTTGGTTACACAATATTTTGCTGATACTCTTAATGAAAGAGGGGTGTAAACCCAACAATGTGATTGTTGTTTTGTTATGATGCAGATTATTTAAAGGTTTCTAGAAATAATGTAAGAGCTTGTGAGATCTTCTTTTTATTCTAAACCTTGACCACTTTATTAAGTACATCGATTTAAAGGCTTATTGCCAGAAATAAGGCTTATTTTAATCTGACCATATCAAACTTCTGACCAATGACAAATGCCAATGACAAAATGACAAATGACAAAAGTGTATGCTATTTTGCTGTTTGTTGGGCTATTTGTTGCAGATTCCTGCTGCTCGAATTCACCTCCTGTGTTCTGCCTCAGAAAGAGAGACAAGCGTTTGTTCTCATCTTCAGTGACTGTTCTTGAGGTGTGAGGTATTCAATGGACATTTTGCATATCAGTGATCAAAGAGATTGCACCACACCATTTGATGAAGTTCTCAAGCAGGTGTAAGGACTGACAAACTGCTTTTTCAACATGCCTGGACGACAAGTCTGAAGATGACATCTACACAACTGAAAGCATGTCTTTGTTGACTGTGTCACCTCTGGACATTTTATGAATGTGGCCAAATGTGCCAAGGGGGGACTGAAGGAATTGAAAATAATCAAAGATATTTGATATTTGAAATTAGGCTTGCTACGATAGTCGGTGTTGCCGGTGTTACCGGTGTTCAGACTCAACACCGGTTACATCACTTGCCCACCGTGGCACCGCCCACCGTCTTTTTGATTTTTTTTATAGTAATAAAATAATTTAGTTCAGTTAGAGAACAGACAATACAAATAAAAACTGAACGTATCTGCTTAATAAAGCAGGATCCGACCGTGAGTCTCGGCAGCGGCAGGAGTCATTCATCAGATTTAAGAGTGAGGAGCTGACTGAGATCATCGCGGAAGATTTGGTTTCAAAGCGAAACGTAAAAGCGCCTACTTAAGGGAGTTTGTCATTTGTTTTGTTGTTGTGTTTTTCATTAAAAATAATAGGCTAATGAACCCACAATTCAAGCAACCCGCAGCCGAATTGGCGCTAATGTAAAACCGAAAGTAAAATGTGCACGGCCGCACAGAGCGCGCGTTGTTTACTTTCGCCTGGCTCCGCAGTGCGAGCCTCCGCGCTACGCTGACTGCGCGCATTTATTTTTGCCGCGCGCACCCTCGCGCTCGTGCGGGCGCGTCGAGTATAAACAAAGCTTTACGGACGAACTGTTATTCATTCATGGCGTGCATCTCAATCATAGACTGATCAATGCTTGATCAGTGCCCTGACTACTGAACTAGGGAACTGATTGAGACGCACCCATGGCCACACAGAGCGCGCATCTACAGACGAGCTGTCATTCACGGTGTGCGCGCACTGGCACGTTTTCAGTTCAGAGCGGTCGTGTGCATGTTACTTTCGGTTAGATAGAATTAGTGATTTAAAAGCCTCCGCCGGTGATACCGGTATTACCGGTGATGTCACACATCA